>NC_138863.1:86005484-86375484 GCF_965194805.1 Balaenoptera borealis
AAGATTTTACATGGGAAAAAAATACATGTGAAAACAACCTTATTTTAGATTTTATAGGGTTAGCCAAAGTTACGGCTCCCTCCTTAACTGTAACTCCTCTATTCGGTATTCAGCGACATTTTTTTCTAATGATTAATTGCTTCATTCACTTGGCCATTATATGAGAGTGACCACAACATTCAGATTTATATAATAGCAAACTTTACAAACCTGAATTGGGTAGAGATACGGAATCTCTGTATTTCCAGTGTAGGATAGTTCTTTCTAGACATTTTATGTCAAGGGGACACCCCGGTCAAAGTATTATGGCTTTAAATAGCACTCCCATAAATTAAAAAATTTTATACATGCAACAAAACATTCCTACATTTGAAGACATTAAAAAAAAAATCACAGGTGACTCATCTGGTCATTTTATATATTGATAAATATTATATGTGAACACATCGAGAATCATATAGGTGTACCAAGAGGCAATTTCTGCCTCTCTTAAGTATGTACTGACATAACTTAATATACTAAAATGGGAAGGGGCGTTTAGTCACTGAAATATGCATCGTGTAACAAAGATGAAGAAAATACATGGCTTGTGCCCATCATAAAAAAGATTCAGACTGAAGGCTTAGCTTTGGTTTTTATTCAATTAAATTGTTAAACTGTGCACAGTGATTTTTTTTTTAGAACTTGAGACATTTGTGATGTTGGCTGTTTAAATCTTTGTTACCTTCGCTGTGAATTGAAATTGTACATATTTAGTAAATCATGCAGACAAAACAAACTTTTTAGACAATATTTTTATTGGAGAGTTTTCTTTTCCTGTATCCATGTTAAAAAAAAAAAAAAAAAAAAGACCTCCTTTCCCAAAATAAAAATGTCAATACTAAATTTAAAGAAGTATAAAGGAATGATTGCTTCCTTTAGAGCTAAATATTTAAATAAACATGGAGATAATTGGCAACATGTTCTTTTGGGCTAATAGGCCGTGTCCAATTTTTTGGGTCTGATGTTTCAGAGGTCCTCTATTTCAGGGTTGAAGATGATATATTAATCTCTGAATTAAACAAATGCTATTAAATAACAGAACTAAATCCCTCAGTCTTCATTTGTATATGAAATATGGAATTAGAGAAATGACACTGAGATGATGTGATGCTGAATATGCCACAAACTAAGACTTTCTCTATGAAGACAGTCACCTACCACCTATTATCTAGTATGACACGTTAAAATGCTCCAAAATATTGAAAATATAAAATGAACAGTACTATTCCCATTTGGCCTTGAGATGAATATGACAAAGATTCTAATAACTTTAGTCAAAGAAAATGATGAGTAAAAAATACATGAAGATTAAAGTGGTGACAAATGATCTTTTAAGTATTCTAATTGGTCTTTCTCATTCATATCTTTGATTCTACAGAAATTGCAAATCCTGATGATCCTGATTTGTAAGTGCACCCAGTCAGCTTTTCTCTCTTTCACTCCACCGAATATGCCTGTTAGATTTGGAACGAAGAATAAGCCCCCAAAGTGTTAAAAATAGACTACTGCCCTGGCAGGAAATTTAGCATTGGCAAGCACAGAACTCAGAAGGAACTGATCTAACATAAGGAAACATTCAGAAAAAGATTTGTGCATCATAATCCTGTTCTGACCATTTTCAGAGCAATCAAAGGGTAGTAAGAGAGAGAGACTGAGAGACAGAGACAGAGAGTGAGAGAGAGTGTGTATGTGTTCTGTGCATGTGTAGATTGCTAACTTTGTGTGTGTACATTTGAATAGCTAGTGTTAAAAAAAAAAAAACAATACCCAAGAGATGGAAGGAATCTGAAGGAGTGCTTTTGAGACATTTTGTATATTGTTATCTTACACAAATGGAAAACACTTAAAATGTTGATACTGGAAAAATAAAATTTCACCAAAAAATTCTATATTACTTACTTCAACAATAAAACAGAGAAAATATTAATTTATCTTTACTCGTTTTGTAGGAAACTCAGATTTTAGTTTCTGACCCTTCCTTAAAGGAGCATCACTTTTATCCATTCCTAAAACTGTCTTATTACAGGGCAAAGAATTACAGTTACACTTCATTCTAGTTTCGTTAAGGAAAAGAAGAATACTGTCTTCAAATCACTTGAAAAAAAAATATAGAGGAACAAAGGAATGTAAATTCAGAAAGGAAACTCAGGAACATCCCTACACTCGCAGAAAACATCATGGTGTGTTTAGTGACCAAAAGCAACCTAGACCTTGGTTTTTACCTCTCTTCTGAAAGATACCACTTCCAACACAAACGATATTTCCCAACCCTGTAGTGCGGCCCGGGATTGGTGCAGACAGAAAGGGAGAACACCGGCTATTGAATAACCCTTAACCACTTCCTGCAGTCCTGAAACATTCCGTGGAGGTCTACCACTTCATTATTGAACATGCTTAGAAAGTGTGAGCTCATGCGTTTCCGGTTGAAGGTACATCTAAGCAAGAGGGGGAAACAGAGAAGTACAAACCACCCTGCCCCATTTGTTTCAACACTTAAAATACTGTTGCTCAGAGAGTACGCTTGAGAATAATCAGCCTAACATCTAAGTAGACACTTTTTTTTCTTTTCTGCATTATAAAGTGTTTTTATATTATCAAAGATAATTCCATGAAAAAGAACATTTCACTCGCTTTAAATGGTGAGGGAACATTCGAAAAAAATCTTCTCAGAACACGAAGTGTTCTAACCACACTAGCTGCTTAAAATGTACTACCTTAATTTTAAAAATAAAAGTGGGAATAATGATTTGTACAAATACTTTTCAAGGAATTGTCGTGATCCCCTGAGTCAGATGCCTTCACCTACAAATCAGCCTATAACTCTGTTATAGATCTGGCCAAATTATAGCATGCTTGGTGTCTACATTGAAATAGTCATTCTTCAATGACTTCTTGTTTTCACTCTTCAATAAAACTCTCCTATGGCTTAGGAGGAAGAACATCTTGATGGTTGTAACACTTAGAAAAATAAAAGCTGTTAATTAATCTACCATCTGCATCTTTTAGATGAGAAAACTGAAATCTGCATAGCCTTGAGACCACACCGGTTGGTTGTTTCTACCCCACAATGATCTAGAAAGCAGTTAAGAATAGACTGTCAGAACCCCAGTCTCCTGACAATGCTCTCTACAACACATCACAGTAAAATGCTCCTTCAAATGATGTGGAAACATCAAAAGGAGTGAGTTAGTCTCCCTACTTCCTGCAAGAAGTCCGTTCTGGTCTACAAGAACTCTTCCATGCAAGAGTGGAATGAAAATAAGCTACTTTGGAAACCCTATATTACTCTAAGGTGTCACATCATCATCTGAGGGCAGTTAACCATGTCTGGACTAAAGTCTCCTTTCACTGAGAGCCAGAGAAATTCTCAATTTTGAGAAATGCTCTTTAAAAATGACTAGCTGCTGTTCATACATATTACTCACTAGTTCGTCCAAGATTTTTGACGGTGGTTATGTCCATTGAGGAGCTGTGACTCCACTGAGCCTCTCCACTCACAATTTTCAGCCTGAACCCACTGTGTTAGTCCCCAGTGCCATTCTTTCTCTAGTCTTTTTCCGAATCCCATGTGCACTGAGCAACCCAGAGGTGGTCAGAGGAAGAAACAAGGTGTAAGAGGAGCAATTGGAGATTCATAAATCTGCAACAGGAAAATTGGAATAGACTGAAATAGACGTAAGAAAATTAGAGAGTGGAGGAACCTAGATACTCTCTCATTGAAAGTCCTGCTTTTTCACAGTCTGGGGCTCACAAAGAAGAAAAGCCCATATTATCCTGTAGTTATTAGCAGGGCTGAGAACATAAGCCAGTTACGGCGTACACACTCTTATTGCTTCTACTGATGCTTCTACTACCTCTATTCTATTCTATTTAGTGGTCCTGGAAATAATAGTAATAAATAACAGTTACAACATTGAGAGTTATTCAATTTACTGAGTGCCTACCTTGTGTGAGGTATTATAGGATATACGAAAATGAACAAGACAAGATTACTGGCCTTAAGTTTCTTATACTCTGTCAGAGATAGACGTACGCAAAGAAGTAGAATGCTGAGTTCCAGGTTCTATAGCAAATGTACCGGTATCAAAGTCCCAAGCAGTCTCCCTTTTATACCACAGTGTCTCCCTTTTTCAAACACAAAATAACATCATTCCCTCACTAATGTGCATCTTGTTGAGTGACGCTATATGAGACACACTGTTCCATGTCCTAAGGATTCAGTGGTGATCAGACAATATCCCCCCCCCCCAAGGGACCTACATTCTAGTGGAGAAGGTGGAAAACAAAACAATTATGTAAGATAACTTCACATAAGGCTGTGTTTTGTTGAAAATAAAAGAAGGTGCTCTAATAGTGAATGAGATGGAATTGGAGGGCAGGCAACCTCAGCTGGAGCGCAGGGAGGGGAGTCTCAGGAAAAATCTTTCTAAGGCTGTGGTGTCTGAGTTGAGCCTGAGGGGTGAGAAGAAGTGAGCCAGGGGAAGATCTGGAGCAAGAGTGTTCCAGGAAGAGGGAAGAGCAGGTGCAAGTACCTGAGGCAGACATGAGTTTGATTTTTTGAGAATAAAAACGCCAGTCTAGCAAAGCATGTAAAAAAGGGAAGATGAAATCAGACCAGTAAGAAAACAATTCTCAGCCATGTGAATGATTTACAGTGTGATCTCCTGTAAGGAAGCATTCAAGAACAACTTGGCAGATAATATTCAGAGAATTTTAAGGAATGAGACCTTCTTAGGTCCTTTAGTCCAATGTCATGAGTTCATAGGTGAGAAAATGGAGTTCATTAATCTGTCAGGTTTACCTTGTGGGACTCAGAAGACATGAGCTATTATTCCCAGTAAATAGCCCAGAAGTGAATTTAGCAACCTGTTTGTGGTCTGATCATAATTCCCTCCCCTGTAAACTGGGCAGTAGCCTTCTATGCCCCTCTGAGTTTAGAATGAGAGAAATCTCATTTCTCAGACTCTCACACGAGACCACCTGCCTTGCGTCTGGTCACGGGCAGATCTGTCAGCCTGGAAAACAGAAATGATTTGGGCCAAAGGAAGTTTGTATTTTGGAAACGAAAGCACTAGGTACAGCAAACGGGCCGCCACAGTGGCACGCTACCCTGAAAGCCCCTTCCCCAGTCAACACGACCCAGTGCAGTCCCCACAGTTGCCAGTTTGCTCAAAACAGCTGTGCTAGAATCAGGCATGAGCAAGGGCCCCAGCCATCTCCCCTTCCCCTGAATGTCTAGAAAATACAAAAACTCACAGAGCTGAGAGAGGAGCCAGTAAGAAGTACGGAACATGCAGCAGGTGGTACCATCTGTGCCCGGCTAATTCCAGCCAAAACAATCTGCTCCTTAGAGTTCCCAGTTGTGGAGAAAGGAAGAGAATCTGACAGTGGCAGAGCCAGGGGAGGGGGAGTAGCAGGGCAAGTGCCGAGGCTATTATTCAGACGTTCAGCTGGTTGGGGAAGTAGGTTATTGATTCCAGTGAACTATTATCTCTCTCCTTTTCTCTTTACAACCACTGTGGGGGATTCTTCCAAAGTCTCACTAAGCTGGCAAGTATCGGATCCCACACCTGTGAGGCAGACATGTAGGCATGCCTGTGAGTCTGTCACTACTGAGATGGGAAGGACAAACATTCCACAGCAAGACTAGGAAGCAGAGCCCACACCAAGGTGGAAAAACAAGAGGAGAGGGAGGTTATGTTTATTTTATTCTATTTTCCCAGCAACTGAATTCTCTCCCTCTCGCCTGTTCATTCTTTGAAAATCATCCACGGTTTAGAATGGGATCATATTCCTCATTGTTGATCCCCAGGTTGGCATCTTCTAAAATAAAATTCTTCTACTTGATGGACTTCCTCATGAGGAGCAAATCTTCTCTCCTGGCACGCTTACAATCATGGGATGAATAAATGCAAGCAATGCAAAGATAGATCAAATTGTCTGTGGTAACAGCTTTCCTTTAAGAGAGAAACAGGTAGACAGGAACCATCCTTCTCATAGGTGGAGGAGACAGTGATGATTTGAGGGTCATAGAAAGACCTGTCCACTCAGAAAGAAAATGTTACCCACTGCAACATTTCCATCAGCACCTTTATGTTAAGGCACTGTCTCCAGGAAGTCATCTGTTCAATGCAAATACCTGGGAGGGGTAATATTTGCCTATTGTCATCTTCCCTTAGATTAATTGATCAGTTTATAGCTGAGAGTTGAGTCCTGAGGGAGTGGGGCCCAGGGAAGTCCACTTTTATTGGGAGACGAGAAGGTTTGGATTCCAGGTGAGGACCCAGAAAATTGGGACCTCACGGGCCCCTGAAGGAAGGGAAGACGGTGCCTGATACTAACCCTCTGCTTGGGCTGAACTGTGCCTGTCCCCAAAAAGGTATGCTGAAGTCCTAACCCCTGATACTTATGAATGTGACCTTATTTGGAAATAGGGTATTTACAGATATAACCAGGTTAAGATGAGGTCATTCGGATGGGCCCTAATCCAGTATGGATGGTGTCTTTATAAGAAGAGGGAAATCTGAACACAGGCACAGGCAGGGAGAATGCCATGTGAAATCAAAGAGACTGGAGTGAAGCAGCTGCAAGCCAGAGAAAGCCAGGGATGCTGGCCGTCACCAGAAGCTGGGACAGAGAGATAGAACCGATCCCTCAGAAGGAAGCAGCCACCCCCCAACCTTGATTTTGGACTTCTAGCCTCCAGAACTGTGAGAGAATAAGTTTCTGTTATTTTAAGCCACCTAATTTGTGGTACTTAGAGCAGCCCTAGGAAACTAATGCAGGCCCCAAACAAACCATGGTGAGGCTTTCAGTTTTCAGTCTCTGGGTTGGTCTAAAAAATTCAAGATCAGTTTTTGATCCAACCATTCTCCTGGTGCCTGGGCTTTAACACATAAAGATCAGCAGGAATATCCCTTTTAGTTCTGAGATGCGTGTCATCAGGAAAAAGACAAACTGCTTACTCTTTTACCCAAGTGTCTTCTATAAGGTAATCTTTTTAATTAGGATAATTAAATTCTTATTTGAAAGGGCACCAAAGTGCAAGCATTATCGTCTGATTTCCTGTAAAGAGTCTTTTCCTGCCTCCTGTTCCACATGGTGTCCATTAACAGGAGAAGCACCAAGTGAGTCAGACGTTATGGTTATAGGTTTGCGGCTTGTGTCAGTGCTAAGAAGAGGGAAATGAGAAAGGAAAACATAAATTGGGAAACAGTGTCAGAGGGCAGGCCGAGATAATGGAAGTACCAGAAAGCAGAGGAAAAGGGTGTTGTGTGGGAACCAAAACCTTGCTTCAGGTAGGAAATGTCAGAAAAATACAGTAACGTTTTTAAATGAAAGGAAAGGGGGGTGGAATCCAAGCAGTCCTTTATTGTGTTTTTTGGCAGTCTGAATTCAGTACCAGAAATGAGTGAAATGTGCCCTCTCCCCTGATTCATTACTGCTGTAGGATCTTAACCATTTTCAGCTCCAAGTCTCTTGGGAAATTGGCTAATAATTCCTGTGACGTCTTTACATCACAGAGATTTGGGGAGGATCTCGGGAGTTCTGTGAATAAGGCAACATGAAAGCCCGAGGCAGGAGTGAGTCAGCTGAGGGGTGTTTTGATATATTGATATATTGCTCTGGTAGCCAGTGGCCTCAAGCTGGGAATCAGTGAGACCAGGCTCTGGGACACATTCTCAGATGTGGCTGTGAGCTCCGTTCTGCCCCATTACTCCTTGCCTACCGCTGCCCACCTACCCATGAGTGGACCACAGAAGACGCAGGTAAGAAAGTCAGGGAATGGTTCACTGAAAATCTCTCATCTCTTTCCTAAGAAAAACAAACCCAACTCTACGTCTTCTTCACAGAAGCCAGCATGCCATCCTTTACATTGTATTTCTAGAAGATGGTATATCATCTTAAAAGCCTGGTTTAATTTGCTTTTCTCCAAGCTTTGTGGTATTTTTTATATGCCATTAGTCAGTTATTGCATGTTACTAGCAATAACAGTCCCACCTAATGTATTTAATTTGTTTTGAAAATCATAGCACATCTTTACACACAGAAGAGACAGCTTTTAACTCCATTGATGACTTCCTCTTTAAAAGTCCTCCTTTAAATCTCTAACCACAGTCTTCTTGGTTTTCTTCCTACCCACTGACTAAGCTCTGCTTTCTTCAACTCAATCTTTTTTTTTTTTAAATTGCTGCATTTTGTTGACCCTCTAAAGGTGTTCTTTCTTTTTTTAATAAATTTATTTATTTATTTATTTATTTATTTATTTATTTTTGGCTGTGTTGGGTCTTCGTTTCCGTGCAAGGGCTTTCTCCAGTTGCGGCAAGTGGGGGCCACTCTTCATCGCGGTGCGCGGGCCTCTCACTATCGCGGCCTCTCCCGTTGCGGAGCACAGGCTCCAGACGCGCAGGCTCAGTAATTGTGGCTCACGGGCCTAGCTGCTCCGCGGCATGTGGGATCTTCCCGGACCGGGGCACAAACCCGTGTCCCCTGCATTGGCAGGTGGATTCCTAACCACTGCGCCACCAGGGAAGCCCTCAACTCAATCTTTAAATGGTAGCGTTTCCAGGGTCCCTCTGGGGCTCTCTGCTCTCCTCGTTCTGATCACTGCGCTGAAGTCTCTTTTCCAACAAAGACTCAAAAATGCATCTTTCCAGTAAGACTTTGCTCCTGTCCACTAGACCTGCACATCCAAATGAATACTGGACATCGCCCCCTGACTGTCTCAAAAGCACCTCGAATTTGACATGTCCAAGATGGACGTGGCCATGTCTCCCTCCCGCCCACCGTCCCCCACCTAAAACCTGGTGACTGTCACTTCCTGGGTCACTCAGGTAGAAATCTTGAGAGTCATCATGCCATAGCTCTAAATGGGTTATCAGGTCTTGTGAGTCATAGCCCCTGTTATCTCTCCTACTTGTTCCTCTTCCTCAATCACCATCATCATTCTGTTGTTTCAGGCGTCCATCAAGTCTCAAGAATTGCCCTAATAGCCTTTTCACTGGTCACACTGGCCCCGGTCTCACCCAAGGTGCTGGTTGGTTCTAACACAGCGGGGAAGAGAGCTGTCACTGAGGGTCGATGGAGGAGCTGGCAGATAGAGGAACGCCCCCTTTCAGGCTCTTTAAAGATATTTCGTGATATTCTTCACATATGACTTTCTTGAACGTTGTTTCCTCACAGTCTTAATAACTGTTATGTTGACATATCTCCTTAAATATGGTTGAAAGAATGTGCTCAAGAGAAATAACTAGTGCCCTTCCCTTCCCTTGCCACCTGTAACTATACTCGTGGTTTTATCGCCTTCTAACTCGTTCCACATTCTGATATTGGCCAAAGGTGCTCTTTTGGTACTTTTATGCTTTCATGTCAATCTTCTCCTACCTAAACGTGTGAGCTTTTTAAAGCTGGCACCATCTTATCTGTAGTCCCACCTCTCCATGAGTTATTGCCACCAAGTAGATATTCAATAAATGTACACTGATTTAATTCACTGGGGCAAATTTGATTATGCAAAGCCTTACTTTAAAATCCTTCAGCGGTTCCCCAAAGCACCCAAAATACAATTCATATTCCTTAGCTTGGTTCACAAAGCTTTCATGTGCTGGCTTCTCCTTGTCTCCGTTTCCATCAGCTCTCACCATCTCTCCAATTGCATCTGCCTGAACATACCTCTCTTTTTTTTTTTTTTTTGTCCTTCAGAACATAGATCAAAAGTCACTTTCTGAAGCCCCTCTTTCCTGAAACCCTAGTCTTAGATGTGCATCTCCTTTGGGCTTCTGTACATGCTTCGTGAATGTGCTATCCAAGGGCTGGTTTCCCAAAGGCAACGTGTTCCTAGAAGGTCAAAACTGTGAACATTCTGGCTCCAGCACCTACTACAAAGCTGGAGACCCAGAAAGAACCTGGAAAATGTGTGAGTCCTCTGGAAAGAGATTTTCAGCAACATCTAGTCCCCACTGACCTTGGTCATTAGCCAAATAGAGGAATAATTCAGTGACAAGAGAGAAAATAACATAGAAAGTGAGCAATGTAAAAATAAGGAACTGTGGAAGGACCCCCAATGCAGACCAGAAATGTGTAATTTAACACACTTGAAGATTTTTGAAAACCGTTTACAGGATTATATTGGGGCACAGATTTTACCCACATAGATTAACAACTTCATTTCTCACGTAACCACTAATTACATACAACAGCAACAACGTACACTGCCGACATCCAGATATTGATCAAATTGTAAAATTACTGAGGCAAACTCACTACAATCCAAGTGAGGTGAGTTAAAGGGAAACATGAATAAATAAGCCTACTACCTAACGCTGAATGTGAGCATAGCCTTTAAGCTATTTTTTTTTTTAAGCTATTTTATCAACGACTCAGATGGGGAACATGAACTAAATAAAAGAGGAAGAAGCCCAAAGTAATCTGAGATGCATTTTCTTCAACTTCTCTGGAATTTTCAATTACCTCAGTTTCCTGACAAAGCTTTGCTGATGTCAGTAATTTACAGTAACAATCAGCAAGATAACAGCAGGTTTGTGTGGGCCAGAGGTAAATTTGGGTCTGATATGAGTAATATATCCTGCACTGAAGGACAGTGGGAGGCATGAGAAAAGGCACAATTTCTATTAGTGATTTTTAAATAAAATGAAAACCACATGCATATATCACAGAGCAGGTGAATATGCAGTCCTCACTGTTCTTTCCCAGGAAATGTAACTACTTCCTTCTTGAATCCTAAGCGGCTTTTTATAAGGACTCCACCATAAATGCTACTAGAAGATGCTCTGCTTTTGTATCTTAAAATTTTATACACCAGAACACACTGTGCGAGCATACCCTCAGTATTTAGGGAAATGTGGGTAATTACAAAAGAGGTAGCAAATACCATCTTTTCTTTGCACGGTGTACAATTATTTAAATGACTTTAAGGCAGACAAACGGAAAGTAGACAAAATAACCTTTTGCCAATATATGAATATTGCCAATATATTCATATTCAATATGTGAATCTTCTTTGTCCCAGAGTGTGAAGCCCACAGATCACGAAGGCATTTAGCTGGAACGTTGCAGTTCTTTGGGGTCAATAATGAAAACTTCATTTCTCATTGTAGGGTCCTGAATAGCCACTGACCGTGGACTTTCCCTGAAAGTTGTTCTCTCGGTTTTCTCACGAAATTGCTGATATGAACTGGTTCTCTCATAATTTTGCTTTTTTCTGCGAAAGACAGAGAAACCAGAACATTTAAACTGCGGGTTCTGGTGGTGTTTCCTTGTCAATAAGATGAGGGGTTGTAAAGGAGTCTTAGGCTCCTTCCTATAAAGTTTACGTTATGAGGATGGCTCTGGTTAAAGGGACTTTCCCTGCTTAACATAAGAAGCTCCGCACTCGAGGGGTGAGAGGCTATGGTTTCTCGTGAAAAAACCTGCCTTCCTAGCTGTGTGACCTTGGCCAAGTTATCTCACTAAACCTCAGTTTACTTACCTTTAAAATGGGAATAATATATCAACAATTTCACAGAAAGGTTCTGGGACTCAAATGAGACAAGAGGCGTGCAAACAGTTTGCAAATGGTATCTAAGGCAGGCCCTGGTGAAGGGGCGGACGCGTGCAGCGTATGTATTTCATCGACTCTCCTTTTGACCGTCTCCCGCAGTGTCCTTTTTTCCCTTCTGGGTTTGAGGGAAGTCTCCCTGTGATAACCTATTCCTAGAGTTAGGTCCACAGAGAGTTCTCTAAAAGGAACACAATCATTTCAGTACTTGGAAATTTTCCAGCATGTAATTTTTAGGGGGCCGGGATGGTCTCAAGATTCATCCTCAAAGAGACTCTTTGTTCCCTGGTGGGCGTGAGCCTTGGGTGGCTGAAAGAGGAAGGAATGCTTGACAATTATCAGTCCAATGAGAGACTTCAGAGCATGAGAACTGAGGAGGTTGCTCTGTCCTGATTCTAGATATGTGAGGCCTCCGCTGCTCTGAGCAGATAATCCAGGGCGATAATGAAGTAGTCACAAGGGTGAGCCTTTGTAACAAGGCAGCCGAGGCCCTGCTCACAGTTCGAACTTTCCCCTTAGCCCTTTTGCATATTTTAGAGAGAGACTTTTAAGTCACGAGATAGCCTTGCCTGTCAGAGTAATCGACCCATATGGGGAACTTCTTTTGTGACTTGACAGGGACTCAGGAGGGGAAGCTGCTGGAGATGAAAACTGATGATCCAAATAGCAGGAAAAGGCTTCTAGTTTACGATTATTGTTTTCCTTTGGCTAATTTTAATTCTGATGAATACTAAGTTTTCTTTGGTACTTTTTGTTCCTCAAGTCTTTTTTTTTTTTCTGTTATGCTGTTCAGCCAAGTATTTCTTAAGCCTCTATGAAAACAATACTACATATTTCTTAAGCCCATGTAAACAGACATTTCCATGAAGACTGGCTTGAAAAATGTATGTAGATGGCAACCCGAAAGGCCATTCCTATTGCAAAAATGAAAAGATTTGACAGATCGATAGGTAAATAGATAGATAGCATACTAAAACTTAATGTTAATTCAAACGGATTAGAATGATGTTAACCCTTGCCATCCTGTTAGTTACTTTCTGTTCCTCTAACAGTGTAAATATGTGGAATGCCTTGATATATGCTGATACTTGGATGGGAGGATAGATGACAAACTGTTCTAAAACGGGTCATTTGCGAACAAGTATTTACTGATTGCCAGTAAACACCAGTCATTGTGTTGGACAACAGGAATAGATGTGGAATTATAGATGAAAACTCATGTGCAAGCAGATCGTTATAGGGGCGACAGAGAGGAAGGAGTTCTGGTCGTTCTGTGAGACATCTGCCCAGGAGAGCTAGGGAAGGCTTCAGAGGAAAGAGGCTATTTGAGTTTGGTGTTGAAGGGCCGATAGGAATTTAGCAGGTTGAGAAAAGAGGATAATGATGGAAGGCTTGGGAGTCTGAGGAGCGTGGTGTGGAAAAGGAATGACAAGCTCACCATCCTTCTCGAGGGTTCGGTTATAAACTCCTCGAATGGGACCAAAGTAAACTTCATATTTAAACCAAAAAATAAAAAATCCATCCCGTAATAGATAAATTATATCTCCCTCCTCGGTATTAATTACCTGTTTTTCACAATTGCTAATGAATAAATAAATGAAGTAGCAATATTTGGGCATGAGCTATGTTGCTGATGAACAACCTCCTTGCATTATAGGGGGAAGAGGAGAGAAAGCCACTTCAAGTCGCCCCTGCCCAATAGAGATAAATATGGCTGGAACGTAACCATGAAAGCGACACAAGCACCTGATTGATAGGTCATCTCCCACTTGGATTCTGACCTTTCACCTAAAACAACACTGTCTAGTGACTTCCAGATGTGGATGCTTGAACATTAGTAAGCAGTCAAGACTGAAACCTTATTTCCCACAAGCTATGAATAAATGGGTGACTTATAAGAATATCATCTCATTATGACAAACACTAAAAGAGAAATTTGAAGAAATAATTTAAGCATTTTAATGAAGCTCTTGTTCTATCCCCTCTTCCTGAAAACAGTATTTCAGAGTTAGCCTTTCTAACAGGAAATAGAATAGCTTGGCAAAAGGAACCACAACCGTATATCTAAACTGGCAGCATATTTGTATGGTGTGGCGTGATACATATGTTCACCACCCTTTACTGGTTAAACTGTATTTCATTATCATCTCCTTATTTCCACTTCTAATTCTAGCAGAACTATTTCCTATAAACAGGCCAGCTCTCTAGCAATTTCAAGCTTAAGAATTCTTTTTAAATGCCTGATCCCAACTTTATTAAGTAGTGTTTTCCCTCATTCTTAATTCTAAGCCCCTTGGGCACACACTTAGGTCTGTTGCCATAAATGGAGAGAAAAACTAATTTACCACCAATTCCAACTGCATTGTGTATATGGATATTTAATGTCGTCTGTGGTTTTTAAAAAAATGACTGCTTAGATTAGGAATATCTATTTGATATTACTATAATACAATGAATCTACAGATTTGATCATTATAATATTATATGATACTACGGAATGCAAGAATCCCCCCAAATAACCATCAAGTTAATCTTTTAAATTCAATTCATTTTATTTAAAAAATGCTATACTTTGTTTAATTTAAATAGCAGATATTTTCCATATTCTGGATTTGGGGGTACTGGGTTTTTTTGTTTGTTTTTTAACATCTTTATTGGAGTATAATTGCTTTACAATGTTGTGTTAGTTTCTGCTTTATAATAAAGTGAATCAGCTATATGTATATATATATCCCCATATCCCCTCCTTCTCGCGTCTCCCTCCCACCCTCCCTATCCCATCGCTCTAGGTGGACACAAAGCACCGAGCTGATCTCCCTGTGCTATGCAGCTGCTTCCCACCAGCTATTTTACATTTGGTAGTGTATATATGTCAATGCCACACTCTCACTTCATCCCAGCTTACCCTTCCCCCTCCCCATGTCCTCAAGTCCATTCTCTACGTCTGTGTCTTTATTCCTGTCCTGCCCCTAGATTCTTCAGAACCATTTTTTTTTTTTAGATTCCATATATATTGTGAGCATACGATATTAGTTTTTCTCTTTCTTACTTCACTCTGTATGACAGTCTCTAGGTCCATCCACCTCACTACAAATAACTCAATTTCGTTTCTTTTTATGGCTCAGTAATATTCCATTGTATATATGTGCCACATCTTCTTTACCCATTCATCTGTCAATGGACACTTAGGTTGCCTCCATGTTCTGCCTATTGTAAATAGAGCTGCAGTGAACATTGTGGTACATGACTCTTTTTGAATTATGGTTTTCTCAGGGTATATGCCCAGTAGTGGGATTGCTGGGTCATGTGGTAGTTCTATTTTTAGTTTTTAAAGGAACCTCCATACGGTTCTCCATAGCGGCTGTATCAATTTACATTCCCACCAACAGTGCAAGAGGGTTCCCTTTTCTCCACACCCTCTCCAGCATTTATTGTTTGTAGATTTTTTGTCGATGGCCATTCTGACCAGTGTGAGGTGATACCTCATTGTAGTTTTGATTTGCATTTCTCTAATGATCAGTGATGTTGAGCATCCTTTAATGTGTTTGTTGGCAATCTGTATATCTTCTTTGGAGAAATGTCTATTTAGGTCTTCTGCCCATTTTTGGATTGGGTTGTTTGTTTTTTGATATTGAGCTGCACGAGCTACTTGTATATTTTGGAGATTAATCCTTTGTCAGTTGCTTCATTTGCAAATATTTTCTCCCATTCTGAGGGTTGTCTTTTCGTCTTGTTTATGGTTTCCTTTGCTGTGCAAAAGTTTTTAAGCTTCATTAGGTCCCATTTGTTTATTTTTGTTTTTATTTCCATTTCTCTAGGAGGTGGGTCAAAGAGGTTCTTGCTCTGATTTATGTCATAGAGTGTTCTGCCTATGTTTTCCTCTAAGAGTTTTATAGTGTCTGGCCTTACATTTAGGTCTTTAATCCATTTTGAGTTTATTTTTGTGTATGGTGTTAGGGAGTGTTCTAATTTCATTCTTTTACATGTAGCTGTCCAATTTTCCCAGCAACACTTATTGAAGAGGCTGTCTTTTCTCCATTGTATATTCTTGCCTCCTTTATCAAAAATAAAGTGACCATAGGTGCATGGGTTTATCTCTGGGCTTTCTATCCTGTTCCATTGATCTATATTTCTGTTTTTGTGCTAGTACCATACAGTCTTGATTACTGTAGCTTTGTAGTATAGTCTGAAGTCAGGGAGCCTGGATTCCTCCAGCTCTGGTTTTCTTTCTCAGGATTGCTGTGGTTACTCGGGGTCTTTTGTGTTTCCATACAAATTGTGAAAGCCTTTTGTTCTAGTTCTGTGAAAAATGCCAGTGGTAGTTTGATAGGGATTGCATTGAATCTGTAGATTGCTTTGGGTAATTTGCACTGTCATTTTCACAGTGTTGATTCTTCCAATCCAAGAACATGGGATATCTCTCCATCTGTTTGTAATCAACTTTAATTTCTTTCATCAGTGTCTTATAGTTTTCTGCATACAGGTCTTTTGTCTCCTTAGATAGGTTTATTCCTAGGTATTTTTTTCTTTTTGTTGCAGTGGTAAATGAGATTGTTTTGTATCCATTCAGCCAGTCTATGTCTTTTGGTTGGAGCATTTAATCCATTTAAATTTAAGGTAGTTATCAATATGTATATTCCTATTACCATTTTGTTAATTGTTTTGGGTTTGTTATTGTAGGTCTTTTCCTTCTCTTGTGTTTCCTGCCTAGAGAAGTTCCTTTAGCATTTGTTGGAAAGCTGGTTTGGTGGTGCTGAATTCTCTTAGCTTTTGCTTGTTTGTAAAGGTTTTAATTTCTCTGTCAAATTGGAATGAGATCCTTGCTGGGTAGAGTAATCTTGGTTGCAGGATTTTCCCTTTCATCGCTTTAAATATGTCCTGCCACTCCCTTCTGGCTTGCAGCGTTTCTGGTGAAAGATCAGCTGTTAACCTTATGGGGATTCCCTTGTATGTTATTTGCTGCTTTTCCCTTACTGCTTTTAATATTTTTTTCTTTGTATTTAATTTTTGATAGTTTGATTAATATGTGTCTTTGCATGTTTCTCCTTGGATTTATCCTGTATGGGACTCTGTGCTTCCTGGACTTGATTGACTATTTCCTTTCCCATATTAGGGAAGTTTTCAACTATAATCTCTTCAAATATTTTCTCAGTCCCTTTCATTTTCTCTTCTTCTTCTGAGACCCCCTATAATTTGAATGTTGGTGCATTTAATGTTGTCCCAGAGGTCTCTGAGACTGTCCTCAGTTCTTTTCATTCTTTTTTCTTTATTCTGCTCTGCAGTAGTTATTTCCACTATTTTATCTTCCAGGTCACCTATCCGTTCTTCTGCCTCAGTTATTCTGCTATTGATTCCTTCTAGAGAATTTTTAATTTCATTTATTGTGTTGTTCATCATTGTTTGTTTGCTCTTTAGTTCTTCTAGGTCCTTGTCAAACGTTTCTTGTATTTTCTCCATTCTATTTCCAAGATTTTGGATCATCTTTACTATCATTACTCTGAATTCTTTTCGGGTAGACTGCCTATTTCCTCTTCATTTGTTTGGTCTGTGGGGTTTTTACCTTGCTCCTTCATCTGCTGTGTGTTTCCCTGTCTTCTCATTTTGTTTAACTTACTGTGTTTGGGGTCTCCTTTTGGCAGGCTGCAAGTTCGTAGTTCTCGTTGTTTTTGGTGTCTGCCCCCAGTGGGTAAGGTTGGTTCAGTGGGTTGTGTAGGCTCCCTGGTGGAGGGGGACTGGTGCCTGTGTTCTGGTGGATGAGGCTGAATCTTGTCTTTCTGGTGGGCAGGACCGCATCCGGTGCTGTGTTTTGGGGTGTCTGTGACCTTGTTATGAGTTTAGGCAGCCTCTCTGCTAATGGGTGAGGTTGTGTTCCTGTCTTGCTTGTTGTTTGTCATAGGGTGTCCAGCACTGTAGCTTGCTGGTCGTTGAGTGGAGCTGGGTCTTAGCGTTGAGTTGGAGGTCTCTGGGAGAGCTTTCGCCATTTGATATTACATGGAGCCAGGAGGTCTCTGGTGGACCAATGTCCTGAACTCAGCTCTCCCACCTCCGAGGCTCAGGCCTGACAACAGGCTGCAGCACCAAGACCCTGTCAGCCACACGGCTGCCTGGTGAAGAGCCCGCAGACACCGATGATGCACAGGATGCTGAACGCCGTGGAGCCCACAATGGTCCCCACTCCCACATCACCCTTGGTAATGAAGATGCCTATGACCGATGTGAACAGCTCTGGAGCTGAACTGCCCGCTGCCATGAACATGGCCCCAGCCACATCCTCGCTGAGGTGCAGGCGCTCCTTTTTAAAGCCTCAGTCGGGGGTATTGTTTTTGTTTCTTGTGTTATTTTGTCACTTTGGCTTAACCTTTGTGGAATGTAAAATTCTCTATTGGTTCAAACCCACTGAGTCTCTGTAGGTGTGGTAATGTTCCAGAATTCTGAATCATAGGATGTGGATACTGAATAATTTTAGATAATGGCCACCAGTGAAAATCACATTAATCAGGAAACCATATCCAGATGCCTCCCACAATGTCCAAAGTCAAAGATAAAGCATCACATTGCCGTTGATTTCTTCTCCTTCCTTCTCCCTCTCTCCTCTGCACCCTCCCTTGTCCCTCCCCCTTTCTTCTCCCCCTTTACTCCCCCTTTTCTTCTTTTTTCTCTTTCATCCTCCTCCTCCACCTCCACCTTCTCCCCCTCCTCCTCCTTCTCTGTCTCTTCCTCTTCTTGTCCTTCTCCTTCTTCAATATGGACTAGAAATGGACCAACTACTCTATTCTGTCAGGGTATTATTCTTTTGCATCTGAAAACTCCATCTAGAAAAAAGTACAGTTGGGATTCCTTTACATGGTAAGGAAGACCCCAGTAAGTAAGCTTTTGAGAAAACCGGGCTTCATATGCTTTATGCTTAATAAACCAACAGCATCACAGGACCTTGTTAAGACCTACCACCAAACCGAAAGTTCTGTGTTCTCAAATTTAAAACCAATCTGACAGGAAATATTCTGGGAGGTTAGGAATCCATACCCTAAAGAATTCCCTTACATTCACAGAATAAAAGCAATAGATGTGGTTGAAACAAATATTTCAGTAGTAAGAGCACCCAAGACCTGAAGCTTATTAAATAAATGAAACATTAATTTTGTAATCATGTAGCTTCCTTATATACTCAATGATGTATCTTCAGAGATAATTCAACTACAGAACTTCCAGAGGATGAGATGAAGCTTAAGATCTGGATCTGACCTTGACCTAAACATAGCTACTGTTTCCTAACCTTGAACTGTTCACAGCTACTATCTCATTGCTGTTCTAATGAATGTATGGAATCAAATAGTACAGTGCCTAATTTCTGGCAAAGGCAGCTTTCCTAGCATATCTCTTCCCACTTTTCACTAAACTGAGGACAGTTTGCTAATTTTGCACTTTTTTTTTCCACACTGTGTATTTAAATTTATTAGGAAAAAAATAACCTGATATCACGCCATAATGTTTTTTACAATAAAGATGAAATCTTTTAGTTACTACAAAAAGAAAATAGAAAGAATTCTCTTACATTCTAAGACTGGATTAATATTCAGCTTAACTAATTTTTTGTATAAAATATTGATATTTTTAAAATAATTCTCTTCTTCTATTCTCCTTCCAAACAAAGGTATAAACATTATGTTAGATTTTCTTTTAGATAGAATTTAGGGCAGTAAAATAGACTAGTGCTATTACAGTTATTAGAGAATCAATGTTTTGAGGAAAGAGTGACCTTAAGTTCAGGGGCAGAGCCATTTCCCAGGTTAACTCTTTCCAAGAAAGAAGTACTAAAAGGTATAATATCCCAGCCTCCAGAGACTCTTTACAAAAGTGTGATGCCATGAATACATATAGGGCAAGAAACGGTTCTCACTATTTTCCTGTCAGGACACCCAGGTTGCACAGTATTCCTCTGTGGGAAGCATGGCCGTCCTCCAATATGCTCTCTGGCTCTCCACTCATTCCTCTCTCACCTAAGGCTTTGCTTTACCCTGGAACACAAGTAAGTGAAAGTGAGAATTTTGTTCCTCTAGTTTATAAATTTAAAAAAGCACCGTCAAACTTCAATATTTAATTCTTCTGGTAACAATTACCTTATGTGATGGTTCATAATTAATCAAAACCCATCAGGATGCCTAACCATAGAGATTAAGAACTGCTGCTCTGTAGTCAAAACTCTCTGGTTCTGTGCAGGATGTGGCATTCTAGAATGTTAGTGCTACCGAAAGCAGCCTTGCAGCATACGTTCTTTTTCCATCCCTCAACTAAGATTTGAAAAACCTTTCCATTAAGCTTTCTTTACTCCTAGCGTAGGCTGGGATATTTTCTTTTCTGGGTCACAGAACTTCAAGAGCTAGTTTGGTCTTTCCTTAAGGCTAAAGACTTCCAAAACTGAAAAGAGGTTCTCACCATGTGTTAGGGTTCTCCAGAGAAACAAAACCAATAGGATGTGCATATGTGTGTGTATTTATTTACTTCTGTTCATATATATAATGTAAATACTTTCTATATAAATATATATAGATTATTATAAGAAACTGGCTCACGCAATTTATAAAGGATAACAAGTCCCAACACCTACAGAGTGACTCGGCAACCTGGAGACCCAGGAGAAACCACGGTGTAGTTCTAGTCTGAAGGCCGACAGGCTCAAGATCCAAGCAGAGCCAACGTTTCAGTTTGAAGGCCATCAGGCAGGAAGAAACCTCTCTTAACCAAGAGAGTGTTATTATTGTTTCATTCAGGTCTTCAACTGTTTGGATGAGGCCCAGCCAAATTAGGAAGGGCAATCTGCTTTACTCAGTCTGTCCATTTAAATGTTAACCTCATCTAAAAACACTCTCACAGGGACTTCCCTGGTGGGGCAGTGATTAAGACTCCACGCTCCTAATGTAGGGGCCCTGGGTTAGATCCCTGGTCAGGGAACTAGATCCCACATGCATACCGCAACTAAGAGCTCACATGCCACAACTAAGGAGCCCGCCTGACACAACTAAGACTCAGTGCAACCAAATAAATAAATAAATAAAAATATAAAAAATAAAAACACTCTCACAAAAATACCAGAAATAATGTTTGACTAAATATCTAGACACCCCTGTAGCCCAGTCATGTTGACACATAAAATTAACCATTAGACCCTAACATGGAGAAAAGTGCATGGATTTTAAAGTGAGACATATATATAGATTTGAATCTCACGATGGTCTCTAGCTTTTCTGCAATTTTTTAACCTCCTTGAGCCTTAGTATCCTCATCTGTAAATTGGTGAAAATACCTACCTCCTAGGTTGATGGTGTGAGGATCAAATTAAATAACGTATGTAAGTAATAGGTGTGCAATAAAAAATAGGAGTCCCCTGCCCCTGTATTGGGGTCTAAGAATTTCACAGACTAGCTCACATCTCTGGCAGAAACTGCTTGGTGGCAAATTATTTCACATAGGAGGTAAAAGACGCTGCTGTTTTCCTCGCCAACACCTACTCCTCATGACTTCCTTCTAGTGTTGTTCAAGTACGAGATAACAGGGCTCTAACTTAAAGATACCTTGGAAAAGGTGCAACCCTCCTTAATTCCTAGTGGATGAACCATGACTGGTCCAAGCCAATTACAGTGTGTGGTAATTCTGTTCACCAGATGCCAGTGGTATAAAGTGAGCACGTGATCCTGGCTAGCCAATAAGAGGAAAGGGGAAGTACACTGACAAAAGGGGAAATTGTGTGAAGAAACCCTCTTCTGCCTCTTCTTTCTTACCTTGGAAATAAGTTCTAGGAAGACAAGATGTATGGATATGAATCATCCATCTGGTGACAATGAGACACTCAGGAAGCAAAAACAAAAGATGCCAAGAGCCTGGGTCCTTGATGATACTGCTTGTGTACCACACCTCCTCCAGACCTGCTGTCATATCATCTCATCTAGTCTTCCTCCTTAAGCTGCTTTTCGTTGGTTATTTCGTTACTTGCCGCTAAAAGCATTCTAAATTACACAGAAGTCTGAGCCGATTTTAAACTAAACATTTCAAACCTATTTAGACTGCAACAAAAGCTTTTAAACCATTGAGACACAGAGGCTACCTTTTTTTGGCATTGGACAAAAATAGAACTCTATGCCTCTATCATCTGCAGTTATTCACACATGTATTTCAATAAGCATGTATCAAAGGCCTCCAATGTGCAAGACACTGGGATAAGCCACGTGAAGAGAGAGAGAGAGAAGGCTACAAAGATGAATGAGACCTGGATCCTGTCCTAAAGAAAACTTACAGCCCAGTTGGTTAGATAAGAAACAATAAAACAAAAGCAAAATCCATAGTTCTGGCCTTAAAAGGAAGCTGGAATCTACCTCTGTAAATCATTAAAGCATACACCTATCACATTTTACATTTTATTTTTATATGCCCAGAAACTTGAGCTAAAAGTGGAAAAAAAGAGAGAGAAAAAAAAAGCATGAGATAGTAGAATAGTAGACATTCAACAAGTGGGGCTGAATCACACTCTCACACTTTACAACTCAAGTTGGAATATAGGGGCAAATGTGATTGATGTCTTAGCTTGGGGCCTCTGGAAAAAAAGACAATGAGAAAGGCAGCTTGCTTTACCTGGCTCCCTTTCAGCTCAGGAGTTGGAAAGCCAATACCAAACTGGATTTCTAGGTTTTCTGGCTCTAGTACAATATAATAAATAAGACTCTGGCAATTTGTGTTAGATTCTTGTACTGGGTCAGCAATTACTATGTGTGAGAGTGCTTCAAAACGACAATCCTCTATACTACACTCCAAATGGCTTTTCATATGTAGAAATATGATGTACTTTGCTCTTTGGTGTTTAAAGCTTAACTAGACAGAAATGACTCTTCATCATCTACAAAATAGCTAGAGTAAGCCCAAGACAACTCCCCAAAGTAAAATAAAATTCAGAATCAAAAGGCTGCATGTTATAGTGGCTAAAGATCACAGACTTGGGAGCCTGACAGATCTGAGTGCAAATCCTCTTTACTGCTTTTGTTCATGTGACCCTGGGCAAGTTACTTTACCACTCTGAGCCTCAGTTTCCTCATTCAAAAAATGAGATAACAGCACATCCTTCAGAGAGTTACTGCAATATAAATGAAGTGACACATGTGGACAGCAGCTGGCTTTAGCGTGTATACTCAATAAATGTTACTCCTCTTCCCTCTATCTTGATTTTGATCTTGGATATATTTTAGAATTTTATCAGTACAGTCAGCTCATAACTAGACGGTAGCAGTAGCCCAAATAACACAAAGTGGCAGATAATCCCAGACTTATTTTTTATCTGTAATTATATTTGATTAGAGATAAGTTTTAAGAGAATTCATAAGATTTCAAAAATTTACGGGACATCGCTGGTGGCACAGTGGTTAAGAATCCGCCTGCCAATGCAGGGGACACGGGTTCGTGCCCTGGTCCGGGAAGATCCCACATGCCTCGGAGCAACTAAGCCCGTGCGCCACCACTACTGAGCCCGCGTGCTGCAACTACTGAAGCCCATGTGCCTAGAGCCCGTGCACCACAACAAGAGAATCCACCGCAATGAGAAGCCCGCGCACCACAACGAAGAGTAGCCCCCGCTCACCGCAACTAGAGAAAGCCCACACTTAGCAACGAAGACCCAATGCAGCCAAAAATAAATAAATTCATTTAAAAAAATTTACATAAAATCCATTTGAGATAATCTAGAAATCTCATTTTGTCTCTTTTGTAGAATGATATTATATAACCACTATGAAGTGGGTACCTACTATGTACCTGATGTTTTATAAAGAAAAGGGAGGCGGGGGTAAGGATTCCTTTTAAAAAAGATATTTTCACTCTCTGAAAGAGCTAATCAGACTTGAACTCTCTCCCTTTCTCTTTTCTGTCTTTCTCTCTTCTTTCAGCTTATGATTCGTAGGCCTGGAGAGGGACATGGCTATTTTTGCCCCTCAGATTCCTGTGGTACTGCACTCTATGGATGATTCAGTGGGTCAGTTAGTTGTAAGATAGGCGTGGGAATGTTATTCAGCAGAATTTCTGGGGGGAGAAAAGCAAGATGATTCTCACCGGGAGAAAGGCAGAGCCAAAGACCAGATATCTCTTTCCAGGGAACCAGGCAGAGCACGCCCACTTGGTGAGTGTAGCATATGAGGATGCAGTGTGGAAGAGGGGGCAAAGCTTCAACAGCAAAACAGTGAGGGAACTACTCTGGGGTGGAGAGGGGGAGACACATTTAGCAGGGGATTTTAGGGAGAAGCAGAGAAGCCTGACGATTTTTCAGAAGTTTTTCAATATCTTCATTATTCTTCTGCATCCTAAAGTCAGACTGGAGTTTCTCTGAATGTGACACCTCACAGCATCCAGTCCAGGGAACACGGGTTACACATCACCAAGATAGTTAGATAAATAGGAACAATATCTAAGGGTACACAGTATTAGTAGACATGGCCTGATTCCCAACCCCATCACTTCCTGACTGCTCTCTGTTCGAACCTCCATTATTGCTTCCAAGAGCATCATCGTGGAAAAAATATAGTGCTTTTAGAGAAACGTTGGGTTCACAAGTAGAGAAAAGAAGAAATTTTGAAAAGGAAAGGAAAGGAAAAAATGTAAAACAAAAATAGTAAAGGGGAGTTAGCTGTTGGCTAACACTTCAGATGGCTTGGTGTGCCATTTAGTGTGTCTCGCCTCAGAAATCTCCCATCCCCACATTCAGAGAGAGAAAGGAAAGAAAGAAGGAAAGAAAGAAAGAAAGAAAGAAAGAGAGAGAGAGAAAGAAAGGAAGGAAAGAAGGGAGGGAGGGAGGGAGGAAGGAAGGAAGGAAGGAAGGAAGGGAGGAGAAAAAGAAAAAAAAAGAGAAAGGAGCTTTCACAAAAAAGTCCTGGCAAAACCAAGGGCCTACTATTACCTCACTTGTGCACTTGTGAATTGGTTGACTAAGATGTCCGCCTTGAGGTCCAGATGAGAGCATTGTCTGATGATGGGGGATTTGCTAAGAAGAGACTAGTTGCCACTTTGTTGGACAACAGAGCAGATGGTTAGAGGTGGGTTAGGAGCTTAAAGCAAGAGGGAACTAGATGCTGGGAAGAAAAGCACTAGGAGGTAGAAGAAGTGAAGGGAAATCATGAAAAGACTAGTCCCAGACTCATTTTCCCATCGAGAGATCAGGCCTCTCGTTTCTATATGCCCATTTGATTACTCTGTGGTTCTTAGCATCAGAGCGCATTAAAAACTACATGGGAATCTTACTAAAAACATATCTTCCTGGGCATGACACCCCAAATTCTGATTTAGTAGGTCTGAGGTGGGATCTAGGCATGTGCATTTTTCATAGAATCCAGGTGGTTCTGATACAAGTGTTTCTCAGTCCACTTT
Source organism: Balaenoptera borealis (assembly GCF_965194805.1). Classification (NCBI taxonomy): domain Eukaryota; kingdom Metazoa; phylum Chordata; class Mammalia; order Artiodactyla; family Balaenopteridae; genus Balaenoptera; species Balaenoptera borealis. The sequence continues at coordinate 86,030,479 of NC_138863.1, forward strand.
GAGAAATGATGAGTACACAGCCTGGAAGAAGCTGATTAATGAGTCCTGACAATATAAATGTCCCAATAGGAGGTAGTACTGGGCATGGTAGGCCTGATAGGGCCAAACATGAATAGGTCCTCTTCACGTACCATTCTGTAAAAGGTCTATCCATCTTGGTCTATACCCTCTGGACAACATGATCCTGATTTAAGGTGTTGGTTCAAGTTCAGCTTCAAGTAGCTCACCATGGAATGAACTGGGGACTTTCTAAATAGCTGCATACAGTGCCCAGCATATGTATACAGCAATTACTAATAAAGCTCAGACTTTCAGAAGTAGTTCTCAACAAGTATATTATAGCTTCCTTTGGTAGCGTGCTACCAAATTTTTAGCTCAGCGGGTAATTTTTGTTTTTGCTACAACAGATAATGTTGTTGATTTTATCATATTTTTCAGAAGCAATGTTGAGCTGAATGGTTTACATATTTCATTGCAGAGTTCTAGGTAAGCAACAGAGAGAGTTAAAAAGTGTAGTATGAGAGCCACCTGGAATCTCTGAAAGTTGTATGTTTTCTGGAATATGTAAAGACCTTGCCTTGGAAATATTTAAGAGGCGTGAAAGGGCAAGTAACAGTTTTATGCACCTAGTGGCATGACAGACTGGCTATTGAGTGTCATAATTAAGGACACAGAGGAATCGCTCTAAGTGAGCTACCAAATATTCTAGAATCCAAATGTGTCTGGGAACCAGAAAATTCAGAACCACTGCACTACAGTGGGATTTGGTGTTAAGGAACAATCGTACCTCACTAGAGCATTGAGTACAACCTGCATGGACTCGGGTTAGGTGGAAAAAGCTGAGGAGGGGGCTAGGGCTGAAGGGAAAGATGCAGAGAATGGACAGAGCCAGAGGCAAGAGAACTAGGTTTCTAGGATGAAGAGCTGACTCCACAGATTCTCTATCAACCCAGAATAACTTTGATGCTTAAGATTCTGATGAGTGAGGCAGAACGTTAAAAGTCTCTAAGAAGTGATGATATTTACAATTAAGAGATCATAGTTAGCTTAAATAGGATTCCCTGGAAATAGACTCTGAGTCAAAGAGTGGCATGCAGAAGGTTCACTGGAAAGTGATCTCAGGGGACAGGCCTGCATGGAGGTGAGGAAGGCGAGATTAGGCAAAGGGGGGAGTTGGCTGGCAATTTGGTTGCAAATCAGTCTTTGGGCTAATCCTACAAGCGGGAGCTGCGGTAGCCATTGGGAGTTTCACGAAATGAGGCAAAGAGCTGAATCCTTGTTGCTGCTCCTGAGTCACTCTGGCCTTGGCCTCGCCATTGGAAAGTGTTATTACATGGGCAAGGCAGTGCTCAGTGAGGGACACAGCTGTGAGCCTCAGCTGCTGATTTTCTCAGTAGCTGGGGAATAGATACTGTATTAGTCAGCTTGGGCTGCCGTAACAAAATCCATAGACTGTGTGGCTTAGAAATAGGAATTTAGTTCTGTAGGCTGGAAAGTCCAAGATCAAGGTGCTGGCCAATTTGGTCCCTGAGTGAGAACCCACTTCCTGGCTTGCACACGGCTGCCTTTTCACTGTGTTTACATGGCAGAGAGAGAGAGAGCAAGACCTCTGTCTCTTCCTCTTTTTATAAGAAGACTAATCCCATCATGGACCCCTCCACTCTCATGACCTCATCTAAGGCTAAGTAACTCCTAAATCTCTACTTCCAGATACCACCATATTGGGGGGGTAGGACTTTAACATATGAACCTGGGGGGACTCAGTGAGGTTCATAACAGAATATCAACCCAAAAGAGGGGCTCTGGGCAAAACACAAGAGTATCTACTATAATAATATAATTTGGGGTACCACTTAGTGTGGAAGTCATTGAGTGAGGGCTTTGTGGCAAAGACGAGTGGGAAGTGCTAAACAAAGACACATCTTGGCCCCTGAAAATAAGGGGTTGGCTGAGGCTAAGCACATTACCACTGCCCCAGGGGAACAGGCTGGCTTTGGTTGGGTTTCTATTCCCAACAAGAAACTGGAGACTGTCTCAGGAATTGAAATGAACCCTCTTCCTAAAATGTAGGAAATTGCACTGATGTCATCACCAATGGGAGAAGGCAGCAGTTCACTATCCATGTGCATAAGCATGCACGAAGGGAAAGATCCTATGTTCTTCAAATACAAGGCCTATGCCTTGTAGTAATGGAAGTAATTCAAGATCCATGGAGGGTCTGGGTTTTGGCCCATTGTGTTATTTGTAGCCACTTTCTTGGAACAGGGCTGTTATAATACTTGCAGAGTTCTCATTCAATAGCTATAGTAGCTAAAAGTCCAAACTGCATCAATAGTCTTTTATTGGTATTATCTGCTATTATCTATGATAATAGAGATTTATATATGCCATGTTCAAAGGTGAAGATGTGAAAGTGTGACACCAACAACATCTACAGAATGTTATAGTGCATAGGAAGGTTTTACAGATCTTAGTTTAGAGTATAACCTACAAGGCTGAGTGAAGCCACCAATTTCCCCTTCATGAGTCAGAATATGTGCCCACCTCCTGGTTCATTTTTCTAGATTCTGAATTTAAAAGCTATACATTTTTTTTAAAGTGCCTTAAAAAAAAAAAATCTATCATCTGCTCCGTATTTTACTACTTATAATGGAAGATAGCCCAAAATACTTAGTTGCTATGATTTGGAAGATTATATCAGTTCTTCACCATTCCCCCTCAAAATAATTCATGTTTTCCTCTGGATTTTGAGCTTTAGTAGTTTTATATGGTGCTTTTTCTTTCTCAATGAATCTACCTCCACCACCCATTTAGGTTCACTCAGGAACCTTCTATGAATTTAGTAACATTTAAATTTTGTAGTCAGAGCACAAGGGTACCTATCTTGGATATACAATTCATTCTTATAGTCCATGCCTATCTGTCTTGAAAAAGTCATACTGATCAATGCCAGTCCTGAGTTATCACACCAAGAATTTGTAATGCCAATTAACTCAAAATTTCCATCAGGTATAAAGATTTATTACTCCAGTGACGTCTTGACTTACTAAAAAACAAGCCCTGAAATTGCTAACACAAGGTGTGTCTTCAAGTATGAAAGCATAACTTCAGGAAAATGACATTAACTCATCCTTTCCTGTACAGATTATTTGAAAAGAAACCCCCATATAGATAAAATTCAATTCATGCATTCACTTCCCCTTATGTCATATATATAATACTTTATAAAAAGTATAAGAGTATAAACTCTTATTCATATAATAATTTATAAACATTCAAAATAATTCTGATATACATTGGAAATAGGAAATGTTATCTTTCTGTCAGTGTTTCTGTTGGCCAAAAAAAAAAAAAAAAAAATTCATGGGTTAAGTAATAATAACAGTATCCTATACAATGTAATGAAAAATTAAACCCATTGTGTATAATATAACAAATACAATAATCACATGTATGGAAATGATCATCTAAACATTTACTTAAATTATATAATTTTTAAATTGCTAGAATATTGAATGACACATTGGAGACTCCAATTTAATAATCTGCCCAGACTTTTCACATTAAAAATATGGCAAATAACAGTTTAATTCAGAAGAATACTTTGAGGTATGTTTACCTTGAACAAATTCTCCAAAAGATTAAACATTTGTGTAAAGGAATAAATAATTACCAAAAGAACACAACTGCATCCCCATGGCTCAACTGCAGAATTCCGCAAAGAAAAATGATATTTCACCCATGCAAAAGATTTTGTCGTGATGAGGTTTGTTCTTCCCTACATGTCCCTTCAATTTTGCTCTTTTTGAAAGTAGACCAATGGTAATTTCTATATTTGGTAATGTTTCCTGCCTTAATCTCATCTAGGCTGAAATAGGGAGTTGTTAATGTCTCAGGCTGAACTTTGCCAGTAATCCCACTGCTGCCTTACCCAGAGGAAAGTAACATATATTGAACACATATTTATTGAGCCAGGCCTGTACTTGCTAATGCTTCAATATGTCATTTGTTCATTCATTCAGTAAACATTTATAAATGTCTACTGTTTGCCAAGCACTGGGAATATCAAAAAAATATGTCAGATTCCTTGTCTTTAAGAGATGTAGTCTGGTTCTCTAACCCAGATCATTCAATCTCACAATAACTGAAAGAGAAAAGAATTAGTATCCATTTTTATCTAGAAGGTGAGGAAACTGAGGCTCAGAAAGTTTCAGTGATTTGCCCAAGGTCAGAAGCTATATTTAAGCTCAAGTCCATCAGACTTCCAAGCTCCATTCTTGCTCCATTTTCTCTTTGTTGTTACCAGATAAAACACTCCTACACTCTACTTGGAGTGCGATGGTGGGAACTAAGATGTCAGTAAAGTACTAAGTGTCAAAATGTCATGACGTGCAGTCTGAAAGCTTATTTATTTTCTATTTTTCACTTTCTGTACATCTATAGCTTATATAAAAGATGCCTACAAATGGTTCTTTGCCTTCCCCACAAATTAGAAAAAGAGGCAAAACTGTATCGTATGACGAGCAATCTAGTAGTCATTTGTTGGTGCTGGTTTTCACCGGAGCCCAAAATGAGCAAGCTATACCATTTAGACCCAAATTCAGTGAGAGGTGATAATTTTCAACAGTATGTTGGTTGAGGTCCTTGAGTGCGACTCAAGCTCACTCCTTCACAGTTCATTTCTCCTGCTGGAGGATTCTTAATACTAACTCCTATTTTCTATGCATAAGTGCCATGCTAGACCAGGGCAAGCATTTAGTTATAAAGTGGGGGGACGACTTTGAATGAATGACCTGGGACTTGGCCAAAGGCCAAGTCCATTGGAAACTCCCCTCTAAGCTGTGCATTTTTAGGCTGTGGTCATCTTTGGGATTTCCCCCCAAAATCTTCTCTGTCATGGCAGAAATTTAACAACCCCATTTTCAGTATAGTATACAAAACCAGGGTGTCAAAGTGAGTACGAAATAATTTGCTTTGCATGTTGATTTCTCTCTTCTTAAATCCTTCCTCATTCTTAAATCCTTTTCATTTGCATATTCTTAAATCTTTCTCTATTTGCATATTGAAGTCTTCTTGTAAAAGTCTCTGCTTTCCCCACAAAATGGTGCACTCAACATTTCCTGACAGTCTATGTCCCATAGAATTCTAGGTACTTTTGGTTTGTTATAACCAAGACGAAAGAGAAAGTTTCTAAATAGCATTTGACAGGCTTCTAAAGTAATAAGAGTTATAGACTAAAATGTTTTGTCAAATACAATGATACAATTCATGTTTCCACCAAGCTGTTTCTTGGTTAAAAAGCTGGACTGAATTTCTATATACATAGGCACAAAAAAGACATATTCAGAAACAAAAGGTCATGCATATTTAAGCTGTTGGTAACAGCACTAGATGACTGGATTTTACTTATGGTTCAGCATAATAAAATTTTTGGCCTTGAAAATGGTTCCTCGAATGACAGACTGTTATGAAAAAGATCCTTATTGGTAGAAAGGTATCAAACTATCTAAATTATTCAAATTATTATATCTTCTAAATAGGCCTACCATCTCTATACACACTAGAAGACTAAAAGTATATTCAGAAATTACTGGTCAAAAACTATCTGTGACCCAGATACTGTTTGGATTTGCATGAGATGTTTCCAAAGCAGTCCGGGAAAGCCCACAAATTCAAAGCACCCTCTTTATCCTCACCCCATTTCTGCTGAGTCCAGGAACCTTATTTCATTTCCTGCATGGTAGGCATTTTTTAGGGACTAGGTAAGCCATGACATCTGCACTGCTTTCTGAGTCATTGTCGTGAAATGATACATGCTTGGGTGTAGTACAGCTACTTGGTTCCCAGAGAAAACAAACAAATAGAAGTCAGCTAGGAACTTGAATTTTGCTAAAAACAAAGACAATGTACAATTCAAAAATTTTTTTATTTATTTTTAAAAAACAGAGCTTACAGCTTGTAAGTTTCCAAACGCTATTTTCTAACCCTGAGAAAATATTTTAAATGAGAGCCTTTGCTCTGCATGCCTCATTCAGACACATGCCATAATTTGTGAAGGGAACTGGTCAGGCCTCTTCCAAGAATGTCTGTCTCTGGAAGATTGAGACATAAAGCTCCTATTTTGGTAGATCAGTGGGGCACGTACTCACAGAAAAATCCCTGTATTCAAATAGCCTTAAAATAAGTTCACCATTTTTACTTTTACAAGGGGTAAATATTTATTGATTCTACTAACTGTCATATATGACAGTATCCTAGGTCCTGCACAGTTATAAGGAGTAAAATATAGTTCCTGCTTTCACAGAACTTGGAGTATAGCATATGGGGAAGGGGATGAGACATGAATACAAAAGCCCCTAACTTTAGTATATTATGAAATTACAAATAAAACATATAGAGACTTCAGAGGTAGAGGAGGAAAACAACATAAGTTAAGTCTCCTACTAGTTAGAATAGAATATATTTGGAAATAGTAATCAGATTTCTTAAATCTTTGAAGTAAAAAACAGAAGCTAGAAGTGTCCCTGGGAAATTCCTAGAACGACAACAAAAACAAAACATTAAGTCAATGATTAATTCTACCTTCCTCTTGGGTGAAAAATAAAGTTGGGTAGAAAACTGTTATCCAGTGCTTATATTATGCCAGACAGGGATGAGATATTAATTCTCTAATCAAAATAATATCCTAATATCATTTGCTTCATTTTTAAGATGAATTGATGGGAGGAGAGGTCAAGTAACTTGCCCAAGATCACACAGATAAATAATGGTAGAGCAAGGATTCAAAGCAAAGTTCAGCCAGTTTCAACTAAGTGGCCTTGAATAAGCAAAAGCTGAGAAGGCAAGGAAACACAAGGCATGTGAAGCCATTTGAGGATTTAGTAAGCAATTTAGGCCTAGCAAGCTTAGGCTATGGTATATAGTGATAAAAAACAGTCCCCACGTCTTGGTAGCTTACGGCACCAAATCTATTCCTGGTTCACATCACATGTGGGCCGCAGGTCTGCTGGGTTTCTGCTGGGAGTTCTTGTCACTCTGGGGTCTGGGTTGAAGGAAGATCCCTATTTTAGATAATATGGTTCTTCTGCTCAGAAGTGGCACATACCACATTTGCCCTTATTTTGTTGACCAAAGTAAGTCACATGGGCAAACCCAAGGTCGTTGGGCAGGGATGTGTAGTTCCTATGCTGAGGAGCAGCAGATATTGTGAACAAGAATACAATCTATCACCCTCTGTCCCCTTGATTGCATACTACCATTCCCTCCCTTCTGCACCCTGTATTTACCCTGTCCCCAGAAGAGACAATCCAAAATTCCTATCTATTTGTGAGACTAGGCCCAAAGTTCAGGATCTTGTGATACTCTCTACATCAGGTCTGGATGGTGTTCATTTTGATACAGAGACCTGTAAATTAAATAATAACTTATTTTCCCCCTACACACCCAATATACAGTGATGAAACAAGAACAGGATAACCTCAGCAAACATTTCCCCATGGAAAGGGAAGAAGAGGAGACACACAACAATTCCTGAACCACCAAGATCCTCAGATTCCACTGGGGAGCTGTGGTGAGAGCCTCCCGACCTGGGGACAGGCCCCCTGGCTGGGGTCACTCCAGATCTGGGGCAAGCTTGATCTGTAGGATAGGTGGCACATTTTGAATTGGAAACAAAAGTAAAGGTTTGATTTGACCTGCATTGGACTTTTAAGTGATTGAAGGTGAGTCTTTTTTTTTTTTTTTAAAGATTTATTGATTGATTGATTGCTATGTTGGGTCTTCGTTTCTGTGCTAGGGCTTTCTCTAGTTGCAGCAAGCAGGGGCCACTCTTCATCGCGGTGCGCGGGCCTCTCACTATCGCGGCCTCTCTTGTTGCGGAGCACAGGCTCCAGACGCGCAGGCTCAGTAGTTGTGGCTCACAGGCCTAGTTGCTCCGTGGCATGTGGGATCTTCCCAGACCAGGGCTCGAACCCGTGTCCCCTGCATTAGCAGGCAGATTCTCAACCACTGCGCCACCAGCGAAGCCCTGAAGGTGAGTCTTAATCTGGGCTACAGAAAATGACCAAAAAGTCTGTGATCAGCTGAGGATGTTTTAAGGGAGAGAGAAGGGAAACTCAGCAGAACATTGCTGAAAACAGTGACTAAAGCAACTGCAAAATCATTGCATGTTTCTACCTCACTGAATTCAGACTTTTTGTAAAACTAGAATCGGCAGATAGAGGGGGGAAAAAAAATCAAAGATTACTACATTTTCTATCATTAATAGCTGGGGAAATGATGATACTATACATAGGCACTGGGAAACAGAGAAGAAAACAGATTTCAGAAAGGAGGCGATGGCTTTAACTTTGGATATTTTAAACCTGCTAAGTGTTCAACATTAAGCTAAATATTATGGTCAAAAGAAAGAGAAAGAGCAGAATTATAAGAAACATGTTCAGGCTCAGGAAAGTCACAGTGTTTTGCGCTAAGTAAGACTAACCTACAAGAAGCAAAAGTGGCAATGTAACGTTTGGATTTGGTTGTTGACCTGCTTTTAATAAAAGTGGAGGTGTAGGAAGTTAATCCCCTCTCTCTCCCTGCATGATGCTGAGGCTATGCTCTGTCTGTCTCAAGGCTACATTTATGGCTCCTAATAATGTCTCTGCTAACGTCTTTGGCTGGAAAACCCAAACGTCAGAATTTCCAAGTGGTTCTTTCTCCATTACACAACATCTAACCTTCATCACCTAGGAACATCCTTGAACAGGAAATTGTCAAGGACAGAGAAAAAAAGGACAGCGTGAGGTTGGGATAAGACTGATAGCCTCAAAACCTAAGCCACAAAGATGTCCGGGTGGGTATATGTATGACTGAATCACCTGTCGTGGATAGGCATCCTTGGACCACTACTAGAAGAGTCTACTCACCATCATGGAGTAACTCATTTTTTCACTTTCTCCTTCTCCAAAGATAAGTCAAACTCAATAAGTTATCATCTATTCTATACCACAACTATATAATTATTTTTCAAAAACATGTTATTTATGTCAACATGTAATTGGTTTATTATTTTTAATAAAATAAGTAAATAAATAAAATAATAAATTTTAATTTTTTATTTAGTTAATAGATTAATATAAGGTTAATATAAATAATTTTTATTAACATGCTATTTAAAATAACAAAATAAATATTTTAAATGTCTCTGCTTTAATTTCTAACACAATTAACAGCAATAACTATAACCCATATTTTATTTTATTTTTATTGAGTTATAATTGACAAATAAAATTGTAAGATATTTAAAGTGTGCATTGTGATCATTTGATACTTATATACATTGTGAAAGAATTCCTTCCCTCTAGTTTAATAACATTTCCATCACCTGACATATTTATCCTTTTCTTTTTTTTCTTTTTTTGGTGAGAACATTTAAGTTTTACTCTCTTAGCATATTTTGGTTATACAATACAACATTATCGACTATAGTCACTATGTTTTACATTAGATCTTCAGACGTTATTCATTTTATAGCTGAAAGTTTGTACCATTTTACCAGACTCTCCATATTTCCCCTATCCCCCCAGGCCCTGACAAACACTTTTCTACTCACTGTTTCTATGAGTTTGACTTTTTATTTAGATTCCACATCTAAGTTATTCCATGCAGTATTTGTCTTTATCTGGCTTATTTCACTTGGCATACTGCCCTCAAGGTCCATCTATGTTGTCTCAAACAGCAGGATTTCCTTGTTTCTCATTGCTAAATAATATTCCACTGTGTGTGTGTGTGTGTGTGTGTGTGTGTGTGTGTGTGTGTGTGTGTATGTCTTCTTTATCCATACATCTATTGACGGATACTTGGGTTGTTTTCATATCTTAATGCTGCAATGAACATGGGAGTGGAGATTTCTCTAATATCCTATTTTTGCTTCTTTTGGATATATACCCAGAAGTGGAATTGCTGGATCACAGAGTAGTTCTGTTTTTAATCTTTTGAGGAACCTCCATACTGTTTCCCGTAATGGCTGCACCAATTTATATTCCCGCCGACAGTGCCCAAGAGTACATTTTTCTCCAGTTCCTCACCAACACTTGTTATCCTTTGTGTTTTTGTTGACAGTCATTCTAACAGGGTGATATCACATCTCATTGTGGTTTTGATTTGCATTTCCCTAATGATTCATGATGTTGAACACCTTTTCATGTACCTGTTGGCCATTTGTTTGTCCTCTCTGAAAAAATGTCTATTCAGTTCCTCTGTTCATTTTTTAAGTGGATTGTTTGGATTTTTCTGTTTTGTTTTGTTTTTTGTTATTGGGCTTTATGAGTCTTTATATATTTTGGATATTAACCCCTTATCAGATATATGATTTTCAAATATTTTCTCCCATTCCATAGGTTGCCTTTTCATTCTGTTGAGGCTTTCCTTTGCTGTGCAAAAGCTTTTTAGTTTGATGTAGTCCCACTTGTTTATTTTTGCTTCTGTCGACTTTGCTTTTGGTGTCAAAAGAAAAAAAAAAAATCATTGTCAAGACTGATGTCAAGGAGCTTACCCCCTGTGTTTTCTTCTTGGAGTTTTACTGTTTCAGGTCTTAAAGTCTTTAATCCATTTTGACTTAGTTTTTGTGTATGGTATAAGATAGTGGTCCAGTTTCATTCTTTTGCATGTGGTTGTCCAGTTTTCCCAACTATAACCCATATTTTAAAAAGCTCGTTAGGATCCTCAATAGTTTTTAAGAGTGTTAAGAGGATCCTGAGATCAAAAAGTTTGAGAACATCTGAGTTATATCATTCACTCCACCTCTGTGTCCTGCAAATCAATTGTTGCTGCCATTGCCTTTGCTTTATCCCATATCTACCATATCTACAATGTATACCATTAGTTTTGCCGGGGCCAGGGATCATCACTTGAGTTTGAGAATGACAGGAGAATCAAAGCATCTTGAGAGCAGGGACTGTGTCATTTTCACCCCTGTATCCCCAGTGCCTAGCTTGCACATAATAGCTGCTTAATTAAAAAAAAAAAAAAACCTATATAAGTGAACAGAAGTGATAGCTTGATTTCTTGACATAGGATGGATTTCTTGGTTTGCTTAATGTTCAAAGGAGAATCTGAAATAATATTAATGACTCTAAAATGAGAAAATGCTGAAGTGACATACCACCAGTAGACCTGAACAGACACCAAATAACATATTTTAAAATGTAACAACAATGAAATGGTAAAAACTAACCTTATTTATTTGAGCGCTTCATGTGTCAAACACTGAACTAAGCCCTTTGTATTCGTTATCTCGTTTATTCCTGAAAATAACTCCAGGAGTTCGGTGTTATTATTCTCACTTAACAGACAAAGATACTGATCATTGCAGAGGCTAAAGCATACACTGGTGAGGGACAGAGCTTGGATTCTGACTCCACCAAAATATACTGTTACCCCTAAGATGATAAGAACTGTTTACAGCATTTATGTCCATTGTATCATTCTTTTCTCTCAGCAACCCAGAGTAAGGGGAGAGGCTCAGGTAATATTCCTCTTTACAAATGTGGAAACTTAGGCACAGAAGAGTCCTGCAAATCACCTAAGGTCTCACACTGAGCGGGAACAGAGCAAAGCCCTACTCAGAGGCATCTCCTGCTTGGGTATGGAGCCACTGTAGCCCAGGAAATCTGTGAACTCAATAGGCATTTCAACTGAACCAGTACATACTAAATGTGTCTCCCATTGGCTGTCCCACTGCCCAAAGAGAAGAGAGGCTGTCCTTCAAGGACTAAAATCCTGTTCAATACAATAGTTTGTAGATACTTTGAGTATCACTGCTTGATGAGTGCAACTGTACATTTTATAGAGAAAAGCTAGCATGTACAGGATAGGAAATGAATGAGAGATGATTTGTGGTAGAGGAAGAGGGGAAATGTGGGAAATAGAGGCGAGAAAAACTGACTGCTTCTGTAAAACTATTCTTATCCATAGTTATCTTTTCCTGAGATATGAAGAGAAATAAATAACAGATCAAGAGATTGGGTGTGTGTTTTGTTTTTGACTAATACCACCTGTATGACCTAGGGTAAGTCACATTATTCCTCAATCTCAGTTTTCTATTAATAAAATGAAAGGTTTGGGCTAAATCAATAATTTTCCAGTTCCTCCCAATACTACTCCCAGTCTCATTAGCAAAAGATAAAACTCTCAATACATTGTGTCTTTCCAGAAATAATATTTAATGTATATACAAGCTACACACACCGACATACATGCATGTACATACACATCTCTTTTTTTTTTCACACAAATAGTATTACACCATGCATATTTTTCTGCAACTTTCATTTTCCACTTAATTATAGATCTTGAAGATCTTTCTCTAACAATACCTACAGATTTATTTTTCCTTTAAAAACAGCTATTTAGTATGCCATTGTATGAAGGCACCATAATTTACTTAGACCCCTATTGAAAGACATTTAGGTTGTTTCTAATTTTTTGTTATTACAAACATTGCCATGGTGAACCCCCAGGAGCAATTTAAATCCTCAGTGTTTGGCAGAGAATACATCATTCTTTGTGAAACTCCTGAAGCATCGCCACAAAGCCCCAGGGTTCCAGGAAACACAGTTTGAAAACCAGTAAACAAGATGATCTTAGATTTCCTTTTCTCTCAGTTAAATGAAACTCTTTTAACCTTTAGCGTTTGTTTCACTCACACTATTTTGCAGTATCTTCTAACAGTTTGGAGTGAGTAGATATGTTTTGTCTTTCAAACCAGGTTATAAATAGTCTGAGGCTACTGATTGTTTAGCATCTTTTTTCATTCCTCAAAGCCTAGCATACTACTGAGTGAGGAATAGGGGCGCTTAATAAATGTGTGTTGAAGGGTATTAGAAGATAATTGGGTTGGTAAGACAGAACACTTAGCTATACTTCTTTGTCGATTGTACTGGTCAAATAGTGTGAGCACCTAATAGTTACCCTTGATTTCAGTATGGAGAGCTTCAATGGGTTAGATGCCGTTTAACTGTCACTCAGATGAGGTGTAAAGGTGAAATGGGCAATCCCTCCACGCATGCTTCGCATTTCCAGGGTTGCCAGCCATGTACAACTCTGGAGGCACCATTCAAGTTGTATTCTATGTAAATGGCACCTCCTAGAGTTGTGCTCTAGTTAGCTAAATTCACGTTTATTACTCACAGAGCATAACATGAATTGTGCCCCTTAGAGTTGTACAGGGCATTGGTAAGATACATAACACCCTCTCCTCTGTTCTCAGGAACTTTGTTCCATCCATCATTCTCTCTGTTACCTAAATCTCTAGTTCCTCCCATCCTATTTACTCTTTTCATATAAACATGCTTAAGTCTCTTTCATCATCATAGCAGTCATAACAATGATGACGATAATGAGAAATCCCTTACCTACCTCACTTCTCTGTATTTCACAGGTGAAGCTTTTTGAAAGAATAGTCTATACTCCTGTTCTCAACTGTACAACCATCCCACTGGGTGGTTTTCTGTCATTATCGGACTTAACCTGTCTGTGGCATGAGCCTCTATTCACCACCTCATCCTTCTGGAAGCTCACTCCTTCCTCCCCTTTTGTGATGGCACTTTTCCTGGGCTTTTCTCCCAGCTCTCTGTTCACTTCTCAGCCTCCTTCAGGAGCTCTTCTCCCTCTATTCAGTCCTCACACCTTCTTTCCTGGAGCTCCATTCTCTGGCTCTGTTATCCTGAGCCTAGTCTCTTTCTGACTCATTGGCCTTAAGGCAAATAGCTTCCTCTAAAACTGGCTCCTCCTCCTAGGTTTCACATTTTTTTAATTCCATTTTTAATATTCCATTTTAATTTGATGAATATACTACCATCGACCCAGATTCCCAGACCTGAAAACTTGGACCCCTCCATCACTCCTAGTCCCACTACCAAGAGATAAAACTCTCAATGTATTGTGTCTATCCAGAAATAATTACAAAGTCATGTCATGCTTGACTTTGCATTCTTCCTCATTCCTAACATTCAGTCACCAAGTTTAGTCAGTTCTAACTCTTAAATACATTCAAATCCGTTTACATCTTCTATCTCTAGAGTAACTGTCTAGGTAGACCACTATCTTCCTGAATTATTGTAACAGTCTCCTAATTGGACTCCTTGCCTCTAGTCTAGTCCATTTCAATTCATTGTGCTTCAGATGAACTTTCTAAAACATACACCTACTCGGATCAATCAGATGTCTAATGTTCTCAATAGTCTCTTACACCATTTAGGATCCAGTCCAAATACTTTCCTTAGTACAGAAAGCCTTTCTTGTCCTGTTTATTTCTCAGTTTTATCTCCTACCACCTCTTCCATTTAATTCTCCTTATGTTTATATACTCAATTTGTTCTTCTTGGCATACCATGTCTCATCTTCCCTTACTTTTCCCTGACGTTACTTTCTTTCCTGTAACACCAGCTTTCATCATTCTTATACATCTACCTCAAGCATCATCTCCTCCGGGAGATGGTCCCAAGTACCAATTCTCATTTGACCTCCTCCCTCAGTCTGTGCTCACACAGGTCTTGAATATAACTTTCCCTTAGTATTTGCCAATATGTGGTGCAATCACTGATTGATCTTTCTTCTCCCACTAAATTGTAAATCCCTTGATGTCTTTTTCTACTTTGTATTTCCAATACTTAGAACAAAGAGTAACTATTAGTTGGATGAATGAATGAATAAACTGTCTTTTGATGGGTTATTTTGAGAAAGAATGCCTATTTTTGTTAAATATGAATACTCAAATCTTGAACTTTAATATTTTTTCTTGATTATGAAACTGGATTTAGTTATAATTGATTGTATAATAATTGGTCATACTTTAATGAAAATAAAAATGAATTTTTAACACATTCCTCCTTCTACTTAAACCCTCTCCATTATAGTATCAGAACAAACATGGTCAATAAACTGTTTCGCTCTGGAGAAAAAAGGAAACTGATGTCTGTATTTGTTGACATTTTATAACATTGCCAAGTAAGAGTCAATAAAACGTGCTCAAGGAAAAGTTGGGGGAGGGGGAGGAAACATCTTATAACACTTTTTTTTTTTTTAAATGAAGTGAGAGTATTTTCTGTTTCAGTATTTACTCTGGTCATCTATACACCCTTTCATTCTTGTTTTTCTTTATTCATGTTTCTCCCTTGAACTCCTTCTCTCTCTAATCCCTTCTCCTGAATGCTCTTATTTTATCTCGTTCCACTGTTCTCCAGATCGTCTGAGTCTCTCTCCTCCCCAAGTCAGGTTCCCCAGGCTCTACTTGGCCCCTGGCCCTTCCTTCCTCTCCCAGGACTGTGTCTCCCCTGCCTCTCATTTGCCTCACAGAAACCTAAGCAGAACAATACTGGAGTGGAGCTGGCACTCTGACAAAAAGGAGAGCAACTGGAAAGAAAACTTTACTCATCAAGAGAGAGGCAAGTATCTTACAAATATCTGTGGGAAGGTGTTTGCTAAATCATCTGCTTCTTCAGATGTGGAACTTTCAACAACCTGGTTTCCACTTCGGTGAAGGTGGGCAAGAAGCACCTTCTTAGGCTGGATGATTGAGCAGATGTGAGGAATTATAGACCTCAGTAACTTAGCCTTGAATAAAATTCAAGACTTTTTCCCTCTTTATTCATGTTCTTTCTTTCTTTCTGAAAGCCCCATTGCAGGAATTCAAAGGGCCAAGTTCTGCCCTCAGCTGTGAGTCATGACTCCCACTAAAGCCAGGAGCTCATATGTATGTATTCAGAGGAAGTATTGGGCCTTGGGGACTCAGATTCAACAACAACGGTCCAGTCATTTGTTTGCTTATATTCTTAAACCTTTATAAAAGAAGCACAAGGCCTGCTGTACCTGAATACCTTTTTATAATCATTTTTAAAATACACAGTAGAATTTAAATTCCCACAGTAGCTCTCCTGCATTATAGCACAAATAATAACAGTCTATCTTACCCCATGCCCCACATCCAGGAGAGAGTCATAGGAAAAAGAAGCAGGAATGAATTTCTAACGTGCCAGCCTTTCACTGAGAAAGTTCTGTTTGTATCCCCAGGGAACTCAGCATCAGGGACTGAAATTCAGTGTTCCCTGTAAACGGCATGAAATACCTAAACAGCTTTTATTTTTCAGTGCTAAGTAGCTGAAGGTAACAAGGGCCACACCACTGGCTTTAGGAAAAACAAAGGTATACAAGCAGGAATTCCACCCTCCCTTCCTAATTCATGTACCTTTTTCTCCTCATCGTATGGGTTCTCCTGCCACAAAAAAACCAAAATCATGTCCAGTATCAGTTCTCTTTGCCATCCCTCTCCCAGAGGTATGGGTTTTTTTTCTCTGCTAGTACAGAATTGATGTACTTTATTTAATCAAGATAAAAACTATACTTGATATTTTTTTTAAAAAACAGGATTATTTCTCTAACTTCTAATATGTGTAAAAACTTTACTCTGTCATTGCTGTTATAATGTATTTTTTTATTTAAAAAAAAACACTTCCGTTTTTATTGGCCAACCGTCATAAAACAATAAAACTACAGAGATAGATAAAGCAGACGTGAAAGCCCTCCTGCAGTTCTATTTTCCCCCTCCAGTTCTATTTTCCAGTGGTAACCACTGTTAACACTTCCTAAAGCATTTATATTTAAGTTTTTAAATGTAAAATAAAATATTGAGGAGGTTGGCCAGGTAGTATATACTGTTGTCTCCCTACCAGGCACTTCTCAGTTCCCCAGTCCCAGGAGAGGTTTCTAGAGGGCAGACAGGGGTGTCTAGACACCTCTGGCTTTTTCTAATATCAGCCCTGGAATGTGGCACCTTCTCTGCCCTAGTACAGATCTACCTGCTGGCAAATTCCTTCCCTGTAGCTTGTCCTTTCCTTCATTTTACTGCCTGAACACAAATGGAAATGTCTTTCCACACTTCTTAACAACTACTCCCAAGATGCCCAAATGCCAGGATTCAGAGTTCATTCTTGCTGTGCCCACTCCCTATGCTTTGTTGTTTTTTCTTGGCCTGAAACTTGACACTTTGGCTCACATGGTAAAATTAGGCCTGTGTTTGTTTCTGTGTATAAAGAGGATTAAACTGACCCAATATTAAGCAAACAAACAAACAAAACTTTGTAAGATGGACATTGCTTATAGATAGTAGAGAACTAAGGAAAAAACAAAGTAAAACTTAGTAGATTTATGTCATAGTAACACTAATGACATCATTTACTAACCATACTGATTGACCACATAATTTAATGTATGTTATCATTCATTCATTCATCTAACAAGCAAATATTTATTTCCTAATGAATTTTAATTTTGTTGTAAATATAATTTTATTACATGTATTAGATATTGTTTTTTTTTTAATTTATTTATTTTTATTTATTTATGGCTGTGTTGGGTCTTCGTTTCTGTGCGAGGGCTTTCTCTAGTTGTGGCAAGGGGGTGCCACTCTTCATCGCGGCCTCTCTTGTTGCAGAGCACAGGCTCCAGATGCGCAGGCTCAGTAGTTGTGGCTCACGGGCCTAGTTGCTCCGCGGCATGTGGGATCCTCCCAGACCAGGGCTCGAACCCGTGTCCCCTGCATTGGCAGGCAGATTCTCAACCACTGCGCCACCACGGAAGCCCTTAGATATTGTTTTATAAATTAACAGTCTCCTTCTAGAAGCATCATCTTCATTCTTCAGAATGATTACTGCTTCAAACACACTCTCCAGACTAATGGTCAGCGTGAGCTGCCATATTTAATGTGACTCCACACACCTGACCAGTATTGATGGATCCAGTAATAGGCCCTGGACCCAACCTACATCAAAAAGATCCCTTCCTGGAAATTTTTTGAATGAGAACTGACAGCCAGTCTGTTCTTATCCTGAGGGGAAAGCTGTGGGAATGAGATCTGAAACCCAGGAACTACTGGCTACTTTGTTTCCCATATTAAGATCACCTTGGGAACCTTTAAAAACTGCCCGGGCACCAACCCCCAGAAATTCTAATCAACTTGGCCTGGGGTGGGACCCAGGTGTCAATATTTCTTTAAAACTCCTCAGGTGATTTGAATGTGCAGCTAGTGATGAGAACCACTGAACCAAGAAACAAAGTTTGTAGTGGGAAGGAACAGAGTCATGACCCGCAGCAATGCCAGAAGAGACACACAGGGGCTGAATTGCTTCCCAGACTTTGTTTCACACTATTCTGTTGACAAATTCTTTTTTCAATTACCTGAGATATTCCCGTGTCTTTCCAATAAATCCTCCTTTTATCCTAAGCTAATTTAAGTTGCATTTGTGTGATTTGCAAACAAAGAAGTCTGTACTAGATCTCTGTTTTTGTGTGCTCAGGCTTAATAGATTTTTACACTTGTAGAAGAGTTTCTCTCCATTCATGTACTCATTCACGAAGTTATTAAGCAATAATGCCCACAATATTCCTAGTTCTGTGCTACTTACCAGGAATCAAACAGACTATACAGTTCCTTTATGTGAGCAGCTTCCACTGCTCACGTAGAAATAGGCACACAAGAAGTAGCAACACAAGAAGTGTTATAATAGAAGTATTGACTGGTTACTGTGAGATCACTGAGGAAATGTGTAGTCTGGGGAAATCATGGAAGCCTTCACAAAGGAGGTAACTTTGGTGTTGCCTCTGGAGGAGTGAATTAATGTCACCTGGTTGACCACGAAGGGTCGACATGATAAACTACAAAGCCAAGGGCCCAGAATTATAAAAGAGTAAAGCATATTAGGGAATGAAAGTATTTTTGTTAGGGCTGGGCTGAAAGGTTATGCCAGGGGTGGAGGTTGAGGGGGCAGAGACAGAGACTAGACCATAGACATTTGCATTATGTCATGCTAAATATTTGAGATTTTGCCCTATGACTACTGCAGAGACATTGGAATAGTTTAGATAGAGCCAGGCTTTGACAGATTTGCGTGCTGGAAAGATTTCTCTGGAGAAGTGATTGGGCAGAGACCAGACTGTCTGGAGGAATCAAGTCAGGAGGCCACTACAACTGTCCAGGAGAGAAATAACGAGATCCTGAATTAAGAATGATAATGAGAACCTAGTGAAAAAAAATTTAGAAGGTAGATTCCCCTGGATATGATAACCAATTGAGATCAATTAAAGAGAGTGTGTATGCGTGGGGGAGTTGTGAGAAAAAAGGATGCGGATGAAGCCCCAGAGAAGGCTTACATATTAGGGAACATGGGGGTATACAGGTAGAAGAAAAACTGCTTGCAGAGGGAAAGGAAAAGCCATAGAACTAGGAAAGCATGGTGTTGGGAAATTAATGATATCTCCAGTGACTTCTGTATGGAGTTTCAATAGAATGTAATTATCCACCAACAAAGGTTCTTTCTTTTTTTTTCTTTTTTCCTTTAGGTATATCTTGTTTTCACCCTGCAACTAGTCAGGGGATAGAACTGATTAAACACAAGCCAGAAGGGCTGTTTTTCTCTGAGCCTCTTCCCACGCCTCAGCCCCAGCAAGACCAAATTCATCCCCACTTTGGTACTCTGGCAGGCCAGAGAACTGGAAAGGGATGGAGAAGGGAGAACAAGCCAAGTATATAGCTAGATGTTTAGTGTTGACCCACTTAGGTCTGATGAGAGTGGGACAAAATCCAGGCCAGCTCTGGGCTTGTTGGCAGGTGAGCAAACTGGAGGGAAGGTCTCTCAGAGGAGGTCTGGGGACTCAACAGGGAATGACCGGAATAGGTGGCAGTCAGCTTGCTTGAAGCTCTTGTATGTGGTTATAAGGTGAGACCGTGATATTCATCAGATGAAGCTATTCGTCCAAGCTCTCAGGTCTAATGTGATTTCCAGTTTTATCATTTTCTTTGTCTCTCTAGGCCCTTTGCCTTAGCAAATGGTTCTTACTAAAATCTGAGTAGCTAAATTCTCACTTGGAAATTGAAATAATGAATCAACGACTTTACTTCCTTTTAACTTCTTCAACACCGATTAGAACATTTGGCCCTAAATACCATATCCCTTAGACCAATAGTCTCTGAACTCTTCCATTATACAACAAACTTGTACAGTACTAAATTTCCTATAACCCAATTAAATTCCAGTACTCACTGTAGGCCAACACTGTGTGTGAGTGGGGTGTTTGCGTATGGAAGGGGATAGTTCCAGCAAAAAGAGCAGACGGAATGATCCATGTTTTTAAATCAGTATTATTTATTCTAATAGTGTACTGGAAGGAAAGGAAACAAATGAGCAAAATGGGAGCCAAAAAGGAAACGGAAAGTTTTAAATTAGACTGGAATTTTTTAGTCCATCCTCACCAGCCCAAGAAAGAGAGCAGGGTGGTATCAGGTGCACAGAACACATTGGTTCTGGCAGCTTGGATGTTGTAGGTATTTGGAACACTGATTTCTGATGAGGGAACAGAGAGAAAAGGGAGTTCCTGATAGTAGTGCATAGGTATAGAAAAGAGAACAATATCAGAGTTGGTGAGAGCCTGGTTTTCAACGACCCATCAGTAAGATCTGAAGGAAGGAGAGCCATTGATGAGAAGAAGGGGTTCTATATTCTCATCCTGCCTCACTTGAATTTGCCTACCAGGCATTCATTCTCTTTTCTGGTATCAACACCTGACTTTTTTTTGGGAATCCACCTCTGCCTCATTGTGTGTGGGTTGGTGGGACTGCCAGTTTTAAGGGATCCTGCTGTGCCCTAGCCAAGGAGTAAGTACATGGCATAGGCTATAACTCTGAGCAGAGCGGAGTGATACACAGCTGGAAAACACGTTGGTCTGGCTCATCACAATGGCAGTGCTCTCAAGAGACTGCCCACAAGATTCCGCTCCATAGAGCTCTCTTCTCCCAGAGTGTCTGATTCCCGTCCTGATTCCCGCTAGCATTTAAACCTTTTCTTCCAGTCATTTACTTTTTAATTTTTATGTGTTTGTTTTTTGGCTTTATTTGGCTAAAGTTGGTGTTCTATATTTGCAAATAAAGGATCCAAGGAAAGACATCCTAGACATTACCTAGTAGATTACTTAATGCAGTCATAGCTAGATTATGGATTCATTTTTTAAAAATATAAATTACAGTATTTTACATGCTACAAAACTTTGGAATTTGAGCAAAACTCTAATTTAATTTTCTTGTATCATGCCAACTTAAATGCAGAATTCAGACATAGTGTTAAGATTCTAAATAACACACCATGCCAGAGAAAGGCATAGGCAGGGTCCCAGGGATATGCTAAAAATAACCTAATCCAAGTATAGGATTCCTTTTGCTAATTGAGGGGATGCCTAGAAAGGAGAAAGTAAAGTAAAGATAAAAATCATATAAGAAAATGCTAATAGTTAACATACAATGACTTAAGGGATGTGAGAATAGGTATTTTAAACATACTTAAGTGTGATAATTGCGTTATGATTACATAAGAAAATATTCTTTTTATTTTTTGAGATATACTGTTTCATTTAGGGGTGAAATAACATAACATTAGGATTTTCTTTAAAAATATTCCAGCAGTAAAAACAACATCATAGAAATCATGAAATCTGAAGCAAGTGTAGCAAACATGTTGATGGCTTCATGGGGAGTCCCTTATAGTAGTAACATTCTCTCCATTTTTGTGTATGTTTGGAAATTCCCAAAATGAAAAGTTAAAAATTATTGCAGAATTAAGAGGTAAAAACTTCCAGCTATAACATAACTAAATTACGAAGATGTGATGTACAGCATAGGGAATATAGTCAGTAATATCGTATTATAATAACTCTGTATGGTGACAGATGGTAACTAGACATCATGGTGATCATTTCGTAATGTATAAAAATATTGAATCACTATGTTGTACACCTGAAACTCATATAATATTATATGTCAATTATAATTCAATAAAAAAAATAGAGTGAAACACCTTTAAGAATTTAATTCATCTGTGTATGTGTATTCTTGCACTGACATTTAGATCCTTTCATCATTTTTTAAAGCACCTTGGAAATTGTGTCTTTTGGCAGTGGTTTTCATCCCATCTTTTGTAATTTACTGTCTCACGATTTATAAAAGATTTGCTTATCAGTGGTGACCTGCTGACAGTAAATTATTAAGCTCTTTTTTTGAAACATAACCCCTCCTCTAACATGCCCATCTACACCCAAAGGAAAACCAAGTGGCAGGAATGCAAAACGAAAAAGCAAAAGCCTATGCTTACCTAACTTGATCTTTGTGTTCAACTTTTTTAGATGCCAAAATAATATGCCACCAAAAGACATCTTACTAAATGTCCTTGGGGGGAGGAATAGGCAGGTGAATGGGAATGAAAAAAAGAAGTCCTTTAGGGGGAAAACATTACTTTTCAAACATTCAAACCTATTGTAAAGATGTAAAGGTGCCAGATTACTAAACACTAATAGTCTTTGCTTTACCCTTTATTCTCAGGTATTTTTAAAAACCCAAAGCTAACCTGGTAAAATCCTGTTTTATTTTTATTGCTTCTACTTTTTAATAGCAGCCAATCTTGGAGAACAGAGGTCACATAGAACAAAATGAGTCATTACTTAAACTATGAGAATGCTAGTATGAATAATTATTGTACATAAATTAGACCATAGTACTTCATTCTCTTGCTCGGGTATGGCTAATACAGTCTATCCTCTTGATTTTTGCAATGTTTACTACAATAATGAACAATTTGGTTAATCTGCCTATAAAAATTGATTTTGTTTGTCCTCCAATATTTTGTACTAATAAGAATTTCCCTTTAAAACATAGCTGGTTCTGCCTCATCAACCTCAGACTTTCATTTTAGAGTGGATCTTCTAATTATAAAACCATTCGGTGACAGTCTGGACAAAAATGGCATTCTGGTTAATACCACAAAAGAATATGGATGCCTGAGTTTATACCAATGCATGTCCCCACCTAAAAATGGGGGAACCTGTAGAAATTAGTTATGATATTATTTCATCTAAAACATTTGAAACAGTCTAACTATTTCAGAGAAACATATAGGTGCTAAGTATTCAGCGAGGGATATAATATCATCTGTTAAAAAAGGTCAGATAGTTTTACGCAAGTTAATTTTCAGAAGCAAACAGATCTTGAAATGTTCTGATGATAGGCGACACCAATTGGCATTTTCTCAAACATTCTGCTAAAAGAAAAGAGGGAAGTTTGATAACATCAAGATCGGCTTCCCTTTTCTAAAGTTTTCTTAAATCATAACTTCTCTTCTATAGGAACAAAAGCAGCATGGCCCTATTTCAAAATGGGGACAAATAAACACTAAATAGAACTGAAAATGATTTCAGTAAGTCCTTTTCATATGGTTCTTCGGCATAATTGCATGAATGTCGTGTGGATTTGTTTGGAATTATTGAAAAAGCAACAGGAAAAAGAACACAGTACTTTTTTTTTTTCTGTTTGGTCTGTGAATGACGGGAAAGGTGATGTGTTAAAATATAAGAAATGTTATTAACCGTACTCTACTCATGGTAGAAGCAAACTGTAGCTAGCTTATGTTTTATATCCCCCTCGTTTCAAAAAAAAAGATTTGAGGCAGGTATAAGATTTTAAAGCAAGGGCATAATTACTGACAAAAGAGTCTCTGCAGTGCTTGAGAACCCATGAAAGGAGGATTTTCCCTGCCCCTTCTTTATGTGCCTTTGTAGCTCTCAAACTACAATGATTTTGTAATAGTTCCATAGTAAAAACTGGCCTTCTGCTGTCAGGGGTACATCAGCAAATAGTATAGATCAGTGATGTCTGCAAGGTATTTGATCTCTATGGGAGTTGTTCTTACATCATTCATCCCCTCCACTAAAGCTGTCTGATTCATCCTTCCCATAGGTGCTGGTCCCAGGTGTGTGAGGGCAGCACCCAAAGCACACAGAGGAGCGAATCTCCCTGTTTGAGCACTGCACACATCTGTGCAGTAATGAATTAGGAATATCAGGGGCTAATCCCATAGAAATTTAGTTGATGCATTTAAGGAGTGAATTTTAAGCAGTAAATACAAATAAGTAATCAAGCCACTTCTGATGATATTGAGTATACGAACTCCATCCATCTGAGAGCCTGGAAGATGGACTGTTAATGATGTATGACCAGGTTGGAGAAAAAGAGGATCTAGAAATGACAAGGACAAAGATATTTTTACTAGATACAGGTGGACTAAAGATTTCACTAATTCTTTAATTTAAGGGAGGATTGGAAAGCAGCACCAGAACTGAACTACATAAAAAACTTTTTTTCTACCGTGTAACATACTGTTTGTGATCTTTGTATATCCATTTGTTCTTAAATTATTTATTTAGTAAATTGTGCACTGTTCATTTTATTATTCTTTTGCCGCCATTTTATGGTCCAAAATTTAAAAACTGTTTCTGCAGTTGTGAAAGAGAGATAGCTGAATCCAGTTGTGTTCTTCAGCATAGGCTACACAATGATAGCACGGTTAACAATATTGGACCACTCAGCTCTTTAACTGTTAAAGGTTTACTTCTAGATCATAAGAAATCTCTTGAGGGTCTAGTTCTCACCAGACCAGCTCCCAAGGATCCAGGGGTGCTTCCTTCTTATAGCTACACCAACTGGAGTATGGGGTTTCTCTAGGGTCATGGGAAGAAAAAGTGCTCTTAAAAACTTTGACTAGAAGTGACAAATTTCATTTCTTTTCAAGCCCATTGGTCAGTACTAGTTACGTGGCCCCAACCTAACTACACAAAAGAGTGGAATATGTAAGAGAGCCACAGAATGGTTCATGAGCACCATTGTCTCTGCCATATCTGATTACTACAAGTAAAATTTGTGCTAAGAATGTCTAGACAGAGTAAGTAATACTTCTCCTAGAAGTTTTTCTCAAACATTAATAAATATAAAATCATGGGGTGCTTGTTGAAAGGGCAGATTCCCAGGCCCATGTGTCAAGTTTGGTTTAGTAGGGTTAAGGTAGAACTAGTGCCCTAATCAGGCTTATTCTACAAAGGTATGCGTGCTGCATGGGGTACATGGAAAGATTCTGCATTGAGGTGTGATGTAAAAAATCTCTTTAGGGAACTAGAATGTAAATGAAATGAAACTAAAATTCAAAAATAAGTCATATGGGACAGTCAGTGTCTTTTTGAGTCACCCCTTCTATACCACAGGGGAGTCCATTCTACCCTATGGTCCGAGGAAGTTGGACAAATATCCCACCAACCTCTTGTAAGTACAAATGCAGCACTGCCAAACCCTGTCTGTGAAGAATCATGTTAGATCAGGACCTTTGTTCAGACTCCTTACAGAAATCTCAGGTTTTCTTCTTTTGCCAATTGTTCTTGTACTTGACTTGGAGAAAATGTGTTAAAGGAAAACATGTTTGCTTCTCCTCCAAGCTCTAAAATAGGGTCTTTCCATTCTTTATTTTCTTCTCAGATTGCTACTGAGGCTTCATGCTCATCAGTTTTTATTCCTTGGAGAGAAAACTAGAAGAAAAAAATTAGGTGATAATATGGGTAATTTTAAGTGTAGGCATGTACGAAAACTTCTTGAAAATCAGGTTGCGGTATGCATTCTTATTTTAGATTTGCCCCTGTTAACATCTTCTCAATAAGCAGGTGCATAAACTTCCCCAATCTGTCACTGTTGTTTACTTAGCCTGTATGCTTCAAAATCTACTGATGGATGATACCCAACCAGCTTGAAGCTTGACTTTCAGAAACCAGAGCCTTGAAGTTTTGAGACTTTCTTAAAGTGTAGTCCAACGAGTTTTTTAGAATAGGAGCACATCTCTCAAAGATACTGTATCACATTTGTATGTTAATTTTAGTTCAACAAATAGGAAAAATGATTATGAGTAATAGCTCTCTGCTTTCAGATAATTCTTTTCATGTTCAAAGTGCTTGACAAACATTAATTAAATCACTGGCAGTCAAATTAGATAAATATGTTCTCTGTATGTGCATAACTATACCTTCCATGCACACAGTCTTCTAAATCACATCACTGCAGATCAAATATTTTTTTGCCATCTGAACTTGATTGGCTGACACTGATTCCGAGCAACAGATAATTACTGGAAGGGCTAATCATGAGGAGAGATTATGTAAGCTTTCTTTGTTTTTAAACAGAAACATGAATTTATCCTTGATAAAAGGTACAGGATGAACCACAGCATAAAACGTTTCTGTCTCCAGGCCAGAAGGTAACAATGATAAAGCAAATTCCCTTGCATTATAGTGTTGGAATAGCTAAGCCCTAATTTAAAGAGATTATTTCATCCACAGAGAGTACATTTTATGCTTCCTGTGCTACTGATGTTTTTGGCCTTTTTAGCACCAAAAATGAGAAGGCTTTGCAGGCTAAATATGGTGTTGATTTCAGCAATATGGTAAATAATTGTTCATTAATACTAGGAATCCTTGGTCACTACTGACTTGAGAAG
Organism: Balaenoptera borealis; assembly: GCF_965194805.1. Classification (NCBI taxonomy): domain Eukaryota; kingdom Metazoa; phylum Chordata; class Mammalia; order Artiodactyla; family Balaenopteridae; genus Balaenoptera; species Balaenoptera borealis. Next base: position 86,056,866 of record NC_138863.1, read on the forward strand.
CATTTGGGCCAGCAAATTAAACATAATATATTTCATGATGATTTTTAGAAAAACTTAGTTATTTTTCCTTCACTGAATTTAATGAAGCTTTCCAGACCATCCCAAGAAATTAACTGCTCCCAATAGACCCCCAAAACAAGTATATTCCAAATAAAAAAGTGTGCTAATAGCATTCCATCCTTCAATAACACCTAACAAATTAACACACTCTACCTATCTACATCAGACAATTGAGAGAAGGCTTGTACGTGCATGTGTAGACAAAACTTAGCCAGAGTCAGGCTTGGTTTCCTCAGATGCTAAAGCTGCAGAGCTACAAATGGAGGGGGCTTGACTTTCTCCTTCCACTCCATCTGCCAAAAACTAGTCTAGTCTGTTTCCAGGGAAGAAAGGTACTTGCTAATTGTCTCACAAGTTGCTGAACAAAAGAACATCTAGTTCAACCAAATTGTCTTTTGGAAAGACTTTGCAAAACTATCTGTTGGAGTCATGGTAGCTGTTCATGTGGATCTCACAGAATGGTATTTGTTTCTCTTTTATAGAAGAGCTAACTTGTATTCCTCTAAACCTGAAATATGAGAGGTTCCTCTTCCTTACTAATGAAAACCTGGAGTTCAGTGAGGTTATGTGATGTGTTCAAGGTAATATCCACAGCCCACATGGTTTGGATCTGACAGTTGACAGCAATGGAATCATAATCGACATGGTACTACGTCTGCCTTAGTGTTTCTACTACTAGACTCTTATCATATCCCAGGAGTAAGAGTGAACTTAAAAAAAAATTCAATTTATTAAACTAAAAACAAAAACAAAAACAATTCTCCCTTTTCTCCCACCCTCAATCCCCATCTTTGGCAACCACCAATCTGTTCTCTGTATCTATTAGCTTGTTTAAATACATATATTTCTTTGGATAAATACCCAAAAGTGGTATTGCTGGATCATATAATACTTCTAATTTTAGTTTTTTGAGGAACCTCCATACTGTTTTCCATGGTGGCTGCACCAGTTTACATTCCCACCAACAGTGCACAAGCATTCCCTTTTCTCTACATCCTCACCAACACTTGTTATTTCTAGTCTTTTTGATAATAGCCATTCTGACAGGTGTGAAATGATGGCTCATTGTAGTTTTGATTTGCATTTCTCTGATGGTTAATGATGTATAGCATCTTTTCATGTACCTGTTGGCCATCTGTGTGTCTTCTTTGGAAAACTGTCTATTCAAACCTTCTGCCCATTTTTTAATCAAATTATTTTTTGCTACTGAGTTGTATGAGAAAATATTCACAAAATTTTCTTCCATTCAGTAGGTTGCCTTTTTGTTCTGTTGATGATTTCCTTTGCTGTGCAGAAGCTCTTTAGTTTGATGTAGTTCCACTTGCTTAGTTTTGCTTCTGTTGCATTTGCTTTTGGTGTCAAATTCATAAAATCATTGCCAAGACCTGTGTCAAGAAAATTACTGCATATGTTTTTTCTGAGGAGTTTCATGGTTTCAGGTCTTAGATTCAAGTCTTTAATCCATTTGAGTTAATTTTTATATATGGTACAAGATAATGGTCCAGTTTTCCTAACACAATTTATTGAAGAGACTGTCCTTTCCCCGTTGTATATTCTTGGCTCCTTTGTCATAAATTAACTGACCATACATGCATGGGTTTATTTCTGGGTTCCCTCTTCTCTTCCACTGATCTATGTGTCTGTTTTTATGCCAATACCACACAGTTTTAATTACTATAGCTTTGTAATACAGTTTGAAATCAGGGACTAATGATGCCTCCAGCTTTGTTCTTATTTCTCAAGATTACTTTGCCTATCCAAGGTCTTTTATATTGCATACAAATTTTAGGACTGTTTGTTTTATTTCTGTGAAAAATGCCATTGGTGTTTTAAGTGAACTCTAATTACATTTAGAGCAGGGAGTCATTGGTGTGATTGATTTTGGGCCCAGATATGTCTCTGTTGCATAAGTTTGTTCTCCCTTCAGTATAGAGACAAAAAATTAGACCTGACTGGGAATGTTTAAATGGGTTTAAAATTTTAATAATTCCCAAATGTAAATGGTCTTAAAAGGTAAATAAAATGAGCAAATGCTTTGTACATTTTGAGTTATACTGATTCTTACAAAGTTTACTGTCTCAATTTCCTCACTTCTCACCCCCCCATCCTATGGGAACTCTTCCCTTGGAGGTTACACATGACATTTTTCTTGTTAATTATACTAGCTCAGCTCTTACTTAATGCCTATCCTCCTTGACCTTTTTGCTGCATTTGACACTGTGGACTCTCCCCACCCAACACCACCTACCACACCTCATAAATACCCATTACTTGATCTCCTTGACATTTTTGTCTTCCCTGCTGACCTTGCCACCAACCTTGTCTACCTCACATCACCTCCTGCTCAGATTATCACACAGGCTTCCATCTGGTCTTACAGGTTCTAATCTCCCCTCCTCTAATCCAGAATGCCACAGCCACTAATCTTCCAAATATCTGTACTTTAACCTGACCTCAAAATCCCTTCTTACCTACAAGAACTTGCTTACCTTTCCTGTTTCATCTCCCTCACTTTCCTCCTGGCTCTTTATACTCCAGAAACACTTGGTCTTTTTTAGTCTCAAGGACACTAAGCTTGACTCCTCCTTAGGGCTCTGCAATAGCTAACTCTGCCTGAACTGCCCTTCCCCAGACCATGCCAGGACTGGTTGTTTCTTTCATTCAAGCCATTGTTTAAATGTTCCTCAGAAACATCTTACCTACTTTCCATACACTTATTTTGATGTCTCACATTTTATTTTCTTTGGAACGATTATTACTGTTTGATAATTGTGTATTTATTTGTTCCTCTCTGTCTCTCCTAAACGGAATGGAAGCTCCATGAGAGCAGGAACTTTTTATTTTACTGCTTTACCTCCAGAACTTAGAACATGCTTAAAGGTTAATGAAAATTTGTTAAATTATGAACAGTATCCATCATATCATTTCCAATTCATTCAACTCTGTTTCCCACTATTTCTATACAAGCACACTTTACAGTCCACCCAGGTTGTTCTCACCATCCATGGAATGTATTCTCTGTTGTGTCAAGTGTGTTGACATTTTATCTCCAACCAGATTATAAGCTTATGAAAGGTAGAGGCCCTTTTTATACTTTTCCAGCCCTCCAGGCCTAGCAGAGTGCCGAACAGCATTTGGTATGTATTTAACACTTATTGATTTATTTCCAGCTGTAACATTATATGCTGCACAACCGAGCACTTTTACATCAGTGGGGCTGAAACGGAAGTAAAAATAGGTCGACCATAAAACACCAGCAAAGAGCCCATGACAGGGTAAGAGATTTTTTCTTAACTTCTAATTTGATTTGAGCAGCAAACTAAAGTTTTCTGGAATGAGGATGTGATGAATAGGAAGGTATACCTTGGGAAGTTTTGTGCTTCCTTCTCTAGCAATTGAGAGTCTGTACCATTGAGGGCCGATCATCTTCCAACTCTAAGGTGCTAAGGTCTATGTATACTGTTGTTGACTTGCCACAAACTTAAAGTCATCTTGGACTGCTTACTGATCTTTGATTCCTTATATATAACCACTAAACGCAAGTCATTTCCTTAGTGGCATTTATGTCTACCATTTCTTTTAAAATCCCACTTGCTACTTCAGAACCTGACAAGGTTATGGTCTCCTGTCTCATTTTCACCACCCCCTCTGCCAAATTCAAAATGATCTTCCATTAGATCAAATCTAAATTTGTCAGGCTCAAATTCAGGTCTTCTACCCTATCATTTCAGCTTTGTTTTCTATTGTTTCTAAGTGAACCTTCTGTTTTAAGTCATCTGATCTCATACCTTTTCCCCATTGTTAGCTTGCTCATTTTTTTCCCCCAATGCCTTTGTTCAAGCAATTTCCTTTACCTTTTCCCTATAAACAAATCCAAATTCTACATTTCCTTTGTTGTCCTTTAAGAAGGCTTCCCTTGGGACTTCCCTGGTGGTGCAATGGTTAAGAATCCGCCTGCCATGGTTAAGAATCCGTTTGCCAATGCAGGAGACATGGGTTCGAGCCCTGGTCCAGGAAGATCCCACATGCTGTGGAGCAACAAAGCCCGTGCTCCACGAATACCGAAGCCCGTGCACCTAGAGCCCGTGCTCCGCATCAAGAGAAGCCACCACAATGAGCAACCCGCGCACCGCAACAAAGAGTAGCCCCGGCTCACTGAAGCTAGAGAAAGCCTGCGCAGCAACGAAGACCCAATACAGCCAAAAATAAATAAATAGATAAAATTAAAAAAAAAAAAAGCTTCCCTTAATCTACATGGTTAATTTCCAATTTAAAATATGGATTTTATAATTGAATCCTTTTTTACTAATGGTGAATTGATCATTTTATAGTCTTCATAGAGCCCGGATTTTGTTTAGAATGGAAGATAGTTTTAATTCTTCAATCTAAGGATAATATGTTTACTCACATAATTTAAAGCAACTTGTGGATGTAACTTTAAAGGCCTAATCAGTTTCCCTTATTTTGGTATGTCTCTCAACTCATTTCCACATCACAACCTAACTCTTCCAAGTTGCAGTTTTAAAAATGAAGTTTACCAGACTTCTAGTTACATTTGCATGTTTTGCCTTCTTCTGACTCGTTTAACCCACAAGCTCCTTCCAAATACAAAATCCTTTGATTCGGAATCACAGAAACTTAAATGTCGAAGAAACAAATTCCTCCTTTTACAGGTAAGAAAACGAGAGACCTAAAAGATCCTGGTGCTCTTTCTACAGACTATGAATTTTATAAATAAAAGAACTGAAGTGAGATTAGGTTGCAGGGAAAAAACAGGCAAAATTTGTGCACTGTAAGACCCAATAGAAATTGTGTCAATTGACATTTTATCTCAGAGAAAGTATGGATGGGAACGATGAAAGTCAAAGATTGTCACCACTGCTATCGCTCTGCTTTGTGATTTTTAACTACTTGAGTGACTCTCTTGAGGCGAGTGGGGCTGCGCACATACCATTAACTCCCAAACTGCATATGAAGTATTTGGAGTAGTGAGAACAGAAAGGACGCTCAAAATGTAGGTAAAGGAAGGAACGAGCCTGTCCAGAGGGTTCTGAGGGGACCTGGGGGAGGGAAATTAGGACGCGTTGGCCAAGCAGGTGCCTAGGAGGTGCGAGCCGCACAGCAGGTAGCAGTGGCAGGGAAGAAGCCGGGTACGTGGCTCCAGCAGGCCAGGGAGGGGAACGGAGACCGGGGAGAGAAGGGACCGGCGGGAAAACTGCAGGGGGAAACCGAGGCTGACCTAGTGAGCAGCGAAGATCTAGAAGGAAGGAGAAGGCACCAATGCAAGCTTACAACCAGACTAGGGATTAGGGAAAAGAGTATAAACAAGCTTAAGGGAAAGACGCGGGTGCTGACCAGAGATGGGGAAGGGCGCGCGGGGAGGTGGGAGGAGAAGTGAGGCCCTAGGGCAGTGGGCAGGTGAGGGGAGGCTCGGGGGTCGAGAGCCGAGGTGTCGCTGCTGGCGAAGGCGGGAGCGTCTGCTGAGTCAGGGACCCGCAACAACCTGGCCGCGCAGGGGGCGGAGTGGTGAGCGCGTGGGCGGGCCGGGAGGCGGGGCCTGCGCCTGACGTGTCCCGAGGCCGCTGCGGCCGCGGGCCGGGCGGGGCGGCGGCGGCGGCGGCGGCGGCGGCGGCCGCGGGGGAGGGGCACGGCGTCAGCGCGTCGCCGGCTGGGCCGCGCTGGTGGCCAGGAGGGAGAGACTAGGAGGAGGAGGAGGAGGAGGTGAGTAGGCTCCGGGCTGGGGAGCCGCGCGGGCCGGCGGGGAGGCGGGGAGCGCGGCCCCTCCCCTCCTTGGCGCCCGCCTCGCGGGGCCGCGCGGCTTGGAGTTCCCAGAGGGGCTGCGGCGGCGGCGGCGCGGGGAGCCGGGGGGCGGAGCTGAGGGCCGCGCGGGCGGCGCGCTTCCCGGGCGCACGCGCTGCGCTCGCGGGGCCGCCGTCCGCCCCGCGCCCTGAGCCGGGCACCCCGGCTGCTGTGTCTCAGTCTTGCTGCGCGCTGGCCATTTTCTGACTTCCTTTTCTTGGGTTCTGCGCGCCTTGCGGGCCGGCTTCCCGCAGCCAGCGCGCCGCAGCCGCCTCGTCGCGCGGCCGGTGAGGGTGGCTGGGGGCGCGTCGCCTTCTCGCGGGGAGGAGGGGGGCCGGGCTCCCGGCCTTGGCCCGAGGAGCGGAGGGGCCTCCTTGCCGACCACGAGACTGCCGGGCCAGTGGTCCCTCGCGACGCGCGCCGCCAGGTCTTCCTGAAGGACCCTTTGCGCCTGGCCCCATTATCGCCCTAACTCTCCTGACCTCAGCAGCCCCTTAGTCAGCGGAGGCTAAAGACCTCACTCACTTTGCGCTCTCCCCGCCCCCTTCCCTCCTCTGACGATCCTGCATATACTTATTTTAATCGGGACCCAGGCAGTCTGTTTGGGGAGGAAACGTTCTCTGAATTTGTCCTGTAAATCCAGCCGTGTACCCAACAGCGAGGTTGAAATACTACGTTAATTTAACCTTTAGTCTCGAGGGAGTTTTTTTTTTGGTCTCCCCTCTCTGGCAAAGGCAACTTTTAGAGTCTTCTGAGAACTGTACTGCATTACATTGTCTTTGAGATAATTCTTAAGTTAGCGCCTGGAGGCAGTGTGATGGGAGGTTCAAAGAGAAGGCTTTACACTTTTTCCTCCACCTGTATCACAGTTTGAAATGGAAAACGTGCGTTGACGGTGATTTTCCACACGAGGTGGGTTGCAGAATGCAGCCCCCGTGAGCCGTGGCTCTCCTTGGTTATTGGGTGCTACCCCTGAAGTTGATTTTAAAGCTCAACAGAATGGTCAGGTAAAGGAGCTGCTGAAAAGAAATCCAGTATAATTCAATAGAGCCATTTTACTGGATTCTGTTAACCTGTTTAACCTGAAGCTAGAGCATGGCAGGAGTTTCATGTAGGAACCCACATACCAAGTGTAATATTGAATTTTAATTAGTGCATTCCAGGTTTGATGTGGAATAGAGTCACAGCTCACTGCCTTTCATTATATATTATATATTTCATTATATATTTTCCTTAGGATCTTGTATTTAAGAAACAGTTTTAGTATTGAGGGTGGGAGGAGTACCCTTTGAGTCATGAAACTTTCTTTGACGAACTTGAAAACTGGGTAGGTAAAATGTGAACCGTGATACTGAGGTAAGGTAGGAAACTGAATTTTATAGCATTACCAATTTGAGAAGTTAAGGCTTTTTTACTCCTGTTTTGAAACCGTGGTGACGTCTTAATCTGACAGACTGCAGAAGTACAGAATTTTCTGTTTGTGAGGAACTTAAGCACTTAATTGTTAATTATTATTAATAATTAATTTATTGCAACCCTATTATTTTGCAGAGTGAAAATAATCCAAGTTTCCTGAAGAGATTTAACATGAACTGAATAAACTAGTTGACTTAACCGAACACTTAGGTAGATAATTCATACCTCCCCAATGGATATTTTTGTACCAAAATTTGTTTTGATTTTGATGTCTTAAAAAAAAAAAAGCCAAGTAATTACTAACTTTGAATTTTTTCCCGGTGTTTTAAGTATATGCCTTAGTTTGTGATTTGGAGTCACTAGATCAAATGACACAAATTATATTTAGGCAATCTTTACATTTTATCAGTTGAAACAGTACTTTCCAGTTTGTTTGAATTTAGTAACGATTTTCACTTCGAGAATGTTTATTCATATTCTTGATTCAGATAGTCTGTGTGAATTCCAGGAGACTGGCATTGCAAGAGTCCTAGGGTTATGGTGTATGTAACCTTGATATTAATTAGGAAGAAAGGTCCTATACACATGTAGTCATCGAATTCCAGCATCCTCAGCATCCCTTTTGTTAGTGGTCCTCAATGCAGAAGTCCCCAGGTCCTTGCTGGGGTAGGGTGAATTCTTTGCATCTCCCACTCCAGTGTTTACTGCAGGTGTTTAGTAGATACTTTTTGGCTTGTGTGCATTTTCCCTGGTGCGGCTTCATGTGAGGTGGGCTGTGTTTTATTCATCTTTGTATGCTTCATGTCAAGCGAAGTGTACTTTGTAATGCCTGTGGTTTTGTTGGGCTTAATCGAATTTAAGAAGGTAGCAGAGTGCTTGGAAGTCATGAATCATGATATTATAAACTTGAAATACCTCATTTCCGTTTTTGTGTTGAATAGATACTCTGTTAGGCTGAATTCCAATATTGAAAGAGGTAGCAGGTATCTAATATTTTAGATAAATTGAGGCAAGAGTTTAACATTGAGAATTTTGTTCTTTAACATGCATTACCCACTGTGAAATTGGGAAAGGACACCATTATTTAAATTTTTTGATAGGACACCTCAGTTGAGCTAAAATAATACAAATTTTCCGCGGGAGCAAAGTTTGAGAACGTGAATTGAATGACCCTAATTGTTACTGTACGCCACATTTTAAGGCCTTGGTTTCACTTTATAAAGATATATTTTTCAGTGCATAGACTTCTGGAAGCAACATGACTTTTGGAGTTCAGACTCCTGTGGTAAGCTGTCCTGAAATGATATTTTAAACAGTTTTGGCTGATGCCTTGTGCTTCATGGTGGTGATACTGAAACAAACAAACAAACAAACCCCAAACCAAACAAACCTTACTGTATTTTCTTTTTCCCTTAGGCTTATATTCTCTTTCTTTAATAGATTATTATAGTGTGCTTTGTTTATTAAAAAAAATTACTGAGGAGCTTTTTCAAGCGTTTCTTTTGGAAAGTACCACCACTCCGCCCTTTGAATAGCCTTGGCAAGTAATGTTTGGGCAAATGCAGGGCTGTTTCCGTAGTGTGATTCCTATTTGAGTATGTTGAGTTATATGAATAATAGTTTTCATAGGGACATCATCTTTGGACTACATGCATTTTTTTTTTTCCCCTCCTGACACTATTACTGAAAACAATTGTACAGTAGAGTATGATAGTGCTTAATTTGTAGGGAGCAAATAATTTCATATCTATCATTGCTGGTTCCTGTGTCAGTCCCAGGCTACCTGGCCCACCCACTCCCTGTTCTGTCTTTTCCACCCACTTCTTGAATTGATTTTTAAGACTGAAAATACCTTAAGATCCCCAGCCTCTTCAGGAGGTGGGATCTGGAATTACTCTGGTGCCCTCAGCATCCATTGCTCACAGAGGTATGGTGTCTTATTATATCCTTGGCATGTACTCACTTTGACTGAGTTTCAAAACGAGATTCTCATTTTGAAAAATGCTTTCACTCATCAGGAGTCTTGAAATACATGGCATAAACATTTTAGGGAAGTATGTGTGAAGCATCTAGAATATATTAATATAGATTTAGATGGAATTAGGTTATAGAATCAGACAATTGATAACAATTAGTGAGAATGTCTAGTCGTTTTCTCCACTTGAAGGTCACACTTAAGTCATTTAAACTCAGGATTACAGTTTTTTTGAGTATTTATTTTTAAAAGTAAAGCAGTTCTGCAGTATTTCTTTAGCATAAAATAATCCATAGAGTTGATATATTTCTTTTATTATTCCTTTTTGTATTCCAGATCCCTTGTGGACCTGGAACCTTGTCTTGAGCCTGCTCAAGAACTCTCCCTCTCCTCGCCATCCTCCCTCCCCTCAGGGAACTTGGACCTGGTCTTGTCCATGGTGGACGGTGGGGTCCTAGTTCAACTGGGGCAGAACTAGCAGAGTCAAGATACTTTGATACTGCTTCTCAGACTCACACTCACTGGATTGACTTCTCAGATACTGAGGACAGGACAGCTGAGAGCTGGGCTCTTTGGGTGTTATAATTTCAGCTTTTTTTGAGGGTCAACTTTCATTTGCATCTGACGCTAGGACACCCTGGTCATCCAGTCGTTACGTAGATCCCCTTCCTGACTACCCTGCTCTTGGTTCTCTGCCTTCATCGCTGAGTTACTTACTGGGTGATTTTTATCCAATTTCAGTGGTAACTAATTATTTTCAGGTGTTTGATTTTCTACCCAGGTTTTCTCTCAGTTTTGAGCTTTCATTTGACCAAGTATCTGTTATACTTTCCCATAGCACATTTGTTCATTATCTGTCTTTCTTTCTAGATTGTGTGTACCCCAAGTGTTGGGACCGAATTTGTGCTGTTCCTGTCGGTGTCAGCACTTAGTACAGTACCTGGCACATAACAGGTGATAAATAAATACTGATTGGATATAATCAATAGTATGTTATCAGTATGGGAAACCAATTTTCATATAGAAATTGAGAATTCATACAAGAAGTTCAGACATTTCATTGCCATCATAAGTACTAGGGGGTCTGTATATTTTAAATTATAAGCATATCCACATACAAAATAGCATCATTAATCATCTGGCAGAGAGTTTATTTAAGAAGAAAAAGTATATAATTTTCACCATGTATTGTTAGGTGTTGCACATTTCTGTTTTTCTGGAGTTTGATTAAATGTATATTATTTGATATTTCTTACAAATAGAAGTTTTATGGCACTATAAAGAAGTGAATTTAATGGCCCTATTTTTGTGCATTAGTAATTATATACTAAAGAGTAAATTTTCATTAAAAGGCCCTTAAATGCCTGCTCATAAAAAAGAGAGAGCTCTTTGATTTTGTTCTCCATACAATCCCAGTTATTGTATTGAGGAAAGTTATCAAACTCTTTAGTAGTCTAAACCTTTAATTTGGTTTCAGAACAGTAGTCATGTATTGAATACCCAAATTACCATGTCTTTAACAAGTAATGCAGACACCTATTAAAAAAGTAATGACCATAACTTTTTGTGTAGAATTTCTTGTGCTAATTTTTTAAAGAGGACTGTTGAACTACATTCCCCATGAAGGCCAAAATCTCATACTTTTAAGGATAGTGGAGTATACATTTATGTATAGAGAGGAGGGGGAGGTAATTTTTGTAGTGGCATTTTGAAGTGGATAGTTTACTAATTATGTTGAGGTAAACACTTTACAGTTCTAAGAGGAAAACTTCAATTATCTGAATGAAATGAGGTACATGAAATTAGTTCAGATAAGTGGGGGAATCCTTAGTGTAAATGATGCATGTCAAGGGACATGACCTCAATCTTGATTTTTTTTTTTTCTATATATCTGTCAGCTGGTTTTACATTACTAGATTCTGATTCTTTTTGGTCATGCTGGGAATCATTGATGGAGGAGGTAAAGTTTGCTCTATAATTTTTTTTTCCTTTGCCACAGAGGGAATCCAGAATATCGTATTCTGTGACAAGTATAATTGCTCATCTCTCGCCTGTACTGCCTGCCCTTTTAGGAGGTACACCACAGCCTCCCATTTTGTCACCTTCCTGTCAAACGTCAAGTGTGTTTGGGGACTCCTTGAGAATACACTTGATTTGAAATTAAAGCCACACTCCTCTGTCCAGTCTCAAGATGTTTTCCTGCAAGTTGTTGCAACAAGTTGTGAAGGTGAATTGAGCTGGATAAACCTTGATTCTTTTCCTGTCCCCCTTGGGCTTTAATATTTAAGCAGCAGTTTGCACTGTAAGCCCTTGAAATAGAAAGAAACATTGGGGCATAACCCCTGGCCTTTGCAAATCCTAACTTGAAATGAAAATTTTTGTGATTGATTCAGGTGTTTTAGGAAAATGATTTCTGCTGCCATTTACTAAGGTTTGCAGCATTCCTGGGCTCCTGGCGTCTGAAAGTTATTGTGCAATCTGTAGGTAGTCTGTGTAGCTGTGGTGACATTTTCCTCTAGGCTTTGGTTTTTTTTTTTGGTATGTTTTGTTTAAACAGAGGTAAGCTCATCTTAGCAGCAGAGGTGTGTGCTATCTGACACCTCTAAGTGAATTTTACTTCTTTCTTTAGCATTACCTATAGATGCTTTACTTAAACCACCTCAGAACATGGCTTTTTATTTTCAGCATCACCAGCTTCCTTTTCACCTCTTGGTCTTTGAGATACAAGACGATTCATATCATGATTGCCTTGGGTAGAGTGGATATGATATCAGCAAGCTCTGTATACAGACCTTGTGAGCAATTTCTAGTTCACTGCCTGAGACCTTCTTAAATACATGCAGGCAATGTGATTGAAGAGCTTAGGCTTCAGGGTCAGTCCAAACTGATTTTGACTCTGTACCATTTATGAACAGCATGTCTTTGGGGGAAGTTAGTTACTTCTCTGGGTTTCAGTTTCCTCATCTGTAATATAGGAAGAATATCAGCTTAGTTTATTGAGCTTTTTTTAAAGAGTAATCTTAGCTGTATTGATTTGTTGTCATGTGCAGATAAGTGTTTAATAATGTGAATTAATGAACTATTTATCTGCATCATACACGATTTTAAAAAGTAGGTTTAGTTCCATTTGATAACAGAGATAGTCAAATAAGCAAGAATTATTCCAAATAGAGGTCTTGCACAGTTGACTTTGTTTTTCTTTTATTTCTATAACTGCTTTGCTATTATATATGTTTTATTTATTTATTTATTTATTTATTTTTATGTCTTTATTTTTTTTAATTTTTATTTTTTATTGGGGTAGAGTTGTTTTACAATGTTGAGTTAGTTTCTACTGTACAGAAAAGTGAAGTAGAGTTCCCTGTGCTATACAGCAGGTTCTTATTAGTTATCTATTTTATACATATTAGTGTATATACGTCAATCCCAATCTCCCAATTCATAGCCCACCCGCACCCGGCCTTCCCCCCCTTGGTGTCCATACGTTTGTTCTCTACATCTGTGTCTCTATTTCTGCCTTGCAAACCGGTTTATCTATACCATTTTTCTAGATTCCACATATATGCGCTAATATACGATATTTGTTTTTCTCTTTCTCTTTTAAAACTACGTAAGACTTTTGCAACCATCAGTCTATTTATATACAAAGGATATACCGATATGTGATATACCACATAGCTAAGCAGAATGTGGAGTGTACTTGCTGGAGTAAGACAGACTTGGATTTGAATATAGATGATCTAACATTTGGGTAACCTTGGGCAGGGTTCTTTACTTTTTTGATTAAAAGTTTTCATCTGTAAAATGTGTATTAAAGTTTAAAGAGTTAAATAGGGAAAAAAAGATAATAAAAAGGTTGTTAAGACTTAAGAGATGAGGTACGCCAAATATTGAGTAAAGCTGGAATCCATAAATACTGATAATTGTTATTATGACTTTGGAAAAGTGGCTTTACTTCTCTGGACCTCAAGCTTCCTCATCTGTAACATGAATATGTGAGAGAATTAATAGAGTTATTATGAGTATTAAATGAGATAATACATGTAAGAACTCATTGAATGTTAATTGCTACTGTTATTTATATTATTATTCATTCAGTTTCAGAACAGATTGGACCAATTTTGAGTCAAAATGAAAGAATTCATACAGATATTTAATATATTTTTTATGTTGGGGGATATTTACTATGGATTTGGGTATGGCAGGTTATCATTCATTAGCTTTCAATGTTTCTTTAAGACAGCAGTAGTTCTCAAGTTGTGGTATACAGGCCTTTTGGGGTCACTGAGACCCTTTCAGGGGGTCCATTAGGTTAAAACTATTTTTATAGTAATACTAACTGTTTGCCTTTTCCAGTGTTTTTACATTTGCCCTGCTGATACTAAAGGAATAGTGGGTAAAACTGTGGTTATCTTAGTAGATATTAAATGGCAGTGGCACCAGGGTGTACTAGTAATCATTGTATTGTTCACTACCATGCATTCACTGTAAAAAAAAAAAAACCTCAAAAAGCCAGTTTTACTTGAGTGTCCTTAATGAAGCAGTAAAAATTATTAGTTTTATTAAATCTTGACCCTTGAATGCATTGTTTTAATATTCTATGTGATGAGATAGGAAATATGCAGAAGGCACTTCTGCTACATATCCAGAGTACATTGTTTGTCTCAAGGAAAACCCTTATGTGTTCTTTTGAGTTGTGAGCTGAGCTAGCCGTATTTTGCATGAAACATCATTTTTACTTGAAAGAATGAGTACCAGACAAACTAGGATTATTTAGACTTAGGTATTTGGCAGTCATTTTCTTGAAAATGAACACAGTGAGACTTGTCACTTCATGGCAAAACAATAGACAATATTTGTTGCTGATGATAAAATTTGAGCTTTCTAGTGAAAATTAAAATTTTGGAAAACTTAAGTCAACTGCTGTGCTCTTGTCAGCTTCCCAGTACTTAAAGAGTTTTTTGATGGGATGGGTGGTGATATTATGAATGTGAGTTTTTGCTATGGTATTAATTAATTATGTCAAGATTTTCCATATTTATATAACTCAATGAACCAATATTTTCAAAGTGATCAGTGTTACAAAATTATGGTAAAATATCCTTATAAAAAGCAAGTAACAGAATACAAAAAGCTTATGTGATATTAGATTTCATATTACAGCTAACCCATAAACTCCTACTTGTCAAGTTTTGGTGTGGTATCAAAGAAGAACATCCACAGTTATCTGAAAATGATATTAACATATACTTTCTTTTTTCTCACTGCATATTTGTGTGGGGCTATTTTTTTTTCATGTAGTTCAATCAAAACAATGTATCACAACAGATTGAATGTAGAAGCAGATATGAGAATCCAGCTGTCATCTATTAAGTTAGACATGAAAGAAATTTGTAAAAGTTGTAAAACAGTATTATTTTTATCACTAAGCTTTTTTTTGTATAATAAAGTAATTTTTCATAAAATATATTCTCATACTAAATGTCATTAAACATTTAAAATGAATCAGAGGAAAGCAGAACATATTTTGTCACAAAACTGGAACTTAATCATTGTCTTGCACATTCTAGAAATGGAAAATATTCTATTTCATTCAACAAATACTTGCAGAGTGTCTGTGAATAAGCAGTTTCCACCTGCAGGAACTCAGTCTAGGTAGGGAGATAGATGTCTGCATTTTCAGGTACTAACAATTCACCGAAACAAGTGCTTTGATAAACATCTGTTCAAAGTTGCATATTTTTTTCACCAAAAAAAGATAGCAAACTAAATGCCATTTTATAACCTGATTTTTTTTCCCTGTTAACACTACAGAGCAAATCTTTTTTCATGTTAATATTTATAGATCTATGACATCATTTTATAATAGTGAAAAATTGGAAACAACCTAAATGTCCCATGGATGGGAGAATCAGCTCAATTGTGTTGCATCTCTTATATCAATTTTAAAATTATAAATCGCGCTTTAAAAAAATTTGAAATGAATAAATAGTTAAAATTTTCGCCTTTAATTTCTAATATGGTAAATATTGATAATTATAGCGCATATGAACAAAAGCTCTTGGGAGTCCTCAATTTTCAGGAACACAAAGGAGGCCTGATACTAAGAAGTTAGAGAACTATTTCTTTAAGGAATGGTGGCTAGATTCATCACATGAACAAAATTCTAAAGTTTTATTGTTTTGTGTATCTCTTTGGAATATGGACTACATACCTCTAGTTTCTTTTCCTGGTTGTAATGATATGTCACTGGATGGAGTTCTGTGTCATTCTCCAAGTAGGCAGAAGGTTCCTGTGTGTGTTTTTAAAGAAGATTTTCATTTTTATTTAAGATCGATGCTACCTATATTGTTGCTACCCAGAATTGAGATCATGGTTAATGGTCACTTCATCAGCGAATTCATTCTTGATACCACTCTTTTGGTTGCAAGCTATTCATGCAGTTTTAAGCGCTGTTCACCATGGCAGGCTACTTCAGGGTTGTAGTGAAATTCATTTTGCTGAAAATAAACTGCCATTTTCTCTGAAGTCTTTACACTAGGCTAATCTGTCTGCTGTGAAGTCTTCCTGACATTTCATAGCTATTTTCTAGATGGTCAGTCCACAACTTGTGAATGTGTTTGTGAATTAGTTATTTGCCAACAATATAATATGAATTACAGATGGGTTCCATAGTGCCATTGATACTATGGGCAGAGCCTCACTGTGGATTATTAACATCTTTCTTTGGGGAATTATATTCTGACTCCTAGAAGTCTAGCCAAATAAATTACTCCATTGCAGTCCAACAGTGGCAAGAAACCCCCTTTTCCCACTTAGAATAGAAACAGGAGTGCTAAAGCTTTAATAGAAGCAAGAGAGACATTCTGAAGCAATGCTCAAGAGACTCAGGTTATCCTAGGCACCCCAGGTGGGTAGAAAGGGTGGTGAGTAACCCTCTCAGGTGAAGCAGGTGTAGAAACTTTGGGCCAACCAGCAATGGTGGAGGGAAGAAGAAGAAGAAGGGACATTCTAGATACTGCTTGCAGGTGATAGATACCCTTTTGCAGCAGTTGCTAAAAAAATAAGGGATGGGTAGTCCTAGGTTGGGAAATCCATATGTATAGAGTTTTGTTGTGTTGTGCTCTTATGTTTGGTTATTGTATGAACTGAACTCAAGAAATAGAACGACAAGCCAGTTGGGAAGGTTGAACTCATAGATTTATAGACCAGAGGTTTGAATGTAAAAGGAAATGCTGAACTCCAGGGGCATTCATAATCAGGAAGAGCAGTGGAAGCCAGGAGGGTGTTGGAATATGCAAGCTGTTCACAAGGGCCCCAAACAAATTCACGTTACAGGGTGGCTGTTAGGGCAGGGGTAGAACTGGTGATCAGCTGGCACAGTTCAGTCAAAGAATGCTGTGACTCAGCCTGCTGCCTTAGGGTCTGTGGTAGGAAATATAGACTTTTAAGTGTGGTATCCATACAGGAAGCCTGTTATGGGGAATGGTGGATATAAAGCAGAAATCGAGAACCAGGAGAACCTGTGCACACAGACGAGGCCAACTGGGGAGAACTAGAATTTGACCTGAAGTTGAGCTTGTCTTCTTTCTGCTCAAGGGCATTTTTTGACTCCTTGGATTGAGGCAAGGCTGAGCCAAAGTGGGAAGCAGAGTGACCATAGCTAGCTGTCTGTAGTGGAGTGACAGACCTGCCCAAGAAATATTTGTTAAAGCAATGGATGGGAGTAAGGCAGGGGAACAACTGGGTCATTACACTCATGTTCTTCACGCAACAGACACTAGGCATCATATTACCTACCTACTCAATATTCTCTAGGCTAGGAGTCAGTAAACTTCTTTTTTAAAGCACCCGATAGTAAATATTTTAGGCTTTATGGATGATTATGGTCTCTGTTAAGTTTGCCATTGTAGTGTGAAAGCAGCCGTAGAAAAATCCATAAATGAATGAGTAGCTATGTTCCAATGAAACTTTGTTTATGGAGACTGGAATTTGAATTTCATGTAATTCTCATATGTCGCAAAATATTGGTCTTTTAAAAAAACTTTTCATCCATTAAAAAATACAAAATCCATTCTTAGATCATGGCTGTGTAAGAACAGGCAATGGACTGAATTTTGGGCCACAGGCTCTGATCCTTGTTTTAGGCAAATAAATGACTATCAGTTATGATGCAGAAAGCGTATTAGCATTACTGAAACAGATGTTCTCTAGGACAATGCTGTTGGTGACACTGTCTTGTTTTATAGGTGACACTGATACAAATCCGTTCAAGAATTTAGATGTGACATCTGCAGCAGGTTCAAATCTCTCAGCTATAAGACAAACTGGATACTTCATAAAGATTGTCATCTATTATGCACAGAGAGCCAAAATCCGTTACTGAGATTGTCTGGGTGAACTGCCTGCTGGGTCCAGTGATGCACTAGTAGACAGAGAAGTTGAGAAAGAAGGCTGGCATATTCTTTGGATGACTGGCAGAATGTGACACCAATATGGCATCGAGCCCTACTGTGATTCCAAGGACTGCATGACTAAATAAAAATGATTTTTTTGGTGGAGGTGGTTCAAGTAAATTTGATCTTTACTTGGGGAATGTGTAATGCATTATCATTCCATAGTGACACATGGTGATTGCTTTGGTAATCAGACTTTAAAGATCCTGTCTGTTGATGGATTTTAATGTATTACAGTTACCACCTTTTAGTATTGGGCTTTTTTACACTAAGGGTAACATTGTAAAGAGAAACATCTGCTTAACCTAAAAAAATTAACCTAAAAACGTTAATTTAAGGACTATGATTTCACATGGAAGTTTTGTTTGGGGGATTTTTGAAATTTTGCTCTCCCCTAGAGTGTTTAAAATATGCTTCTATTTGCAAAAAGCTACTGCTCCCAGAATTTTCTAGGAAAATATCCTTTTGTGTAGGCTACTGAAATCAATAGTAAGTAGAAAATTGTATTCTACAGTATTAATGTGCATAGAACATAGTATTATAAGTTAATACTAACTACTACTAACTATTAATAAATTAATGTCTTCAGACCTATTAAATAAATTCACTTAAAATGATTTAACAAGCAGATGTGAACTGGAAATAAACATACGTATTTTCTAGAACTATTGAATCACAAGAAAACTGGAACATCAAAGTACTCTCTGAACCAAGTCACTGTTTTATTTGGTTAGAGCCCCTGCTTTTGGCATACATCTATTTATACCAGTTACAGAGGATTTGAAAGCAGCGCTGGGAAATGAGGTGGGTGGATTCTCTCAAAGTTGAATCCCATTTTTTTCCTCAGTGAGTCTTCAACATTTTTTTCATCTAGCGTTCAACAAAAACTCTGGCAGCCGAGGATGTAAAACATAGATTACATTTTATATAGTTCATACAGCTCATCTACAAACAGAAAAAGATTTCCTCATGACTTACCTTGAAATCTTTATTTAAGGCCTATACTAATCAGTTTGTCAGTGTGCCACTGCTACTATTGCACATTTTTGGTCAGAGTGCAGTGCAACTAACATAGCCATCCTGCTAGGAAGATTTGCAGATTGCTGAATAGTTACACACATCTAATTTATAAGTCAGATAAGTGATCAGAGTCATATGAAGTTGATTTCATGGTTTTTAAGCTAGTTTTTCATTGAAGCAATGCCTATAACTGAGGGACAGGTGTGTTGTAACATTTGAATGCCTTAAACTGTTGAATCTGGAATGAAAGGGATGTTCTTATAGATGTTCAGATCCTAACACTCAAGGATTTTGAAATAAAATGCTCTGTCATTCATTTATTGTGCCATAATTGAACTGCCCTGCAGATTTTATTTTGGATCGTTGTGATTAATATTTGGAAAACTTTCCCATTTTCAAATATAAGGCATTTTAGGAAAGACTATGATTGTGTGTGTGTGTTTGTTTAAATAGAGCAGCAAAACACTTTTACTTTATACATAAGATATATTTAATAAGAAATACATGGATTTAACATTGGTAGACCACTCAAATCAGGAATTCCACTGTCATCTTCTGGAAGCCTTCCATGAAGGGGAGGAGACAATAGATAGATCCCTTTGTAGATTGCAATTATTATTTTTTCCTAAACTTTTTTCAAAATATACAGAAGGATGCATAGCTATAGCTTGATAGGTTACAGTTATTCTAATTTCACCTGTACTTACTGAAATAGAGAAGACGTCTCAGAAATGAGTATGAAAAAAAGTGAATTGCAGAAAGGAAGTGCTGTTTGTTGGGATTTGAGAACATTATTTCAGACAAGCACCTGTGTTAGTCTTTTAGATGGTTCTTGGGCCAATAATTGACTTGAATGTAATCAGGAGAAGAAGAAAATCCAGTTTTTAAAATTTATTTTTGGCTGTGTTGGGTCTTCATTGCTGCATGCAGGCTCTTCTCTAGTTGCAGCGAGCGGGGGCTGCTCTTCGTTGTGGTGCGTGGGCTTCTTATTGCAGTGGCTTCTCTGTTGCGGAGCCCGGGATGTAGGCGCGTGGGCTTCAGTAGTTGTGGCTAGAGGGCTCTAGAGCGCAGTCTCAGTAGTTGTGGTGCACGGGCTTAGGTGCTCCGCGGCATGTGGGATCTTCCCGGACCAGGGCTCGAACCCGTGTCTCCTGCATTGGCAGGCGGATTCTTAACCACTGCACCACCAGCGAAGTCCAAAATCCAGGTATTTAAAACTAGTTTTCTGTCAACGGTCAGAAGACTATTTTGTTTTATCTTCCCTCATCCTGCCACGTGGTGAGGTCTTATGAATTGATTTTTTTTTTTTTTTTTTAATTTTAGCAATTTCATGTATCTTTATTTATTTTATTTATTTATGGCTGTGTTGGGTCTTCGTTTCTGTGTGAGGGCTTTCTCTAGTTGTGGCAAGCGGGGGCCACTCTTCATCGCGGTGCGCGGGCCTCTCACTATCGCGGCCTCTCTTGTTGCGGAGCACAGGCTCCAGACGCGCAGGCTCAGTAATTGTGGCTCACGGGCCTAGTTGCTCCGCGGCATGTGGGATCCTCCCAGACCAGGACTCGAACCCGTGTCTCCTGCATTGGCAGGCAGATTCTCAACCACTGCGCCACCAGGGAAGCCCATGAATTGATTTTTGAGATGACGAAACATTGGGATTTATAGGGTCCTGAGAATTCATCAATTACATCTTTTTATCCCCAAACTATGTTTTACATAGGACTTCTTTAGTCATATTTATAGGACATAAGAAAGACAGTGAACCTGACTTTCATAGACTCCAGAAAAGACTTTTGAAGAAAGATTACTGTAAGGTAAGATGTAGTAGGCATACATTCCTGTGATTATTTTAGTAGAGCAGTGACTATTTAGGTGGATTCTTTTCCCATTTCCTTTTCCCCTAACGTCATAGTCCCTGGTTAAAGCTGCTTTTCCTTGAGGCGAGTGGGAGGTAACTTTGTGAATGGAGATATTGAGGCTATTGTAGACGTCAGGAAATGAGTGGATTGCAAAAGAGAGAATGAGATGGTAAATGTGATAGGTGATAAGATCATAGATGAGCACTCCTTTTTTGGATTGACAAGGGTGCTAGAGTAAGGATATCAGTAGAATAGAGTTGATTTGTTATTACCTTGTACTATTGTACAGAATTAAAAACATGTTTTTATTTTATATTGGAGTGTAGTTGATTTATAACTACACTCCATATAAGTTGTATATTGTTGTACAGAATGTTTAGTTGTAGATACCATATATTTTAATCTGAATTTTAAAGTGGGAATTCTCCATTTTGTGCAGTGACTCTTCACTAAATGTATATATAATTAAATGAAGTGTTTGAGGATAAATAACATACTAATCTACTAAGATATAATTTGTTTGACCAAATGAGGAATCTCCTTTTTTTCTTTCCCTTGATGTTTAGTCAGTAGCTCCCCACTCCCCTTTTTTGGTAAATTTTTATTTCACACTGAGTTGCTTAAAATGAAGGGTCCCTTATTATAGGTAAGCAGTACATGTAATGCAGGGGAGTCACACCTATCATAAGACGACAGGATGATGACTCAGACTTCTTTGTTTCAGGATTTCAGCTGAAGCTCCAACGCTGAAAATAAAGGGTAGTAAGCATCCTTATATTCTAAAGAGGAATGTGGGGCTTAGTTAAGGAGAACAGGATTGCAGCATCCACTTCGCATACATAAGTGAAATCAGAAGAGGAGTTTAAAAACTGTCATTCAAGTGAAGAATTGTTAATCTAGTGGAGAGTTAGTTCTGTGACATTTCCCTGTTTCTTTCCAAAAGGACCTTTTATTTCCAGTCCAGGATTTGGCTATGTCTTCCAGGAGGGTAGATTGGTATTTAATTTCTTGTTTGGATGTTTAATCAGCTACAGAATCGTGTTTCTTGATACCGCAATGGCAACTTGCAAAGAGTTCTTGAGAGAGCATGGCATACGTTTCCTAGAGTTTGGGGGCGTTCCTGAACTGACTCGTTTCTGGAGGGGAGGAGAGTGACGGAAGCCAGTGAGATGGCATGTTGAGTGAGAGAGCAGTAGTGGAAAGAGTTGACGTTTGCATCTAGCGTAGTGAGAAGGCATGAGTTTTTTTTTGTGGACCAAGTGGATGCCATGGGAAGTAACCAGGCTTGAGTAATCTTAATGGATCCTGCCAAGGAGGGCTGCTTGCCCTGTGAGGGAATTTTGGGAGGGATAGTAAGAGGTCAGCCTGAGAGTGCATCCCGCACACCAGGGAATTATTCAGCGTGGAGGGTCCAGCCTCTTTGCTTGCTGTAACTTAAGGCGGCCCTGCTGGGAAGACCTGAAATGTACTGTCCAAGCTGGGCTTTGAGAATGAGAGGAGGTAGCTATCAGTAATTACACAAGTATAACAGATCATCCTGTTTCATGGCTGTCAAGTAAACCCCCATGGAAGTAGGCACATGGGACACTTGTCCCTCTTCCTCTGCCTATCCTGATCTGGAGGAACGACGAAGTGAAAAAGGAAGTGGAGAAAAGTGAAAGAGCCAGCAAGGATTTTGAAAGAAACTGATTCTGTTCTTTCTCTTGGCTGTCCTGGGCTGAGGCAGGGTGCGTGGGTACTGTTTGAATAAGATATGAAACTGAAGGTATAAATTGGACTAGGTTATATTTTGCAGCACTTGAAAATGACTGAGAAGCAGCAGGATTTTTATCTGGGATGTTATGGAGAGATGGGGAGGTGAATCCAGAGGAGTATATTTGAAGTGATGAAAGGAAATTAGAGCATATATCCCGTTGAGTTCATTGTATTTGATCATTTTCTTAGTTTAATAGGATTTTAATTTCATTGAACAAACCTTTAGTAAGTACCTACAATCTGATGTGTAAGGTACTCAGTTAAGCATTTTAGGGCAGGCAAAGATGAGGAAGATTTTCTGTCCTCAGGGGGTTTCCACTTTAGTGTAGATAGGTAAACTTAATCCATGACAGAGCAACATAGGTGCTCTAGACCTGTAAGTGGCAATGCTGTGGGGGTGTGGAAAGAAGTGAATACCCCTGGGGTTCAGGGCAGGTTTTGTGGAGGAGGCAGAGTTTGGGCTGGGCCTTGAAGGACGAGAATGGTAAGAGCTGGGAAGAGGGGCATTCTGGTGTGAGGGAAGAGTCAAAGGCACAGGATTGGGAATGAACAGATGGCTGGGAGGAAATAATACTTATCCACACTGAACATTTTACTTTTTAAGAAATGGTTTCCATCACCAGTTAAACGTGTTTGCCCATGTTGCAATTCCAGTTGAAGTTTGATTTTTTTTACATGCCATTTTGCATTTTGTTAGTAATGCACAAAGTATATTCCTTTATGAGATATAGTGTGGAAACGTTATTCACGTTAGAACCTAGATGGTTATAAGCATCAAAACCAAACTTCTAAGTCTGATCACAAAGTCTATTACTTTCCTTGATTTAAAACAGTAAAATGTAGAGATGATGATTTTTACATATGATCTTGAGCATTTGGCAGTACAATTAGTTTCATAACAAGTGATCGTTTTTTAAAGCCTTCCCAGAATAAGAATGAGTATCTTGATGCTAGTGTCACTTTTAAATAGCTATAGCTCCAGGAATGTGTCTGTTCACGTTGTTATCTTAAATACACACCTTATCTATCCATATTGCTGTACTTCAGATGTGAAAGTAAAAATAAAGGTGTGAAGTGCCTAACAGACTTGTATGGATTTATGTAAATCAGAAAACACACAATCCATTAGTGCTGAGGCCCTAATATATTAAATTCAAGTATGGATTATTTCCTCAAAGTTTTACACACACACACACACACACACACACACACACACACACACACACAGTGTGATACCCAGTGATTAACTTTGCAAAAAAAAAAAAAAAATTGTAAGAGCTTTTTTTCTGTGAACTCCAGACACATACCCAGTTGTCTTGTGGTACCTCCATATGGTTAGTTAAAGGTATTTAAAATACTCAAAACTGAATTGATCTTTTTGCCCAAACTTGTTTCATCTTTAGTCTTCCTCATCTAAGTTAATGACAATTCCACCCATGTTACTCTGACCAGAAACCTTGGAGTCATCTCTGACTCTTCTGTCTTATATCTACACTTCATCTGTCAATAGTTCATGTTGACTCTTCATCAGAATACATCTAGAATTTGAATCTGACCACCTCTCACCACCTCCACTACTGCCTCATCAACCTATTATCATCTCTTACTTGAATTTTTTTTTTTTTTTAGCTGCGCTGAGTGGCATGCAGGATCTTAGTTCCCCGACTAGGGATCAAACCTGTACCCTCTGCAGTAGAGTCTTAACCACTGGACCACCAGGGAAGTCCCTACTTGGATTATTTTAATAGTCTCCTAACTGGTCTCCTAGCTTCCTCTTACAATCCTCAGCTCAATGTGTAACCCAGCACTTCAGTCTAGTCTCAGTGCAGTAGCCAAAATAATCACAATTAAAACATACATCAAATCTTGTCTTTGTTCAATTCAAAACTTCAATTGTTTCCTTTCTCATTCACTGTAAAAACTAAAGTCTTTGTAGTAGCCTATAAGGCTCTACATGATCTTGCCCCATCTGCAATCTCATCCTTTGACTGTGTTGACTACCCCCCATTCACAACCTGACTATTGTTCCCAGAATAGCTGGCCTCAGGGCCTTTGCACTTGTTCTTCCCTTTGCCTGGAATGCTCTTCCCCCTAGATAACTGCTTAGCTTATTCCCTAACTTTTCTTGGGTCTTTATTGAAATGGTACATTCCTAGTGAGACCTTCCTTGACCATTTTATTTAAAACATCCCCCTCCTTCCAGTAGCTTTATTTTTCTGGTTAGCACTTTCCTAAACTAATTGTATATTTTACTTTTACTTTTTTTATAGTCAGTCTTTTCTTTTTAGGATGAAAGCTTGATGAGGGCAGGGGATTTTGTTTTGTTTACTACTGTACCACCCCATTTAGAATCATTCTTGGCACATAGTTCGTACTTGAATACATAATTACTGAATAAATAAAAGACAATAAAAATTTATTATATGGGGGTTAAACCTGTAGTAAAACCTGATGTACCCTTATTGGTGTCTTTGGGCAATGATGCTATTTCCAAATGTCTGAATATTACTTTTCCTTTTAAATTTTTAAATCAAATGTATTGGGGGGTGTAATTGACATAAAATAAAAGGCACTTTAAATGTAGTGTTCAATGAATTTTGATAGATATATACACCTATGTAACTACTATTACGGTCAAGGTATAGAATATTTCCATCACCTCAAAAAGTTCCCTTGTGTCCTTTTGCAGTCACTTCTCCCTCCCTCCCTCATGCTCATTTCCAGGCAACTAGTAATCTGATTTTTGTCACTAGTTTTCCCTGCTCTAAATTTTCATATAAATAAAATCACATACTATGTACTCTTTTCAGCATGATGTTTTTGAAGCTTCTTCCTATGTTATTGTATGTCTTAGTAATTAGGTCCTTTTCACTGCAGAGTAGTGTTCATTGTATAAATGTGCCACAACTTGCTTATCCACCTACCTGATCGTGGGCATTTGGGGTGTTTCTGTTTTGCCTGTAAGGAATAAGTTACCATGAATGCTCATGTTCAAGTCTTTGTGTCTTATGCTTTAATTTTTCTAGGTTAGATACCCAGGGGTAGAATTGTAGTGACATTTGATAAGTGTATGTTTAACTTCATAAAAAACTGCCAAACTGTTTTCAAAGTGATTGTACCATATTCTCCCCAAATGTATGAAAGTTCTAGTTGCTCCACATTCTGGCCAGCACTTGATGTTATCATTCTTTTAAATTCTGACATTCTAGTGGGTGTGTGGTGGTACCTCATTGTGGTTTTAATTTGCATTTCTTTGTTTACCAGTGACATTGATCTTTTCATGTATTTATTGACCATTTGTTTATCTTTTTCTCTGAAGTATCTGTTCAAATCTTTTGGCCATTTTAAAAAATTGGATTGTTTGTTTTCTTGTCATTCAGTTTTAAGAGTTCTTTATGTATCTGTATACAAGTCCTTTGTCAGACGTTTTCTCCTGGTCTGTAGATTGTCCTTTTTCTTTCATTAATTTCATCTTTCGAAGAGCAGAAGTTTCAATGTTTGAATAAATCCATTTTATCAGTGTTTTCTCCTCCCTCCCTCCCTCCCTCCCTTCCTTTTTTGGTTCTTTCTAAGAAATCATTGATTAATTCTAGGTTGTAAAGATTTTATCCTGTGTTTCTTCTAGAAGTTTTATAGTTTTACCTTTTACATTCAGTCTCTGGTCCATTTTGAATTAATTTTTGTGTAGAGTGTGAGGTAAGGATCAAGGTCCATTCTTTTCCATATCGAGTTTTCCAAGGATCACTTGTGGAAAAAACTGTCTTTTCTCCTTTGAGTTATCTTGAAACTTTTATTAAAAATCAACTAATCATATATTTGTGAATCTTTTCCTAGACTCTATCATGTATTGATCTATATGTCTATCCTGCCAACAACACACTGTTTAATACTAAGTCTTGAAATAAGTGGTATAAGTTGTCTAACTTTGTTCTTTTTTGAAATTGTTTAGGCCCTCTAAATCCTTTCCATTACCATGTCCTTGAAACTGTTTTATTTTTAATTTATTTTTTGTTGTTCTTGTTACTCATGAAAGGGCATTTTAATATTTAACCTTGGCACCTAAGGCCCTCTCCAGTTAGGCTTTAGTCTACTTTTTCTACCTTTATTTTCTCCTTTTTTTATACCTAACAAGTACTCCAGGGTCCTGGTCAGTATTTCTATATTTACCTCCCTTTCTTTGATAATACTCTTTCCTTTGCTGAAAACCCTTCTTCACTTCTCCCTTTTAAAATCCTAATCATTTTTCAGAGTCTCTCATTTCTTTATGGTGGTGCTTTTCTTACTAGGATATTACAGTCCTTTAAATATTTGTCACATCCTTCTTATTAAATTGTAAGCTCATTGACTGCTTTACTCATCGTTGATCCTCCCATAGTGCCTCACTAGCCCAGAGCATGGCACATAGTTAATGTTCTGTAAATATTTATTGAACATTTACATAAAAAAATCTTTAAAATAGAAAGCCTTTAGGGTACCTTAAAGTATTAGATCTCCAGTGTGGCTTGTTGAGTGAATAAGCAGATATGTAAGAGTGTACTACCTGCTGCAGGCATCATGCTGCCCCACAAATAGATCTTTTTGCATGGCTATAGTTTTAGAGTAGGGAACAGAAAGAAATAAAGGGGCCATTATTTCATCTAAATAGTGTTCACCCAGTAAAGTTGGAGGACTGCTGTGGGCAATTACTCATCCTCTGATGTAATCCGTATCTTTCTGTCTTCTTTTATGAGAGTCCTTTAATTTAACCTGTGTTGGTCAACATGATTTTTTATTGAGGACAGGCACTATTTATGGTGCAAGGGTGAACCAGCTAAGCCCTCAGTGACCTGTATACAAATGGTGGACACATGGATATTTTCTGTATGCCATGAGTAAGTGCGGAGATGGGTATCATGGTAGAACAGAAGAGGAATACTTGGGTGTTTGGTTGCCCTTTTAGGTTCTCATAGGCCTATATCTAGGTGTATAAATTGGGGAGGACCAAATGTGCTTTGCTTAGCCCAACGTTCACTGACTGAGCAGTCTATTTTCAGATAGTTCTTCAGATACTAAAAGTCATCCGTCATTGCTTAGTTTTATATACTCTTCCATTTATTTATACCTACTGTCGTTTGCTGAGATCATCCCTTCAAAAAACATTTTTTCTTGAGGAGCCATGATGCGCTGGATGCTAGTGCTGGCACTAAAATAAACAAGACCTGCCTCCTGGAGGGGTGGAACTTTCATTTGAGGCATCAGTATTCAACAAATGCTTCTATATCCCAGGGAAGTACTGTAACATATACAGATTTGTGGAAAGCTAGTTTTGTGACCTTTGAATCCCTTCACTCACATAGAGGATATCAAAAGAGGGAAAGACTTCATTAGGCGAATTTTTCTGGAATGTCATTGGAGTGCTGTGTGTTTTAGTCCTGCCTTTCACAAGTTAGGCATCTGAATCTTTCATGAAACCTAGTGAGAGGAGTGTCAACTGTAGTACATGGTCCTCAGCTGAGATCACAAGGGACTGATGCTTGACTCATGCCTGAGAAAGCATAAGTGTTCTGTGGCAGTAGGGCTGGGCTTGAGAAGTAATTGCACTGCTTTCTTCCAGCAGGTCAGAAGTGTATGTATGTATCCCAGAATATGAATATCAACCTGGTGTTATTTGAAAAGGAATCCTGCCCAAGGAAGTTTTTTGCCAGGGAAAGAAGATCCCTGCAGTAAAGAGTTGTGTGGGGTATACGGCCAGAGGTCAGAAACTGAGGGGACACTGGGAGGGAGCTGTTAGCTAAAGGAGAGCACTGCTCCTGGCAGGAATTTTGCACTTGGAGGCTCATACCCATGGAAGAATGCATATGCACTTCCCAAAAGAAGGAAAATCAGCTTTAAACACCTGCCGTATTCATATAACGCTAGGTCATTTTGGTACAATAGCAGACAAATAAGAACTGTTCTATGATGCCTGACCTCTTCTCGCCTCCCTGACCTTGATCCTGGTGGGCTCAGAAAACTTGGAAGATGGCAGAAGAGAAACTTCTTGGAAGAGAAGGATCTTGTTCCTTCCCTCACTGACAGTGGCCAGCTCTTGGCAGGCCTTAGCTGAAAAGAGAACATAAGATGTAATGTTAACTGTACTTTGGAGTTTTGACTGTTATTTGGATGTAGTCTTTAAATTTTGAAAAATTTTAAGCCTACAGAAATGGTGAAATAGTAATCTAATAAACACCTCATACCTTTTACCAGTTAACAGCGTTCGGTACGAGTATAGATTATATATATGATATACTTTTTTGGCCAGTGGAATGGGGATGAACCATTTGAAAATGACACTTTACTCCTAAATACTTTAGCTTTTCTCTCTGAAAAAGTAAGATATTCTCCTACACAATGCCATTATCACACCCAAGATTTACCATCGGTACAATAAAGTTATATAATGTATAGTCCGTATTCAAATTTCCCCAGTTGCCTGTCTGAGACTAGTTATTTTAAATTACTGAACTGAGACTTACCATTTCAAGTGATCATATGATTTTCTGTTACTTATTAGGGACCAGAAAGTCATGAGGATTACTTGAGTTTTTTTCTCTAAGGCAGAGGTTAGTTTACTGCTGAACAGGTTTAATAGACCAGTAAGAGACAAAAATAAAGTTTTTGCATGAAACCCATCATTTCTGTGTGGTCAACATGTTGGGTACACTTTTAAAAGGGTATCTCAATTCACTGTACTTTTGCATTGTTCAAGAATAGATTTCCTATAGATGAAACAAAATTGTCGGAGAGACAATAATTGTTGAGCCAGGTGATATGGTTCATTAAACTCTTATCTCTACTGCTGTGTATGTTTGAAAGTTTTCATAATAAAAAGTTAAAGGATTTTTAGAGTCTTGTGTTTTCTAATTTGTAGATTTGGAATGTTAGAAAATAATGTATTATGTTACACTATTAATATCAGAGGAAATCAATTTATAAAATTAAAGCACAGTGGTAATAGTATTTAGTTCCAATTTTTGAGTATTTAATAAATGTCAGGCATTAAGCTAAATCTTTTACATGTTCCACATTCACATTCCAGCATCTCCAAGGTAAATTTTATTTATTTCATTGAAAAACAATCATTCTTTGGAGTTCATTACTCAGTTTGAAGGTTTCCCTTCGTCTTTTCCTTAGTTTGTCATTTCTCTCTGAAGTGGAGGAGGGACTGAGCCCAGGACTGGTGCTAATAATGGAGTGGGTGGCCTGGTTGAATGTTCATGTTGGGTTCAAAATTGAAGCTAAGGGTTATAAGAAGCAAGGTTGAGTCTGAGGGATTTCAACATATTGCAGTGCTGGCTCTAACTCAAATTTATCAGGTAATACAGAATTCTGAATAAGATGGTAGTGGGTAATTTCTCCCAACTAAAAATAAAATAGTCCTAAAACCTAGTGTTTAGCTTTGTTAGAATTTATTTAGAGTTTCAAATATTTTGTGTATTAGCCATAGTGATAGTTTTGGTGTGGATAGAATTTTTTTGTACTTTTAATAATTTAATAAATTTTGTTCTCACAATCTTAATACTAAAGGTAGGATCTTGTAACTTTATCCTAAAAAAACAGTTTTGATGGAAGTCAGTAAAATACCACTCTGTCTCTGTATACATTAGATATATTAGTGATTTCTGAGTGTTAAACACAATTTATGTCTTCCTTTTTGCTTAGTATATTATGTAAAGGTTTTAAGACTGAATAATTAAAGGAATTGCACTGATAAATGAGATGATTGTTGTTGACCTTTGTAAGAGAGACAATTTAGTCATCAGTGTTCAGTGTTTCTTAGCAACAGAAAGTATTCCTGTGCTGGGCATTTTCATATATTTCTTATAAACACACATTAGGAAATATATGACCTGATGGTTGTCCCTCTGTCCTGAAGCTCTCACTGCTTCTTCATTACCTAAATGTCCTCATTAAACTTCACATTCATACAGTATATTCTTTCAGCTTAATAACCCACAGTTTGACTTGAGAATCATTTGGCTTGTCAGAATCTTAGAGTTCTGGGAAATAAATTTTTTGTGTTTATTGTGAAGCTAAAAGTTATTGAAAATGTGTTATATTTTCATAATAAAACAAGTATAAAAAGATTGCCTTGGGAGCTAGCTAACTATTTTCTTATTGTCCTTAGCCTTTAGGGAGGTAGTTTAATCACTTGTGATAAAGAAATAGCTTGGTTATATTTTGGCAAGTTGACTAGTATTCAGTTTAGATCGTAATTTTGAAAATGTTAGGGTCATAGGGAATGTTGTATTCATTCATCCATTCAACAAATATTTATTGAGCACTTACAACATGCCAGGCTCTGTGACAGGCCCTGGGGATACAATGGTGAGCAAAAACACGGGGTCTCTGCTTTCTAGAAAGGAATGGTAGTTGTCAGAGAGCATGATCTGGTCAGGTAGGAAGGGCTTCCCCAAGGAAGTGTGCGTTAGCTGCTATCTGAAGAGTGTTCCAGTAGGAGCAGCATGTGCAATGGAGGCTGCAGGGCACATTAAGGACCTGACAGAAGACTGGGGAAGCTGACGTCCAGAGAGTGCATGCCTGCAAAATGAGGCTTGCGAGGAAATTGGTTTTGAGAAAGGACTTCATTCTTTGTAGATGTTTTATGAAATCAACAGTTATCTTTATATTGACTTCTGTGTATCTGTTTTAAAACAATAAACTATGTTTTCAGATACTCACAGATTTGAAGTTCCCTTAGAATTCATTTCTCCCATTTTCCCCCTAAATAGTAATCCATTCTGAGTGGCCAACTCCTGCTTGAATATACAGGTATACCTTGTTTTATTGCACTTCTCTTTATTGTGCTTCGTAGACACTGTGCTTTTTTTTACAAATTGAAGGTTTGTGGCAACCCTCTGGTGCCAGATGATGTTTAGTACTTTTTAGCAAAGTATTTTTAAATTAAGGTATGTACATTGTCTTTTTAGACATAATGCTATTGCATACAGTAGACTACAGTGTAAACATAACTTTTATATGCTCTGGGAAACCAAAAAATTTGTTTGACTCAGTTTATTGCCATGTTCGCTTTATTGTGATGGTCTGGAACTGAAACTGCAATATCTCTGAGGTATGCCTGTACCTAGCCCAGTGGCAGCTTCATTTTTAGACACCTTTAATTATTAGAGTTATAACTTTTTTTTTTAAAATTAATTAATTAATTTATTTTTGGCTGTGTTGGGTCTTCGTTTCTGTGCGAGGGCTTTCTCCGGTTGCAGTGAGCCGGGGCCACTCTTCATCGCGGTGCGCGGGCCTCTCACTGTCGCAGCCTCCCCCGTTGCGGAGCACAGGCTCCAGACGCGCAGGCTCAGTAGTTGTGGCTCATGGGCCTAGCTGCTCCGCAGCATGTGGGACCTTCCCAGACCAGGGCTCGAACCCCTGTCCCCTGCATTGACAGGCGGATTTTTAACCACTGCGCCACCAGGGAAGCCCTAGAGTTCTTACTTTTGTGAAGCCAGAATTTTGTTTTCTATTCATTGATTCTAGTTCTCTGAGGCAAAATGAACAAGTCTCAGTTTGTTTTTAGATGCATTCATGTATGTGGAGGTTACTGATGTATAGCTACAAGCCTCTTTTTTTCTAGACTTTTCCCCCTTAATATTTGAAAAACTTGAAATATATACAAAAGGAGACAGAATAGTAGAATGAAGCACCCTTCCTGCCTTATTCTGCATGTACCCATTGCCCGTCTTCAGCAATTATCAACTCATGGCTTTATTTGAAAGACAGATACTTAATGAATATTTTCTTTGTACGTGGTGTGGTACTAGTTGTTGGAGCTACAGAATAGGACCTGACATGGTTTCTGGCCTTAAGAAGCTCACGTTCCAATGGAGAAGAAAATAAAATCAGTTAAAATAGTACAGCATGATGCATACAGTCATCTAATTTGCAAGAGAATTATGGGATTATGAAGAAAAAGTACAGGAAAGGAGCTTTATCTTGCTGATAGGTAGTAGAACTGGAGGGGCGCTGGGATGGAGATGAGTATACAAATTTAGGCTCTGGAAACACTTCCAAGGGAGTCTTGGAGAAAGTGAGCAAGTTAAGTCAAAGTTCACCAGACATTAGGAAAGTCTAAAATACCGCCCCCAGTGGTATGTAAAATCTTGTCTATATGTACTTAAGTAGGTACTTCTGTGGAGAGGGCCCTTAATTTTCATCAGACCTCAGAGGTCTATGATACAAAATAGGGCCATTACATAGTCCCTTATAAAGGAATTGGATTTGGCAGTAGTTAAGGATTTCTTAATGGTCAACTTAAACCCTCATGAGGGTTGAAAAACCAAGAGACTCAGAGACAGATGTTTAGTCAACTGCAAGTAATGTTTATTATTGCAAATAGATAGGAAAATAAGTATTTGTACTCTACTTACAGCCTAGAAATCAATTATGTAGATAGTTAGATATAGATTATGTATCTTAAAATATGAAATAATTGGTTTAGTTGCTTTACCCAGAGGTCAGGGATTCAAGAACTGGAGAGATGGTATCATATCCAAAGTAACAATACTGCTTCTTTCCCCAGACAGTGTTAGTTAGGGTCCTCGCTTAGTCCAGTTTGAAAAGCAAGTTGTGTGAACACAGGAAGACTGAAGAGTGTTAAGAGTTGTGCTCAGATCTTTTCTTCTTTGTTGAGCCTTACCAAGGGTGCATCGTTAATGTTTATCTTGATACTTACCCAGATTTGCTCTTGCTTGAATTTTGCAGCCCAGGTAATGTCTTTTGGTACAACTACTTGAGAGCATAAGCATATACTTGCACACACACTAGTGCAGTGGTGAAATTTCCTCTTAGAGCTTTTCTATCCAAGGAAGCAGGTACTATTTACTGTATATACTAGACAATTGGAAGCAGGTGCTTCCCACTCTCCCTAATGTTTGCTTCTGTTTTTTCACGTTGTACTTGTTTGCATACTCTGTATACTATAGGCGTCTCTGTGGTTTAGGTTCTATAGGTTCTGGAATAGATGTGTGACAAAAAAGCTGTAATGTAGTCTTTTATATTCATTCATAATGTCACTTGGTGCTTGAATATTGTAGTTGACTATTTGATCACTCCTTTTTTTTTTTTTAAATTTATTTATTTATTTATTTATTTATTTATTTATTTATTTATTTATGGCTGTGTTGGGTCTTCGTTTCTGTGCGAGGGCTTTCTCTAGTTGCAGCAAGCGGGGGCCACTCTTCATCGCAGTGCGCGGGGCCTCTCACTGTCACGGCCTCTCTTATTGCGGAGCACAGGCTCCAGACGCGCAGGCTCAGTAATTGTGGCTCACGGGCCTAGCTGCTCTGCGGCATGTGGGATCTTCCCAGACCAGGGCTCGAACCCGTGTCCCCTGCATTGGCAGGCAGATTCTCAACCACTGCGCCACCAGGGAAGCCCATTGATCACTCCTTTTATGTATGATTTGCTTGTTTATTTCTTCTCCTGTTTAGTATTTAGGAATTACATATATATTCTAGCAAAAATGATCAACTCAGATTACTTTTTGTAAAATATCTTGGCAATTTCATTGACACGGCTTTATGCTACATTTTGTTCATGCATATGGTCATTTGTTATGTTTGAGTGTTTCTAAAATGAAATTATTTGATAATTTGTGTAAATTATCTTTAAAAATAAAATGACAAGGTTTATCCTTTTGAATTGATTGGATGTAACTGTTATTAAAATCATATTATTCTCCATAAAACAGACTTACAAAAGTCTTGTTTCTTCTTTGTGTCCAATTACATAATCAAATAAATCATATCTCCCTTTAGACATGCCCCAGTTTATTGAACATTTTACTTTGATTTTCATAGTGAGCATATAGACAAGTTAGGTGGCTATGTAAATTATTCGGGATAAATTTTATAAATAGTACTGAAAATCAATTTCACAATTCTAAGTGTCACTTCTTTTAATGCTTCTGTTTGTAGAATAGGGTACTGAACAATGCAGTGGTTAAAATATATAATTCTGGCCCTCAGAGAGTTTATATTCTAATAAGAAAGAAAGGCTAGTGTATAAATAACTTCAATGGAATACATAGTGTAAGAGAGGTACAAATAAAATTCAGAGAAAAAAAGATGATTTCATGTTAGGCATTTCTTAAAAGGTGTGATACTTGAGCTGGACTTTAAGTAACTGGTAGAAAATTGGCAGGGGGAGATTTGGGGAAAGGATATTTCAGGCTGATCACATAACAGGTAAAAGGTACAGAGTGTATCATTGAAGGGTCTCTAATGGTCCTACATAGGGAGCAGACAGGGAACGATTGGCTATTGGACTAGAATAATTGGGTTTAGCTGTCTTGTAAGTGTATATAGATCTTACTTGTTAGGCATTGGACAGCCCTTGAAGGTTATAGAACACCTCTTATGTGTCAGATCTGAACAGGTCTTCTGATTTATTTATAACAACCCTTGTTTAATAGATATTACAATGTTTATTTTAAAGAAAAGAAAAACCGAGAACCAGAAGAGTTTAGTGACTTACCTAAGGTCTCATGACAAGTAATTGTCAGAGCTAGGATTCAAACCAAATGTTTTTTTGAATCTGTGTGTTTTCTGTCTTTTAAGTGGAAGAATGAGGCAGGCTAAACTCCAGGAATGTTACCAAAGCAGTTGGTTTCTTGGATGAGGGAGTAATACTGGAGAGGCATGGTGCCCAACTGGGAGTCTATTTTAGTGCTTCAGACAAGTGGTAATACAATAGGAATGAAAAAGAGAGTTTGTATATGAGATTAAGGAGGCAGAATTGTCAGGTCTGGCTAATTAAGAATGCATGCATTTGCAACTGTGCACCTCAGATTGGGACTTACACCCACGTGCTGGAACTGGAACCCCACCAAAACCCAAGGTCTTCCAAGTGAGATCACACACCTGGTTTCAGAACTTAATGAAGCTCAGGTTCTTGATGTCTCAAGAATTCAGTGAGGGACAAAATGATACGTAAGAAGTGGATTTATTTAGAGAGAAAAACACTCCACAGACAGAGTGTGGGCCATCTCAGAAGGCAAGAGCGGCCCCAGGTATGGGGTTGTCAGTTTTTTTTTAAAATTTATTTATTTTTAGCCGTGTTGGGTCTTCATGCTGTGTGCGGGCTTTCTCTAGTTGTGGCGAGCGGGGGCTATTCTTTGTTGCAGCACACGGGCTTCTCATTGCGGTGGCCTCTTTTGTTGTGGAGCATGGGCTCTAGGCGTGTGGGCTTCAGTAGTTGTGGCATGTGGGCTTCAGTAGTTGTGGCATGCAGGCTTCAGTAGTTGTGGCTCACGGGCTCTAGAGCGCAGGCTCAGTAGTTGTGGCGCATGGGCTTAGTTGCTCCGCGGCATGTGGGATCTTCCTGCACCAGGGCTCGAACCTGTGTCCCCTGCATTGGCAGGTGGATTCTTAGCCACTGTGCCACCAGGGAAGTCCAGGGTTGTCAGTTTTTATAGGGGTGAGTAATTTCATAGGCTAATGAGTGGGAGGATTATTCCAACTATTTCGGGGTGGGGGGGAAAGGGGTGAGGATTTCCAGGAATTGGGCCACCACCCACTTTTTGATTCTTATGGTCGGCCTTGGAACTGTCATGGCGCCTGTGGGTGTGTCATTTAGCTTGCTGATGTGTTACAATGAACTGTACTGAGGCTCAAGGTCTAGTGGAAGTCGACTTGTCTGATATTTTGGACCCATTTGGTTCTAATCAGTTTATGTCATGTCCTGGGGCTATGTCATTCTTCAAAGGTTGTGCCCTGCCCCCTTCCCTCCAGTTTCACATTTAGGAGGTACAGGGAAGCCTGTGAGAAATGGAAAGAAAACAGAGAGCCAGAAGAGTATACTATTATGGAAGTCAAAACAAGAAAGTTTCAAAGATGGGGTAATGAACTATGTTAAATACTATGTAGATTTGAAGGTACATGAGTGAAGCAGACCAGGACCCTGTGGGGCTCCCGGGTACAAGTCCTTTCCGTGTCCCCTGTTTCTTGTTTGTAGGAAATTGGCTTCATTTAGCCTCCATGACCTTCCCTGAGTTCCAAAGGGCAGGTTCAAACAGTTGCTAATCAGGGAAGGGAGGGGATGCAGAGGCAAGGGAGGAACATTTAAGAAACAATAGTGCAGACTTGGGGCAGAAGTTCTGGTTCCTCCTCCAAGGAATATACATAATATCTTATCCAAAGTTCTTCTGCAGAAATAAAGCCCCACCCAGGTGGAGGATGGCAACTTCAGGCTGAGCACAAGGTTCTTGGAGCACTGCCCTGCTACCTCAGCACCAACCAATCAGTCTGCAGCGCTCACCCTAAATTTTGCCTATAAAACCTTTTCCCCCCAAACCATCGGGGAGTTTGGGGTTTTTGAGCATGAGCCACCCATTCTCCTTGCTTGGTCCTGCAGTAAACCTTTCTCTGCTCCAAACTCCGACTTCAAGTTTATTTGGCCTCACTGTGCCTCGGCACACAAACTTTGTTCGATTACATGAGGACCAAGTGAAGCTCATTTGGTGTTTGGTGACCACTGGAGGCTCTTGAGGGCAACTTTGGCAGAGTAGTATGATTAGAAACCAAATAAAGGATTGAAGAGTGAGTTTGAAGATACACAACTATATGTCTTCACTGATGTGGAGACAGTGAAATAGACTCCGGTGAAAAATTTAGTGGACAGAGTTGAAATGATAAAGGATTAAGGCAAAGGATTTTAATGGTTGAGGCAAATGGATTAATTTGTCAAAAGCTACAAAGGCATAGGTGATAAGAAAGGGATTGAAGCTTTTAGAGAGGGAGTGATTGGTGGTTCATGGTCTTAAAGGATAGTGGGCGTGTTTAACACAGGTGTGTGGGCTAAACTTTGAGAGAAAAAGGATTTTCTTTATGAGTTGGCAGGGAAATAAAATATGTGGGACTGACACTGTGCAACTCAGATAGGACTTGAACCCACGTGCCGGGACCAGAACCCAGCCTAAACCCAGATTGGGACTTGAGCCCACGGTCTTTTAATTGAGATCACACACCTGGTCTCAGGACTTAATGAAGCCCAGGTTCTTGATGTCTCATCGCAGAAAGAATTTAGTGAGAGACAAAGTGATAGGTAAGAAGTGGACTTATTTAGAGAGAAACACAGTCCACAGACAGAGTGTGGGCCATCTCAGAAGGCAAGAGGTCCCCCAGAATGGGGTGGTTAGTTTTTATGGGCTGGGTAATTTCATAGGGCTAATGAGTGGGAGGACTATTCCAACTATTTCTGGGGAAGGGGCAGGGATTTCCAGGAATTGGGCCACTGCCCACTCTTTGACCTTTTATGGTTGGCCTGAGAACTGTCATGGTGCTGGTGGCGGGGGGGTGTCACTTAGCATGCTAGTGCATTACAGTGAGCGCATAATGAGGCTCAAGGTCCACTGGAAGTCGAATCTTTCCCTAGCTTGGATCTAGTTGGTTCTAATCGGTTTTTGTCATGTCCTATGGCTGTGTCATTCTTGTAAAGGTTGTGCGCTGCCCCCTTCCCTCCTGTTCCAGGATAAGTGTCTGCTTATAATTTATAGGAAGAGTTTAGTTGCTCATGTTAAATGACTTAGAAAGTTTATTGAAGGAAAAGAGCGGTCATCTACTAAGAGTGAATAGGCAGAAGTGGTGTTGAGAACTTTCAAAAAGAGGAAAAGATTTTGGAACAACTGCTATGGTCAAAGGGTAAAACAGCAAGAATTTCCAAAGCAAGGATTTTTAGCAAGAATCTAAGCGTACATTTTTATTGGGAATTTTTTTCTTGGGAAATAATTACATTTTCTTGTACAGTTTGACCCTTTTGTTACTCATGTTTGTAGCAGGGCATCTGTTCCCTCTCTTCCTTCCTCTTTTGTTCTTTCCTTACCTGTATCCCTCCTTCTAATTCATTCAACAAACATATTTTGAATGTATGTGCTCTACCAGGGGCTTGAGATATCGCTATGTATAAATCAGATGGTCTCTTCCCAAGTCTTAGGGTCTAAAGTAGATTTCACTAACTCGGATTCTTAAAGGAGCATTGGAATATCCAGGAATACACCATAGGGAATGGTAGGATCTATAGCCAATTCCAAGGGTATTCTCATTGAGATTAAAACAAAAGAGGCCTGCGGGCCATGGATTGTTTCTTTTTTAATGAAAAACTTCTCTGTAGTAGAAATTGTTGCAAATTCTTAACAAACTTTCACTTGTCACTTCCTATTTTTAGGTTTGTGTAGGTTAGTTTACCCAATCAGTCTTGAAAACCTGCTCTAGTAACCAGTGTGCTTTAAAGTGTTGAGTATTTGTTGAGCTGTTTAGTTCACATTATATCAAACCAACCCTTAAAACTTATTAGATTCCTTAGTGTTTTACACAACAGATATGGACTACAAAGGATAAATTCATCTTAACATTTGATTTCAAAAAGCATAAATATTTGTAAACCTTCACCTTGGTTTTCACTGTTCTCTATAGTTTTGTAGGCTTATAGATTGTAATTTCTTTTGTACAGTTTTTTTTTCCCCCTCAAAAGAAGGAGGGATAACAGATAAACTTTTGGATTCATTTTCTTTCTTTTCAATCTGAAGTTTAGGTATTTGAAGAATATTATTTCCGTCAAAGGATTGGATATAAATTGTTTTGGCAATGAACTCTGTATCCATTATATATGACATATATTTTAGCAACTCATGTTTTTGCAGGAAGGAGGACCCCTTCCAGGGCCCAAGAGTGGCTCTTGTCTAATACTCGGAAATGAATTGTCCAAGGAGGCACACGGGCTGACAAAGCAAAAAACTTTATGGGGAAGGGGTGCCCGAGTTGGGGAGCAGCGGGGTAAGGGAACCCAGGAAAACTGCTCTGCCACATGGCTCGCAGTCTCAGGTTTTATGGTAATGGGGTTAGTTTCTGGGTTGTCTCTGGCCAGTCATCTTGCTGGGCCCATATTTGGTCTGACTCAGGGTCCTTCTTGGTGGTGTGTGCATTTCTCAGCCAAGATGGATTCCAGTGCAAAGTTTTCTGGGAGGTTGGCAGGACATATGGACTGGCGTCTCCTCCCTCCTCTTGGCCCCTCCTGAATCCTCCTGGTTACATTTCGGCTGCAGCACTGTGTTCCGTGTTGGGACCTCCTGTTGCAAGACAACTCATGCAGGTGGTGATCATCCTGCCTGGCCATGGGGGGCGGTTTCTGTCAATGGTTCCTTAACAATCTGATGAACATAAACCACACTCTCAAAAGTTAATGAAGAAGAACAGAAGAATTTTACTTTTCCAGTGGTGTTAGTATTTCCTATACTGTGTGAGCTGCAATAAGATTTTATTGGGAGGTTAGAGCTATGAGAGACCTAGGTTTAACAGGAAAAAAAGGTTTGGTCTTCATTATACTGTGAAAAAGGTCTTAAAACAAAACAAAAAAAGGTCTTGTGCTAGTGAAAACTATGCCTAAAACAAAAGCTTTTTTTTTTGGGCTCATCTTCATGGAGTTTGTATTTGATTACCAACCTGATGTATTTTATCACCAAGGAACATGCTATGATCATATCGTTTGATCATTTATCTCTACAAATAACTAACTTTGGTTAATTTTTTAATGTGATACTTGCCACTACCATTCTAAAATTCCTTCCTAAAAGCTATGAAGTAAACTGATTTCAGTGTTTCTGTTCTATTTACATTTAGTTGGCTTCATGCACACCTCATCACTGAAATGTTTTGTAGCTGGTAAAATTATATTTACACGAAAAAGGAGAAGTTTTTAACTTATTTCAGCTCATTTGATTAGAAATTGCATTTGAAGCTATATAAAAAATGAAAAGTCAAGGCAGTCAATAAACAGTACACTGGCCTAAATTGGTAGACAAATCTGCAGAGTACAGTGTCTGCATAAGAAGTGCAATGTTTTGTCATTCTTTTTTCCCTTTCCACTCAAATCTGTGTGTGTTTCATTCTGCACTGTTTTACTCTGCATTCTCTATACTTAAAAATATTTTGTTGCTCGGTGCTTTGTGACCACCTAGAGGGGTGGGATAGGGAGGGTAGGAGGGAGGGAGATGCAAGAGGGAAGAGATATGGGAACATATGTATATGTATAACTGATTCACTTTTGTTATAAAGCAGAAACTAACACACCATTGTAAAGCAATTATAGTTCAATAAAGATGTTTAAAAAAAATATTTTGTGGAACTACTGTACTCTAGGGAGCATTGGTAATTGATGATAACTTTCTACAAGTGTCTTTTGTGGTGTCAGCTAAAACACGGGTGCCACGACTGTCTTCTAGAGGGGAGTTTCTTGGCATCCTTGCTTAGAACTGCACCCTGAAAGGATGTGACACCTCACACCAACCTTCAAAGTGAAACTTTATTTCAACAAGGTATACAGTTTGACTCTAAAAGGAGAATCAAGCAGCCCTGAAGGTTCAGGTTTCCAAAGACCAATCGAAGTCAAAGGAGCTATGGGCTGGCTATGGTTTAGCTACTTTAAAGAGGATAATTGCAGAAAGTTATCATACAAGTTTGAATGGAATGATCACAAAACTCTTTAACTTGCTGTGAATACAGCCCCAAATACCTGTTTTGGTGACCCTTACTACTTGACAAACCACTGTAAAACTTAGTGGCTTAAAAACATTTAAGGAGTCTGTGATTTGAAAGGGTTCATTTGGCATAGTTTGTCTTTGCTACACTTTGTGTCAGCTGGTGTGGCTCAAAGGGGAGGGCCAGAATCATGTGAAGGTTTGTTCAGGAACATGTCTGCTGGGCGGTGCTGGCTGTCAGCTGAGATTACAACTGGGAATCTGGGTTAGAGCACCTATTTGTAGCCTTTCCATGTCACCTGGGCTTCCTTAAAGTATGGTGACTAGGTTGGAAGGGAGAGAGGGAGGGAAGAGGGGGATGAGGGAGAGAAAATAGAGCGGGAGAGGAAAATGGGAGGGAGAAGAGAGCGAGTTAGAGCCAGAGAGAGAGAGAGAGAGAGAGAGAGAAAGCACCTATACAGTCGTCCTTGGTACTTCCCCAGGATACCAAAATCGGGGGATGATCAATCCTGTATTTAAAATGGTGTAGTATTTTCCTTCTCCTATATACTTTAAATCATCTCTAGATTACTTATAATTATCAATTATAATTAATACAAGGTAAATGCTATGTAAATGGTTGTAACTACAATGTAAATACCATGTTAATAGTTGCCCGTGTGTGGCAAATTTAAGTTTTGCTTTTCAGAATTTTCTGGAATTTCTTTTTTTTTTTTTTCCCCCCAAATATTTTTGATCTGTGGTTGGTAGAATCTGAGAATGTGGAAGCTGCGGATACGGAGGGACAACTGTATTGCCTTTTATAGGTTACCTTTAGAAATCACACAGTATTACTTCTGAGGCATTTTGTTCCTAGATACAAAGCTCAACATAAGCTGAAGGGGAAATTGTTCCTGCCTTTGGGTGAGGGAGTGGCAAGTGCCTGAAAGGGCATGTGGGACTGGAAATATTGCTGTGGCTGTTTTTGGAAAATACAGCCTGTCACAGCTCTTCCTGGTTACCTGTATTCTCTTATCTCTGGCCCAGTGATTCAGGTGTGTAAGGTCAGTGTTCAGTAGGTTAAGTGTACAAAGTAGGTGATAAGGATACAGATTGAAATCCTTTTCTATGATTAATAGCTATCTCCTTTAATTACATTTTTTTGTAATTGTATCTTTTTCTGGAACTCTGTCCTTGTTTGTCCTTGGGAGGAAGGGTTAAAATTGCAACAACAACAACCAAACCCAAACAAACCAGGATTTTATGTTATGACAGCTTTATTGAAAGGTGCTGTGATGTACTGCAATTGAATGACCAGGGTTTAAGTCCCAGTTCTGCTACTTTCTAGCTGTGTGATGTTGGGACAATTGCTTAGCCTCTCTCAGTTCATACATCTACAAAGTCAAGGTAATGATACTTTCCTTATAGAACTGGTTTTGTAAAATAGAGATATTATAGGTAAAGGGACAGCTCAGAGACTGGGAGGTATTGGGGTCTCAGCCATTATCCTTAGGCAGGTTGATGAAAATGTGTGATTTAGAATGTTAAATTGATTGTGTTCTAGAATGATAGATTAGGAAACCAATTTAAGATATGTAATAGATACTTTGATGCTAGAAGAACCGTAGGTGCCTTTGACTGAAAGGAATTAGAATAGAAGAAAAACTATGAAGAACTTCTTAAAGAATGTCTGTATTTTGAAAAGTATATTATATCTTCTCAGATATAATCAGCTTTTTACTGGAATGAATGTTTCAAAGATTTATTAAACTAACACTTAGTTAAGGTACTTTATTAAATGCTCTAATACCTTAGATTGAAATGTTTTATATTTAGTGAAAAGTGCTAATATTTTTTAGTTTTTATTTTTTTAAATGTGAAAGTAATACATATATGTTATAGAAAAGAAGCTAAGGAAATAAATCACCCATGATCCTGTTATCCAGAGGCAGACTGTTAATATTTTGGTGTATTTCCTTTCATTTTTTTTTCTTCCTT
Source organism: Balaenoptera borealis (assembly GCF_965194805.1). Classification (NCBI taxonomy): domain Eukaryota; kingdom Metazoa; phylum Chordata; class Mammalia; order Artiodactyla; family Balaenopteridae; genus Balaenoptera; species Balaenoptera borealis. The sequence continues at coordinate 86,099,679 of NC_138863.1, forward strand.
GAAATTTTATAGTTTTCCATAGTTAGGATCATTGTATGTGTAACTTTATAATCTTCCTTTTTATTTAATTTTATATCATAATCAATTCCCACAAATCATTAAAATTTCATCTATCATATGTATGTATCATGATTTATGTAGTTTTTTGTAATTTTTTCTGTAATACATAATATTATGATGAATATATCTGTGTATGAATGTTTTCATAATTTTGATTTTTTCCATAGGATATATTCCTAGAAAGAAAATTATTGGATCAAAGGGAGTGAATATTTTTAAGGCCCTTGATTTATGTTTTTAAATTGCTTTTTGGAAAGTTTTTCCATTTTATATTCCCAGTAAAATCAAAATAGCACTGATTATTCATTTTTTATACAAATTGGTTAATTTGATAGTTAAAAGTTATTATTTATGAAATTTGTATTCTATATCTTTTAGATTGAAATGTTCTTTCTAATATTTATTTTTATTCCTTTCATTTTAATTTGCATGGATTTTCTATTTGTTAGAGATATAACCTTTTCATATTTTCTCTAGGTTTGGAAAAATTTCACCACTTATTATGTTTTATCTGTGTTTCACTAAACAGTTTAAAATTTGTCATTTCATGCAAAAGACATGCTAGAGTCAAACTAAGCTGAATGTTGCAGCTATTATTATTTCTAAGGGATAGTAGTTCTCATTTTTAGTGTTCTTAATTTACATAGTATGTTAGTTCTTTTTTAGATGTGTTGTTCATTTAAAGTGGATTTATATCTATTTATTCTTTTAAATTATGATTCTCAAACTTCAGATAACTTTATATCTTGGTTCTTGTGAAGAGTTTTTTTTTCATAAGTAGACTTATTCTTCCAACTGGCAAATTTTAAAATTTTGAATGGAATATTTTACTAGATTGTGGGTGATACCAAATTACTCAGATTCTATGAAAGTTAAGGTTCTTTTTTCTTTGAAAAATTTTCAAGTGTTTTCAATTTGTAGAAAAGTACAAAAAGGTATATAGAGAGTAACACAATGTAACTCTTTCTCAGCTCTGTCAAAACTGAACCTTTTTGCCATGTTTACTTCAATTTTTAATTTTTCATTTGTTTGAGAAGTAGAACTTTGTAGACAGAGCTGAGGCTTTCTGTGGTGCCGATCACTAGTTCCGTTCTCTTTTCCCTGGCCTCAGAGTTAGCAAGGATTCTCAGTTTGGTGTTTACATTGCCATACTTGTTTTTATACTTTAATATATGCGTACCCATAACAAAAACCTTATATAAATGCTGTCTATACTTGTTCTTCTGTAGCTTGATCTTTTTTGCCCAATATTATGTTTTAGTCTTATCTGGGTTGATAGACGTTGCTGTGGTTCAGTGACTCTCAGAATGTGGTACCTGATGAGCAACTTCAGCATCACTTGGGAATTTGTTGGAAATAAAAATTCTCAGGCCAGGACTGGATACATTTGTGCAGTCCAGTGCAAAATGAAAATGCTAGAACCCTTGTTCAAACTGTTAATAATTTGGAGATGGTAGTGGCAGAGCATTACACCAAGAGTTGGTGCCCTTGTAAGCATGTTTGTGCATCCATGAGGCTAGCTCTGTTTCAGGCCTCATTCCAGACCTACTGAACAGAAACTCTGAGAGTAGGGCCTGGCAGTCTGTGTTCTGATAAGGCTTCCAGGTGATTCTTACGAATGTTTAAGTTTGAGATCATTTGTGTTAGTTCTCCTGGGCCGACATAACAAAATACCATAGGCTGGGTGGTAGAAACAAATGAAATTCATTTTCTCACAGTTCTGGAGGCTGGGAATTCAAGATCAAGGTGTTGGCAGATTTGCTTTCTTTTGAGGTCTCCTTGGCTTGCAGGTGACCACCTTCTTGCTGGCCACCTTATATGCTCTGTCCTCACATGGTGGGTGGGTGTATATCTCTGGTGTCTCTTTGTGTACAAATTCCCTCTTCTTATAAGGACACTGGTCATATTGGATTAGGGCCCACCTTATTAGACTCATTTTAATTTAATCACCTCTTTAAAGGCCCTATCTCCAAATATAGTCACATTCTGAGGCACTGGAGGTTAGGGCTTCAAGATATGAATTTTGGAGAGATACAGTTCAGCCCATAATACCACTGCTATAGTTCAGTGAATTTTAGAGCTGTATTATATTCAGTTTTATGATTATACCACCATTTATCTTCTTTGCTGTTGATGGACATTTAGATTATTTTCCATTTTTTCCCCACTATGTCAGTTCCACTATATCAGTTTCTTTTTCTTTATAATTGCTTTTTCAGTTTTTATTTATTTTTGATATGGTATCTTGGTAGACTTTAAGTGTCCTGATGTCAGTTGAATTGAAACAAACAAAAACAAAATCATGTCCTGGCTTTTGTTTAATAGAAGGCTGTACTCTATAAGCTGTTAATTTTGCTAACATGTAATTTTAAATAGTGGTGTTTTTGCTTTATGAGACTGGATTTTCCTTGTAGTCCAGAACATGTGGTTTTGGACCATATTTTGAGTTAACTACACAAGCTACTATTTCCATATATGGGTGGGTCTGTCATAATGATACTAAATAAATAAGTTCCTTTCTCCGTTTGTAAATAAAAGAGAACAGTGACTCCATCATTGTGTATGTTCTGTCTTGAGTTTTCTTGACCTTTTGCAGCTCATTATTATCATCTGGGAATACACTGAATTCCTATTGCTGTTAACTTTTTATGCTGCTACAGTTTATTTGGGAAATAAAGTTATTTTACTAAAAGTTAGGCCTATTTTTTATCAAAAGATAAAGTTTTGTACTGGGGTAGGGCAACATTTTCTCTTGGTGCTGAGCTTGCGCATGTTAGTTATATAATTTATAATCTTATTCCCTTTATTTAAATTTTATTTCATTTATTAAAATTTTATTCCCTTTCCTCTTCCCCCACACCCCACCCTATAACTTCTAACAAATACATATTACATGTGTCATTGATAGTTTTAGAAATTTACTGGATTCATTGAGGGCCCATTGATATCTGGATTTAGACCATGTGGTCGCCTCCCTAGCTTCTACCCTGCCAACCCTTTGGCTCTTTTCCAGCTTGTTAATTATATCTCCATTTAAAGCCTTGCTGTATCAAAGAGAGATAAACACCGTCTTCCTAACTGTCATTAGTTACTCTTTGGTGGCTGAACTTGGTGGACAAAAAGAAGCTTTAGGATGATACTAGATGAAACTTGTGTGGTCTGGGGCATTATCACCTGGGAGCTTGTTAGATTTGCAAATTCTCAGGCCCCACCTCAGACCTGCTGAATCAGATGCCTTCCCGGTGATTTCCTTCCTTTCATACAGTTCTCTTAGGACAATGTAGTCTGTATAATTTCTAACAGTGTGCTAGGGTTGATAGAGCAAGTCTTATTGCTTGTCTATAGCTCTTTTTTTCCCTTGTGGTGGGGAGAAGTGAGAGATGGGCTACGCTGAAAGAGTGTGAAGTAAGGGGATTCTGACCCTTTCACTGGCAAACATATATTGACCTTCAGGGATGGACTCTTCATTATCATTTCTTCCTTCATGTCTTTTCACTTCATGTCAACACTAGACTGCTAAATTTGTGTAACCTCTTGGTCTGCATTTGGTGTCCCTAATTTCAAAGTAAAACCACTGGTTTATTGAATGTTTATGGATATAAGGCCCATGTCTGGCTCTTTAGAAGAGAAAAGGAAATACACGTTGTGGTCCCCACACATGTATTTGGGCATTTTAAGACTTGGGTTCAGATTCTGGCTCTGAATCTGGTGTAATCTTTGGCAGAGTTCTTAATCTCTCTGCATCTCATTTTCTTCTGTTGTAAAATGAAGGTAACACCTACTGTGTATTTCTTACTAGGATGTTCAGGGGATTAAATGAAGTAGTGTATATGAAGCACTTAAAGCATAATAGGCACTCAGTAAATGGTAGCTGGATGCTATTATCATTATAATCATCATCATCTAGTCATTTCTGTATTTGAACATCACACTTGACTCTACAGGGCATACTATATTAATGGTCTAGGTGACGCTTTTCAGGAATTGCTTTCCTGGCTGGGCGATGGTTCCATCACTGTGGATAATTTAATTAGCCCTTGCCTGCTGAGCACTGTGGCTGTGGCAGTCAGTGAGAGAAATGTGGTATAGAAAGAGCCAGGGCCTTGGCGTCAGACAGATCTTGATCTGTCATTACTCCAGCAGTCACTATTAGTTGTGCACCTTGGGCGAGTTGCTTAGCCTTTCTTCCTCCACTTTCTCATAAGTAAGAAAAGGATTGTAACAACTACCTTGAAGCATTATTATGAATGGGGTTGGGTGAGTGTTATTATTGTGTGGATTAAATGAGGATATATGGAAAGCGTATAGTAAGTGGTCACATAGTAAGTTTGCAACAAATATTGCCTTGTTCCTTTCCCACCCTCCACTTGACCCATTGCAGAATTTTAGGGTCTGACTTATCCCTAATATATGTTAAGATTTCTTCCACTTTTTACACTTAAGAGACCAAGAGGCTAGACTGAGAGGCTAAGTGACTTGCTTGCTTGATACTATTGGAACAGGAATAAGTTAACTAAATCAAGGTTATCTGAGAGTTCTTGATTCCTGGGCTGAAATATAGATTTTTGGGGGATGTTTATAAAAATCATATTTTAAAAAATTGAGATAAAATATATATAACATAAAATTTACCATTTTCACCATTTTAAGTGTATAGATCAGTGGCACTAAGTACATTCACATTGTTATGCAACCATAGGCCTATATTTTAAAGCCTGGTTTTGGGACTGTATTTGAATATTTATTTCATGCGTTCCGTTTGGTTGGTCCGTATATTGGAAAGGACTCTCTTAGTGGCAGATAACAGAATCATTATAGCTGGTTTAAGCAGAAGGGGATTTATTAAGTTGTAATAGTTTATAGGATCTTTGAGGAGTAGAGGAGCAGAGAGAATAGACTGTAGGCTGGGCTTATAGGAGCAGCTCCTGGAACCACACTTTTCACCTGGCTTGCTAAGGGAGCCACAGCCGTCTCGGGTCTCAGAGCCATGCTGCCCTGCTCAGGTTTGGAAGCTGGTGAGTGAGGAGTCTTGGCTTTTGCTGCTGGCCCCAGAAGAATCATTGTCTTGCCTGCCATCATTGCTGGATGGGCTGATCTGCCTGTCCTTGGTTGCTATCTTTCCTTGTTTCTTTCTGCTTTTGTTCTCCTAGCAGTGTTCCTCCTTGGGAAACCTAGGGCACATGCAGATCTCAAGTTGCAAGGGAGTCTAGCAAAAGTGCTCTTTAGTGTGTCAGTGTATGTGGAATCTGTATTTAATTTTTAAAATATAAGAACCCCTGTTATAGATAGCAGGGATTCTTAACTTGGCGGTTCATGGGAACCCTCTGAAATTATGTACAATATTATATATGCAATTGGGCCTTTTTTCGGAGAAGATCTATAGTTTTTATTAGAACTCCAGATGCTCTTGGGCCGTAGTAGAATGTTAATAACTAGCCAAAGGCAATGGGTCAGAGAAGATTGTTGGACTGGAGGGGCCAAGATGGATTCCTCTAGTATTAAGTTTATCTGTGATCATAGGGCTGCTAGGACTGAGCAGTGGGCAGACTTAGGGGTGGTGGTAGCAGTGCTCTTTCATAGATGAGGGCAGACCACGGGAGCTGTAATGGGAACTGGCCTAAGGTAGTGATAGACTAGGGTCATAATTCCATTTAGAATGTCTGACCTGTATGTGGATACTGGGAATCCAAAAACTGGACAAAGTCGAAGTCTGGGTCTGGGTCTGATGGAGCAGGTCAGATCTGAAGTCTAAGTAGGCAGGCCAACGTCATTGATGAGCAAGAAGGCTTAGGCAGAAATGACACAGTCGTATGCAAGCAAGGCCTAAAGGAATGGGTCAACAGTTGCTTTGAAGCTCCCCATCATTGTGAGTTTTCCCATAGAGACTGGGTCATCATCTACCTGATTAGAATGCTGCATGAAGCCTTCTTGCATTTAGTGGAAGGAAGCATGGATGATCCACAGATTCCTGCCCACTCTAGAATTCTATGATTTCAAATGCAGTAATTCATCCTTCAACAAATAGGGTGCCCTCCAGTTGCTTATGTCAATGTTAGAAGTTCATCCCTGTAGGCTCAGCTGTTGTGTTCTAGAGTTGGTATGTTTTCTAGGCTTGATCTCTCCCTAGAAGATCGGTCCTTTTGACCACTTCTCCAGGCCTTCTCAGCTTAGGCCCTTTTCCCTCCTCTGCGTGGTGGTGTTGATTGGGGCTTTTGAGCCCTGAGATAATGGTCAGACGGTCCTATGAAAGATTTGTACTTGAACTACCATCCCTGCCTCCTGTTTCCTATTTGTTGTCATCACAGCTCAAAGGAGACTAGAATTCATCATACCCCTTTGTTCTTAGGCTGACTTATTAAAAGGAGTCTTGTCCCCAGTGGATTTACTAATTGAGGTCGTGTTGAAACATCTTAGAGAGGGTCCCCTAGAGAAGTTTTCTGGAAAAAATTGAGAAATGCATTTATCTTGATCTAACTGAGCATTTCCTATAATAGCAGGATTAAAAAAAAAAACTTTGTTAAATAATTTCAGCATTCATGTTTTATGAGAAAACTTTACATATGGTGAAATTACCCATACATGTGATGAAAGTGTTTTAGTTTCCTGAAATAGAGAGGCACATGAACACCGGATCATTTATCACTTTAGTAGGTTTGTAAAATTTCTATTTGTTGCTTCAGTGTTCCATTGTTTTCCCTTCCTTTTTGGATCTTTTTATAATTATTACTAGTAATTCTAACAGTCATTATTTTCTACCAGTTAGGTATTTGACTTGATCATTTTAACAATATAAAAGGATAATGCTACGGTTACAGTTTCTTGACGGCATACTGTTGTCAGATCTCGGAACCTTCTATATGTCTATATAGCTAGCATGGGCATTTTAAAGTTTACAGAATCAAGTAGTGGAATTGTAGTTTTAATGCAGGTTTCTGTGCTCCGAAATATATATGTATCTATGTACACACACATAGATGTAATGTAGATTTTTACTTGCCTCAGTCTTAAAATTTGCATTTGTAACAGTTTTGGTGGTATGGTTTGCCTTGTGAAGAACCAAGAGGGCTGCTACTATGTCAGTAAAACTGTCTCATAGGTATGACTGAAACAGTTTTATTAGCAACATATGGGGCATGAAGGAGCCACAGAGGGGAGTTTGGAGTGTGAGGGTGCTGGTCTGTTTTTTTTTTTGCATGTAATTATATGAGTCCTCATGCATGGTGTTATTTGCTGCTGCCTAGGGAATACAGAAAAATAACTTCTAATGTGGTAAAACAACAACAAAAAAAATCAGAATAAATTATAATTGTTGAGTTTATAGGGAATTATTTGGGTGAAAGATACATTTTTTTCCAACCTAAATTTTGTTTGGTCTTTTACATTTTATTTTATCAGTCTTTTAAATTAAAACCCAATTTCTTTTTTTTTTTTAATGCTTCAGTGAATATGGGGATGAATATATCTTTTTTTGTTATTTATCATTTGTTATTTTATTTATTTATTTATTTATTTATTTATTGGCTGCATTGGGTCTTCGTTGCTGCGCATGGGCTTTCTCTAGTTGCGGTGAGCAGGGGCTACTCTTCGTTGTGGTGCGTGGGCTTCTCATTGCGGTGGCTTCTCTTGTTGCGGAGCACGGGCTCTAGGCGTGCAGGCTCAGTAGTTGTGGGTCGCGGGCTCTAGAGTGCAGGCTCAGTAGTTGTGGCGCATGGGCTTAGTTGCTCCCTGGCATGTGGAATCTTCCTGGACCGGGGCTCAAACTCATGTCTCCTGCATTGGCAGGCGAATTCTTAACCACGGTGCCACCAGGGAAGTCCAAAATCCAATTTTTCAATAATTTGAATTTTTGGATCATCTTTACATAATAGACGCCTAGCTGAATTTCATAAATGGGGAAGAAATTTGTTTCTTTTTCCCTATTCTGACAATGTATGGTTTTGTTTAAATAGTTGTACTAAATATTTATTAATTTTCTTTAGAGATATTTGTAGCTTTTAAATGATTAGAGTATGCTGATTACTAGATGCTACACAGAAGGCAATATCAGACACAGCCTGTGGGCTTATGGAGTTTAATTCTATAAAAGTAATCATATGTAGATGATGTTTAAATAGTCAATGATAGGAATGATAGACACACATGTCAGCAAAGTGGTTACCTCTGGGAAAGAGGGAGGGAAGTGGGATTAGGGAGGGGAACAGAGAAGCTTCAATTGTTAAGTTTTTTTTTTTTTTTTTTTAGCCAAGATTTATAGGTTGTCAGAGATTTTGAAATCAGAGATTCAAGTTGGGGCAAAGTAGTGGAATAGTTGGTTTCATCTTCCTTTCTTCCAGTTATTTCCTGGCTTGTTCTGTACAGTTTCTTAAAGGTAGGCAGGTAAATTGGAAGAGATTAAGGGAAAAGCTAGGGGTAAGGGGGTTAGAGGGTCGTAGATTCTGGAAAAAGCCCTGCAGAAAAAGGTATTGAAATGTTTTTCAAACTTCATCCCAGTTCTGCTCACTTCCTCCAGACTTAGGTTAAATGTAGGCATTTATATTATTGTCTACTCTGAAATACTTATATTTTTTACAGGTGATTTCTCAGTCTTTATGTTGGAAAGTTACTCAGGCAAAATTTCTTTACTCTAGGATTACATTTGGTCCTAAAACTGGTTTCAGAGAGACCTACGCCTCTGAAATGGATTAATTCTTAAACTGATTAATCTCAAAATGACTAGTCTGTTTCCTTCTGTATGCTGGAAAAATAATATCGAAAGCCAAGCTGTTCAATATTTAGATTGCAGTGATTAAGAAAGCAGCATGGATTATATGTTTATTTCTAGAGTGTGAGCAAATAGGGTCACACTTCAAGTGCTTTTCAAATGCTCGTGACTACTGACTGTCCTGTTTTATGACAGGATGATTTTATCTAAGAGCTATTTTCATGGAGTTTATTTGCAGAATGGAAGACCTCTGCTTGAAAATGTAAGGAAAATCTTTACACTCATTCTCCCTTTGAAAATCAGGTTGAAAGGTTTGTCTATCCTATGAAGAAAAAGAAGTACAGTTGAATAGTTTTGTTCTACCTGGAGAACAATACTTAATAGGAATTAGAGTTGTACATTTACTGGGGGTGATTTCAGACATATAAGAAGAAAAAATATTGAGTACTTGCAATATTTTTTTTTAGAGAATGTGAACTCTGCTAAATGAAATATAAATTAATCGTAATAATCTTAAATTTATCATTTATTTAAGCCTCTCTTTCCTACCAGATCTTTAAAAGAGCAGCTGAGAAATATATTTTATCTGATTTGAATTTAATTGCTATTATTTTTTCCTGGGTAAACTGCCTTATGAACAATGTAGAAGACCTAACTGGCTGAATAATCAAGATTTCACTTTATTGACATTTACTACTAAATATGTTTATTAAAGTTCAAAGAATAATTGAAATAACGAAGTAGTATTATTAAAGTTTGTTAAGCATAAAGATAATATATGAATTAATTAAAATAATCCATCTATACTATAAAATAATGATTAATGGATTGTTGCCTTATATTTGTGAAGCTCTGTGTGTATATGTGTATTGTTATATTTCTCCATAAATGTAATTATTTATATTTCTTACATATGCTGTTTCATTTTATTGTCACAATGGTTTTGGAAGTAGGTAGGGTAGGTGAGATTTCTCTTTACTAAATGAGGAAAACTGAGTAGTTTAGTAATTAAATCATTTTTTCATGGGTAGGGCTGCACTAAAATTAGGGTGCCTGACTTCTGGTTTAGTGCTCTTTCCCACTGGACCTTAGTCAGAATCAGGGAAATTTGGATTTTTCTGGCCCACTGATTCTTTGCTTTGGTCATTTTGTTTTGGTATGTTTCATTAGAATTTTTCCATCCCTTAGAAAGCAAAAAAGAACCAATTGTATAAAATCAGTTTTTTGTAATTAGTACTTTTGACTGTAGATTTGAGGGTGAGAAGGATAAAACTTGACCCAAATGACATTTTTTGATTGTATCTCTATTAATCTGGTGCAACATTTTATTATTTAAAAAGAAATTAAGAATTAACTTGATATCATCTGTACTTTTGATATTACAGCAAAGTCTTGGTGATTGAGATGCAAGCAGACCTGTCTTCCTCCTTCCCTTGTTTTTTTAAAAAAAAAGTTTAAATTTTAAAAATTAAGATATAATTGACATATATTAGTTTCAGGTTACAACATAATGATTTGATATATGTGTATATTGCAAAATGATCACCACAATATGTTTAGTTAGCATCTATCACCACACAATTACACATTCTTTTTTCTTGTGATGTGAACTTTTAAGATATACTCTCTTAGCAACTTTCAAATATTCAATACAGTATTATTAACTGTAGTTGCCATGATGTTCATTACTTTCCCATTACATTGGTTTAATAACTGGAAGTTCGTACCACTTGACCACCTTCACCCTTCACCTATTTCTCCTACACTCTACTCCCCCACCCCATAACGACCAATCTGTTCTCTGTATCCATGAATTTTTTGTTTTGTCTTGTTTGTTTTGTTTTGCAATTCCACATATAAGTGAGATCATATGGTATTTGTCTTTATCTGTCTGAGTTATTTCACTTAGCATAATGTCCTCAAGTTTCTTTTATATTGTCACAAGTGGCAAGATTTCTTCTTTTTTAATGGTGGAATAATATTCCCTTGTGTGTGTGTGTGTGTGTGTGTATATATATATATATATATATATATATATATATACCACATTTCCTTTATTTATTCATCCATTGATGGACACTTAGGTGGTTTCCATGTCTTGGCTATTGTAAATAATGCTGTGATGAACATGGGGGTTTAGATACCTTTTTGAGTTAGTGTTTTTGTTTCTTTGCATAAATATTTAAAAGTGGAATTGCTGGATCATGTGGTAGTTCTGTTTTTAATGTTTTGATGATGACTGATGTTGAGCACTTTTCATGTGCCTGTTAGCCATCTGTATGTCTTCTTTGGAAAATGTCTATTTGGATCTTCTGCCCATTTTAAAGTTTTTTAATTTGATTTGTTGTTATTGAGTTATATGAGTTATATATTTTTGGATATTAACCCCTTATCAGATATATGATTTGCAAATATTTTCTGTAGGTTGTCTTTTCATTATTTTGATGGTTTCCTTTGTTGTGCAGAAACTTTTTAGTTTGATATAGTCCCATCTATTTATTTTTGCTTTTGTTGCCTTTGCTTTCGGTGTCAGATACAACAAATCCATCATCAAGACCAATGTCAACAAGCTTGTTTCCTGTGTTTTCTTCTAGGAGTTTTACAGTTTTACGTCCTATGTTTAAGTGTTTAATCCATTTTGAGTTAATTTTTGTGTATGGTGTAAGATAGAGGTCCAGTTTCATTCTTTGCATGTGGCTGTCCAGTTTTCCCAACACTATTTATTGAAGAGACTGTCCTTTCCCCATTGTATATTCTTGGCTTCTTTGTTGTAAATCAATTGACCATGTATGTGTAGGTTTATTTCTGGGCTCTCTATTCAGTTCCATTGATTTCTGTGTCTGTTTTTATGCCAATATCATACCGTTTTGATTACTATAGCTTTGTAATATAGTTTGAAGTCATGAAGCATGGTGCCTCCAGCCTTGTTCTTTTTTTCTCAAGATCGCTTTGGCTATCATGGTCTTTTGTGGTTCCATGCAAATTTTCGGATTGTTTGTTTTATTCTTCTCTTCCCTTTTGAAGACCTGCCTCAAGCTTGATGTTGGGAGCCTCATGATTCCTGAAAGAATTTTACTTATTTTCTCCCATTATGTTTTTTTATAATGATTATTATTTTTAACTGATCTTTTTGAATATATTATACTTTTAAATGGAATTAAACGCAAGTGAGTACTTATGTAAAGCAAATATCTGTTAGTGTATATTATGAATGAAACCACAAAAAGACATTTGTATGTCTTACTTAGATAAACATAGGATTAAGAAATGGAAATTTGGGGCATTAGAAAGGAATATTTACTTGTCACATACAACATAGTAATGTTATTAACTATCCTTTTTAGTAATATGTAATTTATTCACACAAAGGATACTGTGACTTGCCTGTAGTAGTTAATATAACTTAGTTATCAAAATGCCTTGTTTAGGGTATGTGAATTAATTGTAATCAAAAGTTTAAATCACTATTAGGGCTAAGTCTTTTTTTTCTTTTTTTGTCCTTCAGTTGCAGCAAAATCTAACTTCCATGTGTTTCGCTACTTTTATATGTCTTTTGGGAGATTTTGAAAAACCAAAGTCTTCTTTCTCCTGTGAAAGTGTTAAAAATCCTAAGAAGCTTTCCTGAGATAAAGTTTGTCCCCTTTCAGTTATTAAATGTGCTTTCCTCTTATCTGTGAATTTCACCTTCAGTTTACTGGCAACTGCTTTTTCGTGTTAGGATCATTGAATTATGATTAACTCCTTGCAGTCTGGCGTTGGTCCCACCTCTGTACTGGAACTGCACTCTTGAAGGTCACTGGTGACCACATTCTAGCCATCTGTAGAATTTTTCCCTCAGTTCTCAATCTCCTTGACATTATAATGCCATATGACCTCGGCTTTTCAGTTACATGAGCACTCTATTTTGGATTTCTGCTTTGAACTCTCTGCTGCCCACGCTTCTTCCTGTAATACCTGTCTTTTCTTTGTGGGGTGGGTTTTGACCTTGTCCTTTGCTAGGTATTTACTTATTGCATTTTGAATCTTATCACTTTACTGCTTCTTGCTTTGCATTGTGTCATAGATAAATCATCATTTCTCATAACTCTCACTGTGATGGATATTGCTGGCAATTCTCAGAGCTTCATTTCACATCATTGCCCATCACCCAAACTCTCGTCCTGTACTCCCACCTGCTTTTAGGTAGATGTCCTTTTGCCTCAGAACAGATCTTTCTCAAGTCATCTCCTTCAGACTCTCTTCTTCTCTGAATTTCTGAGTTTCTTTTAAAGACACATTCTCTTAATACCTTGACATTTTAAATTTGGTGTCGCTTATCTCCCAATGTCTCTTATGTTCTTGAGTCTTTCATGAAAATATTTCATAAATTTGTCCTGTGCGCTTCATTCCCTCATCTTCCCCAAAGTACTTCATAGAGTGTGAAACACTTCCAAATGTATTTTTTTTTTAATTTAAAATAGCCAACATAACACATTTATGAAATAGGAAAGGTAGAGTTTATTATTCCAATTTGCAGGTCAGGAAATTCGTAGTGAGAGAAGTGACTTGTCTGAGATATCATTACTGGTTAAGGTGAGAGCTGTTACTAAAGCCAAGCTAATGTGATTTTAAGTCTATATCTGTGCCCAAATCAAGTGACTATTGTAACTTCCTACTAATGATCTTTCAGCTTCCACTTCTCTCCTTTAATGCACTTTACTTGCAATGCTACATTAATGTCTATAAAACCAATCAAGGTAGCAGCTATTAGAGATTGATACAGTGTCTCAGTCACTGTACTAGATAATATTGTTTAATCCTCAGAACTGCTGTGCAAGGTAGATATTGTTATCCATATTTTATAGATAAATAAATTGAGGCTTACAGGAGTTAAAGAAGCTGCTAGTCATTTTGTGTGATGGGATCAGGGTGGGGTGGAGATTGAAACTCTGGCTCCCAAGCTCTGGTTCTGTTTACAACCACATTATGCCCTTTATCAAATTCTTGATGTTACTCTTCTTCCTAAGAACTTACTGTGTATTCCTTTTGCCTTCTTAACCCCATTTGTACCCCTTTATCAACCCTTCCAGACCCTCAATAATTTGTTGGTAAGTTTCTTTTCTATTTATTTTCGCCAGTAACCCTCCTCAGTGAATCCTCTGCCCTTGACCTTGTTCTCATCTCACACAGACCTTATGTAGTCTCACTTTAACTCATGCTGTTTACTCCCTGTGCAGAATAATTTCGCCTCCACCTCTTTACTTATCCATAGCCAGCTCTTTACCTTTTCCTCATTCTAACATTTAGTAAGCACTTAAAGCATGCATGGTGCTATGATAGCAGCTGCTAATATAGATGAATGCATGGGCCTTGTTGGGGAGATGAGCAGGGAATGGGAGGAGCCAGACTGGATTCCCCACTCTGATTTGAGAACCCTAGCAGAGGGAGGTGTGCATGGGTTGCTATGGCAGCACTCAAGAGGATGTGATTAATTTTATGTGAGTTGTTGGGGAAGACAGGACTGAAGAACTGACCTTTGGGCTATAGCCTTACAGGAGGAGGGGGAGTTCTCCAGGTGGAGAAGGGAAGGGAGGTGGGCTTTGTGGAAAGAGGAAATATTGTATGAATAGAGGGATAAAATCACAAGTGTGTATGCCATATGTTGGAGTGTGAACATTAAAAGTTGCAGGGCTATGCAAGTGGTGTGTTGTCACCAGTGGGCCTCAAGTGACTGGCCTTCCCTTCATGGAGTCATTGGTCTGGCGTCTGGTGTTTGACCTTATACTTTCAGACACCTGGTATGCTGGACCCACTGAGAGTGGACCTCTCTCAGGAGCAGGGCCACGTTAGCCATACTCTTAGAAACTGATATACAGATATCTATATCTATATGTTTGTGTCTTTGTCAATTGATTAATTTCCAATGAGGGATACAACTGTCAAGCAGATTGGATTGCTTGATTTGGCAGATCAGTTCATTGTCTCCCTGTAGGCAGGCTTCTTGGGAAGCCAAGTTGTTAATATGGAGGTCAATTGATGATTGAGAAATACAGCTGTCAAGTTGACCCAGCATTTCTGACGAGCGTGCTCTCTCTCTTCTGCCAAGATACATGGGAACCATGTTGCCACAGACCACCTGGTGAGCATGCTAGAGAACCTGGAGGGATATTTGTTTGAAGAAGTATCTCTCAGCTGAGTTAGCTTAAGGCTATCTTACCCACTCTAGGAAGAGCATTGCCAAGGAAACCAGATTATTCTAGTCAACTCAGCCAAGACTTCCTCTCCTGTGGCTTAGTTTGATCTTGTGAACATTTGCCTAGATGGCTTTTCTGATTCCTTTGCTGACCAGTCCTCCCCTTTTCTCCTTTTTTTTTTCATGCTTTCTCCCTTTAGATATGTTGAGACATTCTGTCAAATTACAGAGAAGTCTTAAGAGCTGGAGAAACAGAGAGATTTTCATATCTCTGTTTTGATTTATCTTGTTTTTATTTTAAATCACATTTTCGTATTTTCAGTCACTTGGGACCAAAATCAGGGAATGGTGAATAGCACCCTGAAGCCAAGAGTGTGAGATATATGGTGGTGGGATGTTGGAGATGAGGCTCGAAAGGAAAGTTGGGACCAGATTGTGAAGGGTCTTGGATGCCATACTAAAGAGTTTGAATTTCAAAGTCCTCTCAATTCAGTTCTTTGCTCTGTGAATTCTTTTTTTCTCCCAATGTCGTCTTTCAATTTAAAATTTTTTATTATCTTTATCAAACAGTTAATATCTTACTATAGAGCATATGATAATGGCTCTTTCTAAGAGATCTTAAGATTTTTAAGAGATCTTACTTAGACCCCTTACGTTTTGACAGATAAATATTAGGTGATATTATCTGCAGTTTAAATGTGAGGTGCTTGAAGCTTAAGTTCTGCTTCTGACTCCCATTGTGCTTCATAATTCAAGCTATTTCCACAACTTCCTCTCTTATCCCCCAGTTTTTAAGACAGGTATTACTTTTTATCTTATCACGTAATGGTTCTTTTTTATCTTATTATGTAATGTTTTTATCATGGTGATTATGTGCATGAATAGCTCTCTTATTAATTAATTATCATGTATCTGTCTCTTTTCTCAGTAGGCAGCTTACCAGTTCCTTATATTTAGGTGGACCTCATACTTACTCCTTTTGCATCTTATAATACCTAGCCCAGTTGAATTTAAAGCAGTACTTAGACAATAGAATACTATTTTAGAGCCAGAAGGTATGTTAATCTAGTTCAGTACTGCCATTTTCTACATGAGGAAACGGAGATCCAGGGCTGCTGTAATTTGCCAGAGCACGACTAGTAGAGCCATGGCCAGAACCCAGATGTCGTCATGTCTGTTCCAGCCACCTTTGCACCACACTACACTTGTTCCCTATTTGGCTGAGAGATGTATTCCAGAAGGATGAAAGGGAACCTCAAAGATCACTGTATCAACGTACAGACTCCAAAACCACTATTTAAAAACTTAATTTAGCAGCTTTTCTTGTTAGTGCTTGGAAGAGTATAGTTTTGAATGTTTTAGATCTAACTGTGTTATATAGGAAACCACATAAGAGGCACATAGGGAAAGGAGCTCACATATTGAACTCTTTCTGTGTTCCTGCCAAGCAATGTACAGGTGCTTTACACTCATCACCTCAACTATTTATTGTGACAGTCCTGTGAACTGTTATCCACATCTTGCAGTGAGCAAACTGAGACTCACAGAGGTGAAACAATCTTGCAAGTAGAACTAGAAGATGTGGGGTGTGAGTCCAGGCCTACATGACTACAATGACTGTGCTCTTACAATTATGCTTCATTGTTACAGCCCTCGGCCAAAGCCAAGAATAGCAGCTATAGCAGCAGGTACCACACCTGACTTTCTAATGAGGGGAAGTCCAGCAGCCATTCCCCATTGTCTGTGGCAGGAGGTGATTGTTGGTGCCTGAGCTGGGTGGCAGTGTCTGACTCACTAAGTAATCTCACATTTTCTAACCATGGTTTGTGGCTCATATTTGTGACCTTTTCTATATGTATCTTATGTCATTGTTCCCTTTTCCATTCTGTGGGAGAACAGCACCATGTTATAAGCCCACATGTCTCATTCTTGCTTCTACCTAAGCCTTACTTTCCATCTTGTTAATGCTCCTCCTTTCTTTCCTTTTTCTCTCCACTCTTAACTCTTGGTGTGGAGAGAAAATTAGATGTGCTTGTTTCAAAGGTACTTGAATGGATGAACTTCATTTCCACCCCTGCTGAATTCTTCTGTGTTGGTATGAAGAATAATGGGACAAAAAAAATAAAAAGAAGGTGATGCGTAATCACATTATTTGTCTTCTAGCAAAACATTTTTTCAGAATAGCAAGATATATGCAATTCATAACTTATATAAAGTTCATCATTCATATTTATAAAATCTGTGTTTTGGTGCTAGATGCAATTACTTCAAGTTTCAAAGAATTATTTAAAAATGCTTTTGTAGCCAGTGGGAAGCAACCGCATAGCACAGGGAGATCAGCTCTGTGCTTTGTGACCACCTAGAGGGGTGGGATAGGGAGGGTGGGAGGGAGGGAGATGCAAGAGGGAAGAGATATGGGAACATATGTATATGTATAAATGATTCACTTTGTTATAAAGCAGAAACTAACACACCATTGTAAAGCAGTTATACTCCAATAAAGACGTTAAAAAAAAAAGATTGAGTAAACCAACTTCAATATTAATAATAAAAAAAAAATGCTTTTGAATCATCTCCCTAAGAGCTTTCAACACGGTATAAATAGTACACTTTTTAACATTTCCTTTTGTATACCTGCAGTTTGCATCATCTTTGAGATTGTTTACCACATTTTTTTGCAAGGCACATGTGAAGACTCAGCCAACAAATGTCATTATATATGTGGGTTTCAAAAAGCAAATGGGGAAAGTTTTGTTTAACCTTTTCAAAGAGTTGTTATCTGGGCTTTCCCCCATTTCAGAGCAAAACCAGATGTAAACCAAGGATGTGAACCAGTGTACATATTTTTGAATATATACCTCCTTTTAGGTTTTGCCAGTGATCATTTTTGTTAAAATATTACCACCTCCCCGCTAGGAATTTAGAATGTTTCTGGTAAATAGTTCACTATAATCTGGTGATTTCCATCACTTTGCTTGTCCAGTTAAATTCTTATGGATTGTTTCTTAAAAAGAACACCACCATTGTGAGATGAGGAATTGGAGCCGTGGCATTTGATTAAATGTGTTCATGGGGGAAAATATGCTAAGAAGGCATTAGAATTTCTCCTTTATGCCAAAAAGTGCATTAGACTGGTAGACTGTACAGAGGGAGGTGACTCAAGGGAATATCCTGAGGTGGAAGGTATTGGATAATAAGAACACCGAGTGAGAGAGAATAGTTTTTCTTAGCATGGGAAGTATAGTCCCTTTTCTAAGTAGAAGGGCTCAAACCCTAAGCCACTGTGTTGAGATGGCATTTTTATTTATTTAGATTTTCCTTTCTGTTTAATTAAAGATTGGAATTAAGATGATCCTGTTTTTTGTTTATTTATTTTCTAAAAATCCCTTATCTTCTATATTGCAAAAAAAAAAAATCCACTAAGAATGAATTAAAATTTTGTTAATGGCATTTGTGTTGTGTTTATTCTTTCAGGTTTTAAATTTCATATGATCAGTGCCTTTTACTAGAACATTACATGCTTTAGATATGCTTTATAATTATCTAGTACAAACTGTCTCTTATTAAGTATTTGATGGCACGTAAGACGTTTAAGACAATTTCATGTCCTACTTCTTCTACATAGTGGATACTAGACAGTACTTCTTCCGCATAGTGGATACTAGACAGCTACTGGTTGAATAAATTAGGGAATAAATAACTGAATGAGTATAGAAATATGTGGGGGCATGTATGATTTTCTTTTCTGAGTCAGATTCATGATTTCTATGATGTTGCCTTACCAAATTCTTAAAACACAGGTTTTCATTAAATGATTTAGGTACTCACTATATAAAAACTCACTATTAAAAAATAAGGGTGAATAAATTTAAAAATAACTAATTCTACAAATAAATAATTATTATAATTTGGAACATCATTTCAGACAGTTTTTTTCTCCTTCTATGCACACAAAACCACCCCCCAACACACACATGCCCACATACATACATAGATTTATAGATGGAGAAATAAGAGATAAATTATAAGGATAGGATCATCCTACATACTACTTTCACTTAAATAAAAGTAATATTACTTGATTTTTACAAAAGTAAAAGAAATTAAAAACAATAGGAGTTACAGTAGTTAAGAGATGATCCCTTATAATAAGACATATCTGATTTCACTAAAGTAGAAAAAAATTATGAAAAATAGTAACAGATCAGGATCATTATATTTTAAAAATTAACTATATATGTTATTGTATCAGTTTATTTCCTGCAATGAAAAGTAAGAAATTAACATATTTCCCTTTTCCTACCTCCTAATTCTTATTACTTATATTAAATTTGTACCTTGTCAAGTTGTGTAACACTTGCATTCTGTTTTGTAACTAATTTTCAGTTATTTAGTCTTAGTTTTGTATTTAACAGTATTCAGTGCTTACTTCCTGGTCTTTTTTTTAAACAACAGATGGTCTTCAGAAGTGGTCCTTAAGAAAATTCCATTCTCGGGGACTGATGCCCCTAAACAAGTACCACATTTTTTTTCTTTTTTTAAGGAGAATATATTTCTTTGGTCAGTAGGTGGAGAAACTGAATCCTGCAGGGTAAAATCAAGTTTTGGTTCATACAACTTGATTATAAAATAATACTTTGCTTATTTAGCTTAAGTGTAGTCCTTGAAATATAAGAGTGTTATTTTCTTTTTCTTTTCTTTCTTAATTTTCTTTTTTGTTTTTTGAAGAATTTGATGTGTAGGTCAAGTAGCAAAAACTATATAGAAATAGACTATATGAAATTGAAGTAGAAATTGAATGTTAGGGTCACTTTAAAAAGTTCATATAGGCCACTGCATATGACACAGCCCTAGAATAGTAAATAGCCTTTAATGTTACAGAGTTAGTGAAGGTGGTGCCTGCCATTAGGAAGGAAAATAGAAACAGAACTATGGAGCCAGAAAAGCATACATTGGGCTAAAAGAATACCTATTGGTTCAGTGCTATTGAGGAAGAGAGCTCCTAATAGGAAATCAACTCTGTAGGCATCCTGGGGTCAGAATGCAAATGGTTTTGAAAATCTAACTGGTTTAGAATTCACTCCGTAGGAAATGAGGAGTAAATGATGGCGTTTTTAATGTTTATTTTTATTTTTATTTATTTTTAATTGAAAGATTCTTTAAATTCTATAGTGCTTTACAATTTTCAAGAGCTTCACACACATGATTTCACATTATCCCATAATAACCCTTTTGCCCCCCCTACCCCTTTACTGCCCCTTGTTATTTTCTTTTAGTTGTGTACTTTAAAAAGATTGATGGATTATTTGTGCCTGAAAAGTAAAACCCTGGGTCACTCTCAAAAAGAGTTAGTACTAAATCCAGTTGGTTCTATAGAAGCAGAGGTCCAGTGGGCATCTCCCAGGGCATTCTGAGGCTGTCGCCCATGTCACTTCTGCTATACTTGCTGAGATTGCTGACTGAACCTCTGTTTCTGGAAGACCAGAAATGGAAGGACCCCGTTTCTTCGGGGTACCTATTAGAACAATTTTCCCTGGTTTTCTCCTATTAGCGTATGTTGTACCTTCTTATTCTCCTTTTCTTGCACTTGATAATGGGAGATAGCATTAAAGCAGCATTGTATTTTAATCATACTCTGTGAATATGGCTTTTCTCTGTAAAGACCCATTCATTCAGAGGACAAAGAACCTGTTCTATCTCTATTCTGCAAAAATAAATATAGTCTATTTACATCCACACATTTCTCCATGTCTTTCTTCTTTAATTCTTTATTTTGATTCATTTTTTGGCTGGCTTAATTTGGTTATCAGGTGTTTTGTTTTGTTTTGTTTTTTAGGTTTTTTTTTTTTGGTTGCATCTAAGCCTATCTATATCTGTTTATATATCTACCTATATGTATAAATATTTTTTCAAGAAGAGCTCATGGTTGCTGAATTTCTTGAGTAATTGAATGCTTGAAAGTGTTTGTAGGTTGCTTTTGTGCTTTATGGACAATTTGGCTGGGCATCACATAATTGGGTGTTTTATCTTTCCCTCAGAACTCTGAAGACATTGCCCTATCATCTCCAGGTAATAGTGAATGCTGCTATAGAAAAGTCTAAGGCCACTCTTGGTTTTTCTGCCTTTTTACTGACATAATTTATATTTATTTTCTCTTTCTTAAATTCTGTAACCTCATGAGGAGATGTCTTAGTATTAATTGTTTTGAATCCAGTTTTTCTGGAACGTTTTCTTTTTTAAGTATTTTATCCCACCCCCACCGACACAACCCCCAAGAGAAGGTTTTCTTTTATTATATTGCTTTTTTTTTTCTGTTTCATTTGTTCTGGTTTCTTTTGCAAGAATGCCAAGTGTGTATTGGCTAGATCTCTTTCATCTTCTATATTGATTATCTCATCTCATCTCTTATATATCTTTCAAACCTTTTCATTTTGTGTGCTTTTTTAATGCCCATCCTCTCTTTTTCTGACTGTTTCAGTATTGCATGTTGTGTTTTTTTTTTGTTGCTTATTTTGTGGCTTTAATCTATGTTTTTTTTTTTCTCTCTCAATCTCCAGCTTCTTTAGCCTTACAGTTTGCTTTTTCATCTCTTAATTTTCTTATCTTCTCTTAGATATTTCATACTTTTCTTTGAGTAGCTCATATTCTCTGTAATTTAAACTGTGGAAAATTGTTTGTGAGTAATTCCTCTGTTTCCTAAAACATTATCTTTTTCATCTGCCATTTGCTTATATCCTTCCACTCCAATCCTCAGTAGTTCTGTGTAAATTTTTTGTTGATTCCTTTCTAGTTCATACTCATTTTTGGATGGGCTTAATTCCTTTAAAAACAGGTATTACCTGAAAAAAGTATGAGGTCAGATGCAAGTATTGAGTAGTAGGGAGAGGGGATAAATGACATCAGTTTGCACTTACATATGGAGATTTTTAACTTAAACACTTCTTCATCCAAGATGGTTCCTTTGATCTGGGGACATGGCTCACCTCAGTTTGCAGTGCTGTGAAGGTCACTGTGACTTGGAGTTCCTGTGAGTCATAGGAGTGGTTTGGTGATAACTCTTTCCCATTTGTCTCTTTCCTCCCATTTGGCACTATCTCTGAGCTTGGAAACTAGTCATTGACAATAAAAACATGTTGATGTTTCCTCTGTCCTTCTGTGGTGTAGACCATGATTTTCTGGAGAAACCTCTTTTATTTTCTCCTAGGTAGATGCTTAAACATCATTGCTCTAATCAGAGTTTCCTTGAATGGGGTTTAGAACTGTTCCAACTTTAGGGAAGTCTTTATCCTGCCTGAGATCTGAGGGGGTGTGGTCAGCATGACTCCTCATTTGATTCCAGGTATCACATTTTTCTTTCTTTTTTTTTTTTTAATAGTTTGTGGTTTGTGGTTGTGGCTGTGTCTTTGTTTCATTGAAGATGAGGTATTCATTATTTTTTGTTCTTTTGCTTTTTTTTTTTTTTTTTTGGTTTGTTTCTGGAGTAGAGACTAGGGTAACAGTGTCTTCCTACTGTCATTTTTTTTTTCTTAAACTGTCTCTGCTGGCTCACTGGTATGCTCACTGTCACTCCCTCTCATCCTCCCTTTTGTTACCCTTCCTCTCCCCCTGCCCTTAGCTACTTACCCCTTAAATCAGGAGGTTTTCCAAAGACCCATTTTCAGTCCATTTTTTTTCTAGGTTAGTTTTCTCTTCCTGAGTGACTTCGTCTACTCCTATGTCATTAATCTTCACCTCTAGTTTAATTTTTATTATTTGTTTGGTTTTCTTTCAGCTTTATTGAGATCTGAAAAAAAAACACTGTAGAAGTTAAAGGTGTACAGCATAATGACTTGACTTACATATATTATGAAATGATTACCACAATCAGTTTAGTTATCATCCATCATCTCATAGTCTAATGATTTTTGGATTAGCAGTTTGGCATTGACTCCTCCTGAGCTCCAAATGCTTACTAAATACTAATAGTACCTCAAAATTCCCATTCAAAATGAAATTGTTTATCTTCCTTGCAAAATGTGGTTCGGTTTACTACCTCATTTAATGGAAACTCATTCTCCCATATTATTAAGACTTAAAGATGTCTCAATCAACCATAATTTTTCTTTCTCATGCTTGTCTCAACTGATCACTTATCCCTTCTGACTAATATTGATTTGTCTTGTGTCCACTGTGTCTTTACATTGAGACTGTAAGTCCATTGGAGGCAGGCATCTGTCATAGTGCTTCACATATAATATATAGTTTCTAAAAAAATGTTGATTCAAATCCTTTGAATGCTAATCTTAGCTTTAATAAAAATCTGATCTCAAGATGGTTTTAATGTCTTAATCTAACATCATCTTGTGGTAATTTCACATATTTTGCCACTAATCACCTTGTCTGGATGATAGCTTTTTGTATACTTATAACTCCTGCCTTCTCTCTTTCTTCAATTCACATATCTATGAAGAGTTTAAGACTATACCATTCCTCAGAATTAAAACCTTTTTGTTGACTTTATTGTTGTTTAACCCCCCCCTCCCCCAAATTTTGATTGTTTCGTAAATGATCCAGCTCTTACTAGACTTAAAAATATCATGGTCAACATTGTTGGGTGGTTTCTTTGTGAAAATATTAAGAAGCCAGTGGTAAAAGATCTTAATATTACATTTTAATTTTTGTTTGTAAAATTAGATGTCTGAATTAAAGTTGCTTTATATTTAATGTGATACTTTTATACTGTTAATTCTTAATTATTATTATATTTTGGATTGGGAGGCCCTTAAGCATTAATTTTTTCATATATTGGGAGAGAAAAGCAATAAATGTCAAGAGACTGAGTGGAGAAATCAATTGTATATAATATGGTAAAACCCTTGTGTCGACGACACATACTGGTACCTGTTAGCTGTTTGGTGCATACGTTTCTTTATTGGCATTGGGAACATAATCTTTTGAAACCATCATTGTAAAAGTGAAGCTGTCATTGTAAAACTTAAGATTTTGACAATAAGAACTGCTCCTCAATATGGGAAGCTTGTTGAATTTCTCATAAAACCACAAACCATGAACTTCTCTTGGAAAAAGATACTTTTTAAATGACCTGACATGTTTTAAAGAAAAGGTGGATCCTTTTGGTTTATGAGCAGGAGAGCCATTGCATTGCATTTCCATGTTAAACTGCACACACAAGATCTGGATTTTAAAAAGGAAAGAACTTTCTCAGGTAATTAACTTTAAAATAATTTCTTATGTAATTAATTTAAAAATAATGTCTTTAATTTTTAGAGCAGTTTTAGGTTCAGAAAAATTGAGTGGAAGGTACAGAGGGTCTCCCCTCCCTAACCTCCCCCACCATCAAATCCCCACCAGAGTGGTACATTTGTTACAATCCATGAACAAACATTGATCCATCATTATCAACAAAAGTCCTTAGTTTAAATTAAAGTTCACTCTTTTTGTGTTAGACATTCTAAAGGTTTTGACAAATGTACAATGAAACATGTGTTCACCCTTGTAATATTATACAGAATAGCTTCACTGCCCTAAAAATCCCCTGTGATTCACCTATTCATCCCTCCCTCCCTCTTTTCTGTAAATCCCCTGGCAAACCACTGATGTTTTTACTGTCTCAATAGTTTTGCCTTTTCCAGAATATCTTATAGTTGGAATCATGCAGTATGTAGCCTCTTCACATTGGCTTCTTTCACTTAGCAATATGCATTTAAGACTATTCCATGTGTTTTCATGGCTTGATAGCTCATTTCTTTTTAGTGCTGAATAATATTCCACTGTCTGGATGTACCGTTTATCCAGTCACCTTTTGAAGGATAGCTTGGCTGTTTCCAAGTTTTGGCAATTCTGAATAAAGCTGCTGTAAACATTTGTGTGCAGGTTTCTGTGTGGGTGTAAGTACCAAGGAGCATGATTGCTGGATTGTATGGTAAGAATATGTTTAGTTTTAATTTTGTAAGAAACTGCCAAACTGTCTTCCAAAAGAGGCTGAACCATTTTGTGGTCCCACTACAAATGAAGGAGAGTTCCTGTTGCCCCACCTCCTCTTCAGTATTTCAGGTGTTGTCAATGTTTTGGATTTTAGCCGTTCTAATAGGTGTGTATTAATTTACTATTCCCTAATGACATATGATGTTGAGCATTTTCATATGCTTATTTGCCATCTGTATATCATCTTTGATGAGATGTCTGTTCAGATCTTTTGCTCATTTTAAAATTGGGTTTTTTCAATACCATATGATATCACTTATATGTGGAATCTAAAATATGACACAAATGAACCTATCTGTGAAACAGAAACAAAATCAGGGACAGAGAATAGACTGGTGGTTGCCAAGAGGGAGGGGTGTGGGAGAGGGTAGGAGTGGGAGTTTGGGATTAGCAGATGCAAACTGTTATATATAGAATGGAAAAACAACATGGTCCTGCTGTATAGTACAGGGAACTATATTTCAATATCCTGTGATAAACCATAATGGAAAAGATATGAAAAAGAATGTATATACATGTATAACTGAGCCACTTTGCTGTACAGTAGTAATTAATACAACATTGTAATTCAACTATACTTCAATAAAAATAAATTTTAAAAAATTGGATTGTTTATTGTTGAGTTTTAAGAGTTTTTGTTTTTTTTTAAAATTTTTGGTGTATTTTGGATGAGTCGTTTATTAGGTATGTCTTTTGCAAATATTTTTGCCCAGTCTGTGGGTTGTCTTATTTTCTTGACATGTCTTTTGCAGAGAGGAAGTTTTTAATTTTAATGAAATCCAACTTACCAGCTTCCCTCCCCGCCACCGCCCCCAATTGTGCCTTTGGTGTTGTGTCTAAAAAGTCATGGCCAAACCAGGGTCATCTGCATTTTCTCATGTATTATCTTCCAGGTGTATTATAGTTTTGCATTTTACATTTAGGCCTGTGATCCATTTTGAGTTATTTTTTTGTGAAGGGTATAATGTCTATATCTAGATTCAAATTTTTACCTGTAGATGTCCAGTTGTTCCATCACCATCTGTAGAAAAAACTATCCTTCATTGAATTGCCTTTGTTCCTTTGTCAAAGTTCAGTTGACTATATTTGTGTTGGTCTATTTCTGGGCTCTCTTTTCTGTTCCTTTGATCTATTTGTCTGTTCTTTCACAGGTACCACACTGGCTTGATTACTGTGTAATTAATTTTTAAAATAATAATTAGTAAACTATTTAAATGTTTTTTGTTAAGATTTGTGAAACAAGTTATCTTAAACCAATTTCTTTTATTAAGTGTGAGATATGTTATTTTTAAAAATAGATACATTATTGGTAATCATTTTAGTAAAATTTATATACAGTAGAAACACTGTCATAATGGAAAGAAATAAAATTGTAATATTTTTACTTTAAAGAAAATACATTCTTATACAGTAGCTTGTTTTATAAGTTCTGTTGGCTCTTTAATACCTATTAAAGAATTTACTTTTTCAAATATTAAATAATAGTTTAAATGTGATTATTAAAAAGTCTGGATTAATCTTCTAAAATATCACTGTCCAGCATGAGAAATCAATAGAGCTGTTCTTATATTTTTTTGAAAGCTATTGCTTTTTTAGCATTAGGAAGAAATGACATTACTTGTCTGAAGTATTTCATGGTGTAAATCAATGTGTAAACCCTTTAGTTTGTGAAACAAATTGAGCTAGAGCTTGCAGGATGCTAATAAATACATGGCACATTTTTTTGCCTGGAGACCTATTCAGGAGAAAAAAAAACTAACCAGTAATATAAAGTAATATGTGGTAAGCACAGTGTGGGTGGCAGTGCATTAAGCTCAGTAGTACGTTATTGTGACTGGTGACTGTAAACTAGTGATATCACTCAGCTAGTTTTTACTCATGGTGTCTTTAGCCTTGTGTGTCAGAAACACAATGAATTTACAAAGAAGTCATTAGGTTGTTGGGATGATTGTCAGCCATGATCAACTGTTAAGAATGTATTTTTTTATATCAATTTTATTCAGGTATAATTTACTTACAGTAAACTGTACCCATTTTAAGTGGGCAATGTGATGAGTTTTGACAAAAGTACACAGTTGTATGACTATGACCACAATTATGATTTGGAATGTTTCTATCACCCCAGAAAGTTCC
Source organism: Balaenoptera borealis (assembly GCF_965194805.1). Classification (NCBI taxonomy): domain Eukaryota; kingdom Metazoa; phylum Chordata; class Mammalia; order Artiodactyla; family Balaenopteridae; genus Balaenoptera; species Balaenoptera borealis. The sequence continues at coordinate 86,126,729 of NC_138863.1, forward strand.
CTTGTGCCCCCTTGAAGTCAACCCCCCCCCCCGCCTCCAATCTCAGTGTCCAGGAAATTGCTTCTGCTTTCTGTATTGTAGATTGGTTTGCATTTTCTAGAATTCTTAGTAGTGTGTTTTGCTAAATGCAGAAGATATTTTCTTGAAAAATTGATGGCAGATTAATTTTTTTTTAAATGAACAATATGTTTTATTATATTAAAATTTTTGAGATGCTCAAATGAAGTTCAGTTGGTATTATTCCTATTATTTTGGGTTTCAAGTTTTTCTACCTTGTCTTCTCTCTGTAATAACTTAAATCTATATTTCATGTAACTTAATATATAAAACCAACTCATGACGTTATTTTGTAGAGCAAATTATCCTTTAGTAGTTAAACTGTTATCTCCTCGTTTGCTTATTTATAAAAGTTGATAAACAATACAAGAAATAAAAATCTACAGATCCTGTTGTTGTTATTAGAATTTAATACCTTCTTTATTCCATACAGTTGTCATTCAGTAGACAGTTTAACCTTGCTGTGTAAAAGGCCATTTGCCTTGTCCTTATGCCCTACTGCTCGGACCTCTGGGGATAGGAGAGTTAGGGTGGATAAAATAGCTCTTTACTTCATAACATTCTGTTCTTTGTGGCTCCTCTTACTCATATGTAGTCTATTCTAAAGCATGCTGAAAAGTAGCAGTTGATCTCATGGAGAAAATAGCCCCACCAAGATGAAATATTAGAATCCTTTTATGACTTTTTATCAAATGTACTGAAACGTTTACCTGTTTTTATAGGAAAGAGTTAAGAATCCTTTGCATATTAGAATGGCTGGAGTTTTCTGGTTTTGCCCAGAAACGTTCTGTTTCTAGAATTTATGCTGCTTCATTTATTAGTCATTTTGAAACTAGTTCTAAATAAAAGCCAAACATTATGAAAAGTTTTTTCATCTTTGCTACACCAAACATATTTAAATTTCTAGTTAATTTGGAAATCTTATACTCACATAAAGACAAATAATTCTAAAATTATTTAATATAGTAACACTTTGGGTAACTGATGTTCTACTAACCAAATCCTTAAGTAACTGGCATTTTGAAATGATAAATGTGTATCTGTTAAGAAATCCTGAAGATCTCCGTTTAAACACTGCTTCACTGAAGCCTTCAGACAAAAGAAAAAATGTTTCAGTAGTCAATTTGAGAGAGACAGTATATGTGGGATGGGACTAAACAGCAATGGATAAGAGCAACCAACTTGAGAACTTAATGGTGATTATCCTTCTCAAAACCAGTCAGTCAGTACTCTTTTTTTTTTTTTAAAGTAATGCACAGGCTATTTTTAAAATTTCCTCATTTTGGGGGATTGTCTTCAGAAGCCCAGGCATATTCCATTTAGCCTATACTGTGATGGCTTACACATAGTCCTCTCTTCAGCAGGTTAAATCAAATGGGAGAAGAGACATAAACTATTACCTGTTACAAAGCAGATTGCACCAATGTTCTAATAGTGGCATCTAATGGTACAGTGGGGAGGGAAAAAATAATTCTGGCTTGGATGTCAGGGAAGGCTTCATGAAGTGATACTATTTATAAATAGAGTGATGAGTTGCATTAAAATTTGTATTTTTCCCCCCATTTACAAAGTTACTATTTACTTTAGAAAATTTGGAAAACCAGAGAAGCATTGAGAAAAAAAGAAAAAAAAATTAAATTACCATTAATGTTTTCATAGACAATCCATTACCTATGGATTACCTTTAGCTATATTTTGACCTGTCATTTTTCATTTTATAATATGGACATTTCTCCATGTCATTAAGTATTTTTCTGCAACATCATTTTAAATAACTGCGTAGTCATTTAACTACTGTATAAGGCAGAGAGACTGGCAGAGGCCGGGAGACTGCAAAGTGTCCACTATGTTTAGAGAATGAGGACATCTAGGTCCACGCGAGGAGAGTGTGGGAAGCAGTTGGAACAGGGTAGATTGAGACTTGATAATGGATGCCCAAGGCCTGAAGCTTTGAATCTGTTTTGTAGGTACTATTTCACCCACCTACCATCAGTTGTATGAATTCTTCCTTGACTTATGGTCGGCAAAATGAATTGACCTCTGGTTTATCCTCTCGTAGTACTTTGTGCGCGCACACTCATGCATGCATGTACACTCACATGTGAGCATGCACGCGCACACACACGCACACCTGTTTAAGTATCTATGTGCCTGTCTTCCCCATTAGAATCTATCTTTGTGTAAGCGTGTGACGTAATTAGTTAGGTCTGAGTTAAGGAAAGCACAGCAGGTCAGTTCTTAACATTCTTGGTGGTTGGGATGCCACTGAAAACTGGCTGATGGAAAGGGGGAAGAAGGGTTTAAAGGAAGAGAGAACAGAAGGTTATTGCATTGTCCAGATTGGAAGAAATAAGTCTCTGATGTAATAGTCTACTGAGAGTGGGAGGGATATGATTTCCAACAGTTATATTCTGATCATTCCCAGGGGTCTCATTATTCTTAATTTTGGAAATACTATGTTATTTTTATGTATTTTGTTCACATTTTGCTTTAAACCTTTTTCCTCTATTTGTTTCCTTTGAGACTAGTCTGAAACAATTTTAACTCTTGATTTTATTAAAATTTAAAAAAACAGTGATGTTTTGGTTACACAATTGATTAATATTAATGATGATCTGAAATACCATCTTAATTACATTTGGTTAAAGAAAAACACTAAATAGGGAATTTTGGATGAAAATAATTGGTAAAAATATATTATCATTTATGGCCATTTCCTTATTCTAGCAGATTCATTGTCTAAGAATGTTAACCTTAGTATTATCAAAAAGATTCTTTACTAGATGAAATTTGAAATATTATTAGAACGTTCCTTTATTCTTATAAAACATGACTAGTTTCTCCACAAAATTTCAATATTAGAAATAAAGGATTTTCACCAAGATGAATGATTATTCAGATACTGAAGAATTAGTTAGGGACTTTCCTGGTGGCACAGTGGTTAAGACTCCGCGCTCCCAATGCAGGGGGCCTGGGTTCAATCGCAGGTCAGGGAACTAGATCCCACATGCATGCTGCAACTAAGAGTTCGCATGCCGCAACTAAGGAGCCTGTGTGCCGCAACTAAGACCTGGCTCAACCAAATAAATAAATAAAATAAATATTTAAAAACAGGGGACTTCCCTGGTGGCGCAGGGGTTAAGAACCCACCTGCCAATGAAGGGGGCACGGGTTCGAGCCCGGTCCGGGAAGATCCCACATGCCGCAGAGCAACTAAGCCTGTGCACCACAACTACTGAGCCTGCTCTCTAGAGTCCGTGCTCCGCAACAAGAGAAGCCCACTGCAATGAGAAGCCCACGCACCGCAACGAAGAGTAGCCCCCGCTCTCTGCAACTAGAGAAAGCCTGTGCGCAGCAACGAAGACCCAAAGCAGCCAAAAATAAATAAATAAATTTTTAAAAAATGTTATAAAAAAAAAGAATTAGTTAAATGTTGTGTTTGTGTATTTGCTTATTGACTGCTTAAAAGCAAGGCCAAATATTTTTATTTAAAAAGATGCACCGTGTAACAAATTTTTGAATAGCATACCACTGATGAATCTTTACTTTCCAAGATGCTTTTTATTGGCTAGTGCTCTGCTAAGAACAACAGACTAATGTATTTAGAAATTTTCATGATGCTAATTACAATTTATTACGCACTTACTGTGTGTCAAGCTCTCGCTCGAATAGTTAAGGGACATTCTGTTATTTAAAAACACCCCCTGATGAGGTGGGTCTTATTTATTATTACATGAGGAAATTGAAGCTCAGAAAGGTTAAGTTTCTTGCCCAAGATTACACAGGTAGCAAGTAGCAGAGCAGGAGGTGTTTTTCTCTGGTTTGTGTGTCTTTTCATTATTAAGCGTTATTTCTTTTGAAGTATTATGGGAAAGACCTTAAGGAATGTTAATACTGTAAGTGGCATCACATGTGAATGGTATATATGCCTCTCCAATCAGCAGATGACTATTTTGTTTGCTAATTTCTTTTAGTGGATAACTTCTCATCGTTTTTGATCCTTCTAAAATTGCATACCCAGCACTGGCACGAATGAAAAAAAAATGGACTACCATAAGATTATCATTAGCTAGTTTTTTCTTTCTTATATCCTGTTTAAAAAATAACAGTATTTTCTTTGAAAAACTTTCTGTACTTATTGAGACAGCATTGGTATCCTCATTTAATGTGTGTGATTGATAGATATAATTTTATATTTACTTTTTAACTGTCTTACATTATTCTTTCACAAACCATGTAAAGCCTCTCCAACTGCTATTTCTCCTTAACAGTATCTTTAAGAAGGAGTCACAACATGTTTCTTCCTGAACACCCAACAGTTTAGCATTCTATCATGTTTTGCAGGGCTTCAGCAAGTTGTTATAGTGAACGTCTTCAGGAGGCAATGAAGTAGGCAGAGCGCTGCGGCCTAGACACCTGTAGAGATCGGAACACCTGCCCTCAAGCAAAAGCTAGTAATTAGTAGCTCAGATTCCCTTGCAAACTTCCCCAGTGTTGTTGCACATGAAACACAAAGATCACAGGGATGCTGTCATGAGCTCCGCACTGTTGGAGTTGTTTATGCCCATTCAATTTTTAATGTTCCTATAAGACATTTTGATGGGAACCCTGAGCCCAAAGGGATTTGCACGCTTGATCAAACCTGTGATGAGTTAAATATAGAAGTAAAGAGAAACCTTTGGATTACATTGACTGTTAACTTTTAGGATGGTGTTAGTGGAAAACATTAACATGATCCTAGAGGCAAAGTTGTGTTTGATCAACCTTCACAATTTTTTGTTTCTTGACAGCAGGTATAGCTTCAGTAAATCTAAACAGGTTCTTTAAGGCTTATAGATCCAAGCGCAGGTGGATATCTGGATGGCATCGTCTGAATATTTTAAAAGATGATTTTATACCAACCACTTTTATCAAAATTGAACTATTCTCATATACCAACCTTTTAATCCTACCACTTTGTCATATACAGTTTATATTACTAAAGAATGAGATGATAGGTGATTGAATTTTAGTAAAATACAGTAGTAAATATGAATTGGATCTCTTGGGGCCAAAGAAATTTATTACTCAGAGTACTTGGAAAGTCTTTTTATACCATTGTTTTAATTTTAACACTATATATATACTTGATACTATATGGGATAAAAACTAGTGGTTTACTGGGTAGTTTTTAACTTTGGGATTCAGTTCTTTGATTATTATATTTGTGTAAGTTGTTAATAAATGGCTTTACTAAAGATCCATTGCTGATGCTTCTTAAATATATTTAGTTTGAAAAATGCTATAAATTCTAATATCATAGCAAATTTGGTTCAGATTTATTCTGGGACAAAATAACTCTAGCACCTCATCATTTAAGCATAGTTTGGTGGATATACTTGCTTCCTAAACTGGTTCTTAGAGACAAATGTGCATCGTGGAGTTGTCAGAGTAGAACTAAAGAAGGTGTTATACAGCCCTGGACTATCATTGGCAGAGATGCTAGTGAATTCGGTCAGCCCATTACGCCTCACATTTTCCTTCATTAATACATAGGTAGACTCTTCCAGTGGGTTTCTGAGCATAGTTTCTTCATTAGTTCTTCAGGAAAAGTGAAATGAATGATGTGTTAAAAAGCTTACCTCTAGATTTTACATGTGCCTGCCTTTTTTAGCCATAGTCAGCCTCAATGTGAATGGGACTTGGGATGCTCCACTTGTAAGCTGATGACCGTGATGCTAGCATAAACAAAGTACTTTTGCATGTTATATGCAGAGCGTTTTGGCTAGTTTATACCTCATTGACTTTCAGGAATTTCACAGAAGTCATTCCTAAGAATTGGTCTGTCTTTAGTGGCCTTTGGAATTCCTAATAACTTCATGTACATGTTGCATAAAACATTTGCAGTCTGTTTCTTACATAAATGCTCCATGTGCCCTGGGTCAGTAACTTATTTATTGTTTTATCCTTGATGCCTAACTCAATGCAATCAGTCAGTGTTGGTTGGATTAGTGAATGATTGAAAATACTGTGCAATGCATATGAATAGCCCATGGAAACACTATAAAAAGGGGGGATCATATGGAACACTTTCTGCAATAGAAATGACTTTTTTTCTGTGTATTTTTTTCCAGTATAATCCTAGGTTGATTTTTTTCTAGAATAAGTATCTATGATTTGACTTTACCTTTTTACTATCAGTGTGTCAAAAATATTCTGTGAAAAAAGATTTTATATATTTACTAAAGTGAAATATTTCTTACTCTAAGTCTCAATCTGGACCCATTGAGCTTACTTAGCTTTGTTTTCTACTTCTCTGTAACCATTTGTTTCTCCTGCTGTTCTGGATAGACTTTTCACCCCGTTTCAGAATACGCCGTACTTCTTCCTGGCGTCATGCCGTGGTCTCTGAGCTCCAGTCTCATGAACTCCTGAGTTTCTTCTGTTTTTGACTCACCACTTTAGAATTAAATCATATGTGTTTCTATATTTTGCAAAATGTGTGTCTGCATGTAGTAATGTCATTACTATGATTTTAAAATTTTTAAAATTTTAATCCTTTTCTTTCTGGCCTATGGCAGTAGTCACTTGGTGCGTGCTAGTTAATCTCTAGCTTTGTAGTAGGAAAATAAATTTCCGGAGAAAGTGAGAAAGACAGACAAATAGAAACAGATAGGAGTGAAGGAAAGAAGGAGAAAAGACGGAGGGAGGGAGGGGGAGGAAGGAAGGAAGGAAAGAAGGAAGGGAGGGAGGGAGGGAGGAAGGAAGAGAGGGAGCAAGGGCAGACCAGCACATTTTGTGGTACAGGGAAAGAGCAATGATTTTGGAATTTGAAAGACTTGAGTTCAAATTTCAGTTCTGCTTCCTCGCTTTGTAATGTTCAATGGATGTACATGCTATTAATATCTACCTGGTAAGCTTATTGTGTTAAATTAATTAATGTATATAAAGTGCTTATTAGCACATTCTCTGCACATAATACAGGTTTACAAATCATAGCTAACTTTATTATTTTGCAGGTGAGGAAAGTGAGGTTTAGAGAGCTGACAAGTGGTCATTCAGTCAGTAAATTCTGGAGAGATGATGGAAGCCCAGATTCTTCTTACTCTAAAGCAGTTAACATTAGAGTTAACTCATCAAACATTAGAGTACATCAGAATTTCCTGAAGGGCTCATCAGAATACAGATTGCCTGACCCCAGCCTGGAGTTTCTAGTTCAGTAGGTCTGAGATGGGGCCTGGGTATTGGCATTTCCAGTAAGTTTCCACCTGCTGCTGCTGTTGCTTCCGTTGCTTGTCCAGGGACCACACTTTGAGACCCAGTGCCCTATAGCAGTATTTCTCACATAGCTGCAAGTGTAAGAAGTCACCTGGGAGCTTCTAAAAATTATGGATGAAACCAAAATCTTTGATCCTGTGGTTTAAGTATCAGCTTTTTTTAGCCCTCCAGGTGATTCTGTTGTGCAGCCAGAGTAGGTAACGCCACTCTGCCTAAAGCTAGACTCTTTGCAGTTTTCCATTAGAACTGGGTACCAAGCAAAGCACTGGCCTTGAACACCTCCTGGGTGCTCAGTGAGGCAAGGCCACTGTAGTGTTTTTTTTGCCCCGTGATGATTGAAAACAATTGCTCCAACCTAGAATTCTTTATTACTTTAACTCTTCTCATTATTTGTGTCTATTGTTTGAATTTCTCCATCCAGTTTCACCCTCCAGTGTCTTGAATATACTCATCAATTTGTATTTTATGTTACTATTTGGCAGAAGCAACTATTTAGCAATAGTTGACTTGAAGTACAAAGTAAATAAAGGAATGTATCTAATTAAAAAATCACTTTAGCAACCTACTGTACTTTTAGAGTTCTAATTATGAGTTTGTTCTTCTCATCTCAGAAGAGATGCTGTTGGAAACCTTATGTTTTTATTTTAGGGTACCCAGTTATTGGTTAGAACAGATTATGATAGGTGGGCACCCAGGAGTATATTAAAAAAATGCAGCAGATTAATTGGTAATATTTCAGTCATTTCTTCTGTTACATGATTCAGTCAATAAATGTATATAAACCAAGGCATCCATTACTGGATAAGAGTAGGCAAGGGTGGGAGGGAGACGCAAGAGGGAGGAGATATAGGGATATATGTTTATGTATAGCTGATTCACTTTGTTATACAGCAGAAACTAACACATCATTGTAAAGCAATTATACTCCAATAAAGATGTTAAAAAAAATAGGAAAAAGAAAAAAAAAAGAGTAGGCAAAATACCACATAATTTCATTAACCTTTAAGCAATGAAATTATAAATCCCTATGCAAATGATTAAGGTTATCATTGTCTATCACCCCTTTTTGATACCTACAGACTGTTAATTCTTCTCTGTCCTGCTGAGTCTTATTAAAACTTCTGACTGATGTGCTTTTATTAAAAGGTTTAGAATTTACCAATTTAAAACACTTGCTTCACACTATCACCTCTAATTTAACTAGGCCATTAAACACAGTATTTTGCAAAGGGAAAAAGTCAATAGCTGTTTCTTTAAAAAAATAATAAATTGAAATGAATTTTAAACTCTGCTTAGAGGTGAGCAACAGCTATATAGTACTAGGTCTTTTGATAGTTGATTTGTTCCTTTAGTATGCAAATTTTACGTTTACAAAGATCTACAGCTTTTATTTAAGAAATATGCCTGGAGGCTAGATTGGTAAGCTTTAGGGAGATATCTAGTTTGGTGTGAAATAAATAGTTGTTAAAGGATCACATGAATTGGGTCCCAGAAGATGAAGAGTAGAACTGAGACAGATTGAGAAAAACTGACTGTTATTTCGTTTCATTTGGCTAAAAATACCACTAAATTAAAAATGAAGACAATAAATGATGGCAACACAAAGCAAATTAATGTGAATAAGCCTTTTTTGGGGGTAGATTTTGTGAAAAGTTCTGACCTGTTAGAAGTTTAAAGAAAAGGGCTTACTACATCCCTGACAGCTTTACAGCTTTGGGTGGAAGACTTTCTCTTGGTCAGGGAGGAAGGAATGGGTCACTCTGCTGCCCAGTGAAGTCTGCAGCATCACTTTTGGTCAGTGAGATGACAGATGTCATAGAATATGCTCACATTCAAAAGAAAAGGACTCAGGGTTGCTTTCTTAGGTTGGAGACTATAGGTTAAGCAAATAATGTCATAGATTTCTAGCTTTGGGGAAACTTTGCATCACTGATCTTTTGGAATCTCTGACAGATTTTTTTTTTTTTCCTTAAACAACTTTTTATTTAAAAAGGGATGAAATGTATTTCTATGTTGATAGCTTGTAGAATTCATTTTACTTTTTTTTAAAGTGCGTCTGTCTTTTTAGATGTTTTTAAGCAATTAGGCTCTCAGAGATAGGATATTTGAGCAGCATTATCTACCAATTAAAATGGCCTCTGTGTATGCATGTTTGTAGTGTATCTCTGGTGGTTTACTGTGAGGTGTGGAGGGCAGGGTTGATGATGATGTGTGAAGGTGGAAATCTAGAGTTTCACTGAGGCTAAAGTCCCAACTCCTCTACCAGCAAGGACCCCTCTATGCATACATATATATATATGAATAGATAGATTTCCATACCCTTTTCCTCTTCAGTATTTTTTTTTTTTTTTAATTTTATTTATTTATTTATTTATGGCTGTGTTGGGTCTTCGTTTCTGTGCGAGGGCTTTCTCCAGTTGCGGCAAGCGGGGTCCACTCTTCATCGCGGTGCGCGGGCCTCTCACAATCGCGGCCTCTCTTGTTGCGGAGCACAGGCTCCAGACGCACAGGCTCAGTAGTTGTGGCTCACGGGCCTAGTTACTCCGCGGCATGTGGGATCTTCCCAGACCAGGGCTCGAACCCGTGTCCCCTGCGTTGGCAGGCAGACTCCCAACCACTGCGCCACCAGGGAAGCCCCCTCTTCAGTATTATTTTATTTTTATTTTTGAACTTCAAGACTATTCTTAAAATTTTCTTTTGTTATTTCTGTTTTAAAAATTTTTTATTGGATTATAGTTGACTTACAATGTTGTGTTACTTTTTGCTGTACAGCACAGTGAATCAGTTATACATATACATATATCCACTCTATTTTAGATTCTTTTCCCATATAGATCATTATGGAGTATTGAGTAGAGTTCCCTGTTTTTAAAACTTTTGAATTATCACTGTTTACTTGGTTCAAATTGAAAATATAATTTCGAGGGATACGAAATCGCTCCTCCTATACCTCAGTCCCTAACACTCACATTCTTTATACACATGAACCAGTGCTATTGTTTTTTTGTGCCTCCTTCTAGACATATGTATACATATATAATCAATACGCTGATTTATTTTTTTCCCATGTCTTTATTTATATATTTACCTTGTGAGCTTTATATTTTGGAAGTTTTTTAAAAAAGTGTGAAACTGCATTTAAAAATATAGGCTGTACAGCCCTATTCAGATAGGAATTATTTCTGTAAGTTTTTTTTAAACATTGAAATTATTTTAAGAACCAATCCATCTCCCCAACATACCACATACACACACACACACACACACACACACACACACACACACACCTTTGTGAAGCAGAATTACATGGAAGTCTTTGGAAGTTTCCCTGGTTATGAATCAAGGCCTGACTTTCCTCTGTGGCCTCAGTGGGCATACCCCATTTCTGAGGCCCATACAGTTTTCCATGTCCACATGGTAATGTTTTCCTATTCCTGAGAAATTCTCATTTGGATGCTTTAGGCTCAGAGCAGATGACTCTTCTGTGTCTTCTTTATTTCATTCTTATCCTCTCCTCCACTCACCTAGTTTTGCTTCTAAATTTTCATCACACTTGGTTTTATTTAATTTGACTTTTTCTGGTCTTAGTTGAGTGTATAAGTTTAAGAATATTGGGAGCCATCTAAGGCTGTTTTGTTCTTTTAAATTTTACTTCTGTAGAGTCTGCAAAAAGTAGTGATGAGAGTTTGGGATCCTGGAGCCAGATTGCCTAGGTTTGAGGCCTAAGAACATGACCTTGGGTAACCTTTTTTTGACAGCAGAAATTGATCAGATTTGTCTGTAGAAGCAAAAAACAAAACTCTTTTAATTGAATGGAACTTGCCAAGAATTTGGATAGAATGTGGTTCTTTATTAAATATTAAGGGTATGAAGTATTCAGTATCCTCAGCCAGGTTTTCAGGAATGCTGTTCAGTACCTGTTCTCAGTCCTCTCTTCTGAAGACAGAGCGTGTATCATAAAATCCTAACTCAGTCCAGGTGTGTGTATTTTGATGTTCGGAAATAATGAGGTTGTGATTCTTTGTCTTGCAGATTAGCTCTTCTGTCCTCATCTCTGAAATGAAGAGGTCTGACAAGCTGTCCCTACCGTCCCTCCCCCATCTCAATTCTCTAAGACCCTCACTAACTTTGAGGACTGGAGTGAACATCTCTGTGATGTACTAGATAGATGTAGGCCCTTCTTGCATGTCTCGGTCACAACATCTTATTTATTTGTTTTACTTCACGTATCACACATTGAAATGATATTGCTGATATAGTTGTCTCCCATCCTCTTTCCTCTCCTCCCCAAAATTAAGCTCCAGCAGGGCAAGAGCTTGTCTTTGTCTTGTTCACTGATGAATTCCCAGCACCAGAGCAATGCCAGGGAGGTGCTCAGGAGGTGAATGTCTAAATACACTATTTTCTTTGAGAGAATATACTCTATAGTCATTATGTGAAATAAGCCATCTCGAGTTTTTTTGTTTTGTTTTTCTCTTTCCTTGATTTATGTCTTCTCAGTATTTGTTTATTGTTGTTGTTTTGGTGACACCTCAGCTCCAGATCCTCTCTCTGGCTGTGAATGCTTTCCCATCTTGTTCACAGTTGGTGTCTGGAAGGTTCTCCAACCTGTTTTTTTTTTCTGGTGTAGGTTATTCTGACTCTGATTACTGTTTTGAATAATTATTTTAGGAGATGTGTTTGGCTAATCCTGTGATTTTGTGCTATGTAAACTGTTTGGGAGCCACATTTCTTACGGCTTTGATAGCCCCTCCTTTTTGCTTGTCATATAGGATTCTTTTTGGATGGGTTGCTCTGTTAGTTCTGACCCTGTCAGTATTGATATACCTAAGGATTCTGACTTTAATTTATACAGAACAGGAAAGTCGGAATATCCACCCATCATTCTCTTCACTGTGTATGGCAGGCAGAGAACACAGGGCTGTGTAAGTTAAGTAACAGTTTAAACTTGATGTTATGTTTCCCAGAAAGTAGTGTTCTTAAGGTGTTTACCCCAGATCTACAAGTGTCTGTGCACCTCCATTGTTTTCCAAACCTGGATTGATTATCTATATGCATTCCAACCTGCCTTTGAGATTTTAGACTATACTCAGCAGAGGTTCCGCACAGTTTTTTGTATTATAGACCTTTGTGCAAATCTCGTAAACTATTGACCTTCTCCCCAGAGACATATACGTTTACATAAACCCACACATTTTGCATATATCATTCAGGAGTGCATAGACTCCTGAAGGCTGTCCATGTACCAAGGTGAAGGACTTCTAATCTGAATTATTATTATTTTTTCGAGTCATAATTAATTTGGGAAATCCTTGGAAAGACTGAAAAAAGCTCTTAGTTAAGACTCAAAGTATTTCTGTTCTTAGAGGTTCTTCTCCCATCTTAGAATATCAAAGAATCAGACTACTAGATCATTTAAGTAAACTCTTGTCCAGGTCAGGATTCAGAATTCAGATTGGGCTTAATTTGAAGATACCAACCTAACTATGTCCTTTGTGATTTCACAGATATCTCTTCATTAGCCAGATCAGACATATGTAAAGAGAGACATCAGTAAATCTGGATCATCAGGTAAGCAAATGGGACTTCATTTTTATTTCTCCGTCAGTTAAGTCCTCTGGCAGTATGTGGTCATTTCCTATTATCTACTCTTTACTGCAGTGTGGGTCAGTAGATGATAAATATTTCTAAAGAGGAGGAAGCATATCCTTTCTTAAGTTTTACCAGATTACTTCCTTGGCTACTTGAAGTCAAATTTCTTTATTTTTATTTTATCTCATTATTATTTCATATATTCACACTTCAATAGTAGATAAAAATTCCCTGCTCTTCTTTTTTGTATATACTTTGGAGAGTTGTGGACAGCTCTCATATTGTTCTTTGGTTGTCAGCCAAGTTATACACATTTAGCTCCTTTAATCTTTCTTTGTAATTCACTTGGCTTGGCTGCTTTTTCTAGATTTCCCCCCATTTCATCTGCATCATTAATAAACAGAAAACACAGGCTCTACCCTGGCTTCTTCTATACCTTTCATTCTTTTTGCTTCCTGCTTTTGCCTCATATTCCTTGCTGAATTAAAGCCAGCCAGACATCAGTCTCTGGACCACTTTGGCAATACATGAATGCCTTGCCTACAACTATCAGTGTCCCATGCGGTAATAGCATCAGCAGTATATCCTAGAGGAAAGAAAGGAAATGCAAAAGGAGAACAGTGAGGAGCAAAATAATGTTTTTTTTTGATTATATGGCAGACTTACCCTTGCCGCCCAGAGCAAATCATTGTACCTGAAACCTTTATCACAGGTTTTGTTGTCCCAAAGTATTGTGCGTGGGCACTAATTTAAGTAAGAGAAGCATGTATATTGTTTGGAGTTTGGCCACTGTTCTCTCTGGATTTCTTCCCCATGTTCTCCCTCCCCTGTTGCCTTTCCCATCACTGATCGTGACTTGCTATCAGAATCTGTGGCCATGAACACAACTGGGTAGGGGATCATTTTGTCAGAAATTAGATAGGCTTAGGTGGTAAATGCTCCATGCCTCTATGTGTAACATCTGAGGCAAGTGCTTTAGTTCTTGCTATTTCTGTAACAGCCGTTGGTCTTCTTTTAACAGCTGATTCAGTGGAGATGTGCAGGAGGAAGGGACTCGTAGACCTTTGGTGCTATTCATCAATGCTGTAGTAGTTTTCACAACTTCTTTTTCCCCTCTGATTGGCAGGGAGAAGCATACTGCTTCTAGATGATGCTGAGCTTAGTGTAAAATATGCCAGCATGGGATCTGAGCTTGTCACAGTTCATTCTTTCTTTTCATTTGGTTTGTAGAAAATGGACCTCTACCTCTACTTATCTTGTGCATTAGAGAGAAAAAGGTCATACCTCTAGGAGCTAATGGCTTATTGGTGTTTTCGGTCTCCAGATTCAGGTAGTAGATTTAGTTGAAGCTTGCAGCAGCACACACTTGGCTTTCTCGTTTGTGTTAGCTTTGCTTCTAGTACAGAATTGAATAGGATAGAAGAGATGGTTTTCCTGTTTGTGTCTGTGGCAACTTCGTAGATGATTTGTGGTTTAATCCTTCAAACATTTTCGATCGTTTATCACCTCTTTCCCTGAAAAGGCATAAAATATTCAGATTCTAATGTTATAATCTTTTAATCAGATTATTTAATTTTGGAGAACTCAGGTTCACAATAGCAGCTGAGAAAGCTGCCTCTTAATAGTGACCTAAAAATTATAATACTTATATTAGTTCTTTTTTTGCAAGATTTTATGGCCTTCCTTCATACCCTCAGATTTTAAACAAGATTATGTGATGGTGTATCATGTACTTCTTGGTCTCTGGCCTCTTAAACAGGTAAATATATGACTTGGACCCCTTTTAAGTCTGATTTTTTAAAAATGTTAATCTCAAATGGCTTTTAAACTGTCGACAATATTGTACTCACGCTAATTTCTTTAGGCAATTGATCCATTCTTCAGCATAACTTTTGTTTCTTGGGTCTTTTCAAGACCTGTCAAAGAAAACAAAATGCTAACCTGACTTTAAAGGGGCAAAATAAATTCCCCCCCTCTGTACTATATTATTCTTTGTTCTCTATGTGCATCAAAGTGACAATCCCACACTGTCTCAATTGAGGGAGCCTAGCGCAAAAATAAAAAACAGCCTGGCACTGTTCTAGGCTGGCAGCCAAAATGTTTTGTGTAGCTTGGTTCTGGCAGTGGTTTTCATAAGGCAGAGGGTCGACCCTCCCAGCCTCACTGAAGGAAAGCAAGCAGCCTTAGTTTTTCCTACTTATACCATTTCTTTTCCCTCGTCTTCCTCTTTCTTCATGTAAAACACCATCATGAAAAAAAAACTTGTTCTTAAATAGAGACATCATTCTCCTCATAACTTCCACATTTACTAAATGGCATTGTTCCTTATAGAAGCTTGTGCTAAATTTGCCTTTTCCAGCTCTCCTAGAGATTTCCTTCACAGTTGCATTTTTGCCATACTTTTCAGAAAACCCTTCTGAATATTGCTAACTTTCGTCACGTTGACATAGTATTTTTGATTGGTAGGAATCTTGTCTTGCTTCACAGCTTATTATTTGAATTGAAACTCTTCAGTAATATTTGCTTATATTATATGGATTTTTTTGCCAAGCTATCTTTTGTTGAGACCAAAAAGCTTGCTATTGTTTTCTATTTTTGTCAGACTCAGAGTCAGTTCATATCTTGTATAGATTGAATACTCATTTTTGGAATGTCTGATAAGTGTAGCTAGATAAGCAAGTGAGCTTCCATTAAATACAAGGATGTGCATTAAAAATTTTTTCCTTTGAAATCAAAATGCAAGGTAAAACACAAAAGCATTTTTTAAGTTTCCCAATGTTTTCTAAATTGTAATTAGTGACCTATTATTACAAGGGATGTGGAAATGTAGCATTATGATTTTTAAGTGACGATTTGAAGAGGAGACTAGATTTTCACTATGAGCAAACATTCTATGAAATTTCGTAGAATGTTCCTCAAAATGTAAATGTTTTTTCTGTTGTATTAAGCAAAACAAATGATTTACTTTCATGTGATCTACTTTAAAAATTAGTGCTTTACAATCAAGATACGAATAGTTAAACAGGCAGAATTTGTTTTCTTAGGAGGAGATTGATATTATTTTGACTGATTTTTATTTTTAAAATTGTCAATGATTTCTAGCAATGAGAAAATTACTTTGGGAGGAAAAACTCCTGTATTTTTGTAAATGTGTAACAAATGTGACTAAAAAGAAAGTAAACAGTGGTTTGTGTTAGAATGATTAAGGTGAAACATTTTTGTATGCCATATATGCTGGAAAATATATCTATTATGGATACATTAAGACAAACTTGTGCAATCTAAGAGTTGTTCTTTTTTTTTTCCCAGAGATTTTTAATTTAAAAAATGCTTTAAAATAATTAAAAGGATTTGTAAAACAGGTATATCAGAAGTATGCATTAAATAAACTCACCTGTTATTTTCTCATTCTCAAGACAGGTTCAGCAACATATTGGCTCATTACTTTAACAAAACAAACAAATACTCAAATTGATTTTGTATGTATAATGCATGTGTATTAAATGCTGTGATTCTTGAGTCCCTCCAATGCTGTTTTTTTTTTTTTTTAACTTGTATTTAAGTGGCTTTTTCTGTAGAGCAGCTAAAATGAATCTGAGTGAGGTGCTTGTTAAGTTATATTAATTAAATCTTTAGGTCAACATTTTTTTTTTTTTTTTTTTTAATTTTTGGCCGTGTTGGGTCTTCGTTTCTGTGCGAGGGCTTTCTCTAGTTGTGGCGAGCGGGGGCCACTCCTCATCGCGGTGCACGGGCCTCTCACCGTCGCGGCCTCTCTTGTTGCGGAGCACAGGCTCCAGATGTGCAGGCTCAGTAGCTGTGGCGCACGGGCTTAGCTGCTCCGCGGCATGTGGGATCTTCCCGGACCAGGGCTCGAACCCGTGTCCCCAGCATTGGCAGGCGGATTCTCAACCACTGCGCCACCAGGGAAGCCCAGGTCAACATTTTAAGCTTAAGAATGATGACGTTTTTTAGAAGGAATGCCAGTGAAATTGTTTTTTCCTCTTGGTCCAGTTAAGTGCATGACTGTCTTGAGTCCTTTGTGTCAAGGTTGTTTTTTTTTAACATCTTTATTGGAGTATAATTGCTTTACAAAGGTTTTTTAATATTAGAATTGGAGGTTAAAGATGATACAGACAAAAACTCTTTCCTTCTGTATGTTCACGTATGTTGAATGTTAATTGTATATTGAATACTGTTTATTGACTTTAAATACATTTTCTCCATTGGTATAATTTTTATTTGCAATTAAGCCCTTTGTCTTTTCTGTGGTAGGAATATATCTTTTGATGACTTTAGGAACTGAAACATGAATTGTCCTATTTATTTGTTTATTCTAACTGTACACAGAGGCATAGTAGAAATATATTTAAGACCTATAATGTTTGAGCAGTGTTTTTGATAAATGCTATTGAGTTTTTCATTTTTGTAAGTAATAAATACTACAGTTTTGTTTAATTCAGGACACATATCAAGGCTGCTATATCTTTATAGTTTGATATTATGCAGTTTGCAGAAATTATGATATAGAAACTTAATCATTATATTTGTAGAAACGTGGAAAAATACATTTATTAACGGATGCCAGCAAAATTGGATTAATACCAAATTTATTATTTTAACCAGGACTTTATTATATTACGTACCACGTTTATAATTATAGCCAGTATTTTATTTCATTTGAATATCAGTACAGATTTTAAACCTAACTCCTGGGTAGGTGCTGTTTGATAACAAATATTGGTAACATATAATGACAAATAGTGATTTCTAAGTTTATGTGGTCAAAAATATGAGTGACCTTCCCTGAGGTGTATAGTACATACTTCAGTGTTAAAAGTCATTAGAGAGTATTACATGAAAGAGTATGTTTTAATTCAGTTGTTTGATTCTCCCCTTAGTTTTTGGTACATTTTAATTCCTCCTGCCCGACATCTTATATTATCATTCTGTAGAATACTTTCACAAGTATTTCATATGTTTTCTGTGGCATCTCACACTGCTCACTTTTTATCCATAGTACCATATGAATCCCCCTTTCAGGTTTACGCTGCATATTTTAAGCTGCTGATAGAGTAAGTAGATTGCAAGGTAAAGTGACATTTAGCTTTTTGAGCTAGTCTCATTTTTAGCATGAGAGCAGGGTTTTTTTTTTTTTTTCCCCCTGTTCTAAATCTTCTCATATTTCGCATTCAAACAATCTAACTAACATGGAACAAAGAAATTCAGAGATTTGGCTACAGCAGTAATTGAAATGCATCAAAAAGTGGCTACTACAATACAATTTTATTAATGAATGATCTACATTGGTTCCAGCTGTGTCCATGTGATTAGGCCTTCAGCAGGCAACAATGGGTATTTCCCTATTGCTTTTATTTGATTTCCAAGAATGTGTCATCTGTTACATCAGCCCCTGCCAATATGCCCCCGTAAAAGTGTTTTTTTTTTTTCTTCCAAATTTCTGAAGCATAAGTTGAATACCCACACATATCCCTGCCGAAATATTGTTTCTAGTGAATAGTGGCCTAGGTTTGTATGCCTGGTGTTGCATACCAAAATTTCAGAATATAAATTAAAGTAAATGTTTATTAAGTTTATCAGTTAATTTTTGGAAGTGTGGTTGCCTGGTAATGCTAAAGATAGACTAGTTTTGCTTTTACGTTTCCATCTTAATATTTTATTACAGTAGTATAATGTGTTATAGAGGTGGACAAGCTTGCAGATTGAAATGGGGATCGTCCAGATTGTTCCCTTCCCTGGACCATATGGTATAGTTCTAAAAGCCTTTTGTACGCTGTCTGTTCAGCTTATTGTAAACTCAATCTTTAGTGCACCTAAAAAGATAACCAAATAAAAATGGGCCTGAGAAAAAGGACTTCCTATCATGTAAGTGCCCTAGAAGTATTTGCTTTAAAGGAGATAACTGCAGATGAAATTGAAGTTGAGATGACGTAAACAAAGGAAACTTATTCTATGAATTTTCTTTTGAGTTCATATGGACTGTAGTAGATTGTCTTTGAATGTTGGTTTTAAAATGAAGCATTTATGTTATCGGACTATGCTTAGTATCCTTATTTCTCCCATTCTTGCAGTCTCATGAAGATGAGATGTAGTTTTTATCTATTTTACAGAGGAAGTCTCTACCTATAAACAGTGCCAAGGAGTATATAAGCCCCAGGTTTTATGAATATATAGGTTTGTGTTTTTTTTTGACTGATTTTGCTGGGAATTTAGGGCTAGAACTATCAATAGTTTCATCATTTTAGCCATTACCCATACTCAGAGATATTTGTAAAATTTTCTAATTCTTTTTCCTTTTTCTCTGGCCCCTTTACCTATTATGATTCCGTAATTCTATTTTAGGAAAATAGGATAAGAGATTGCTTATTCCATATGCTAAGACTCTTTAAAAGCTGAGAATGTGAGTGATTTCTCCTGACTTTCTCTCCCCTTCCCTCCAAAGTACTGCTGTTAGAGAAGAGCATTAGACATTACCCATTGCTTTTTGGCACAAGAGATTTGAAGCTGAAATTCTACCAAATGGGAAAAAAAAAAAAAAAAAAAAAAAAGGAGAGCCTGTGAAGAACATGATTCTTTACTCTATCATTACCCTGAGCCACTGAAAGGGTAACGGAGAGGAACTCAAATGTTATTGGAATGTGTAATTTTCCTCTGAATGGCCACAGTGAAATATATTTGAACAAAAAAGGCAGAAAAAAAGTATGTGTGGCATATGGAGTTGATGGTGGTTGAAATTAATGAATCGTTTTAGCAGTGTACAATTGAAACTATCTCAAGAACAGTACACATTTAAAATATGTCCAACTGAAACTTACGTAGAGAGACAGATTACTACCTTAGGGAGGCTAATAGAGATAGGTGGGATATGGCAATGATATAATAATGCTAGTGATAAATTGGATGAAGAATACTTGTTGGATATGTATTTTTCAAGTTTGAAATTTTTTTAGAAACAGAGACACTGATTTCAAGTTGCGGGGAGTCTTTCCTATTTTAAAAATACCATTATCTTGAGGTCTTTATTATGAAGATACTTTTTTAAAAAAATTAATTAATTAATTAATTTAGTTTTGGCTGTGCTGGGTCTTCGTTTCTGCGCGAGGGCTTTCTCTAGTTGCGGCGAGCGGGGGCCACTCTTCATCGCGGTGCGCAGACCTCTCACTATCGCGGCCTCTCTTGTTGCGGAGCACAGGCTCCAGACGCGCAGGCTCAGTAGTCGTGGCTCACGGGCCCAGTCGCTCCGTGGCATGTGGGATCCTCCCAGACCAGGGCTCGAACCCGTGTCCCCTGCATTGGCAGGCAGACTCTCAACCACTGCGCCACCAGGGAAGCCCTGAAGATACGTTTTAAGATGCTCACAAAATTGAAAAACATAGTTTATACTTTCAAATAAGCTAGGTTCCTCTTTCCTTCTCTCTCTTCATTCTCATTTCTTACCCCTTTCTTCAGCTGTTTACTTGTATGTGTATATTACATATATGAATGATTTATATCATGCTATAAGAAATGTTATTTTATAGATTTGGGGGATTGAAGGTTTCAGTTAGGAAAAGAAAGAAAAATCCTGTAATGACTATGCAACAAATGTATTTCTGTGGAAGAGTTAGAACATGTTTATTTAAGTAATCTGGATTACAGAAAATTATAGTAAAACTGTGGACATGAAAATTCAAAATTGTTTTTAATTCCTCTAGCTAGAAAGGACTAGATAACAGCTGAATTAAGGAAGAAGGAGCCATAGTCCAACTCAAACATCTCCTTTTTGTTGTAGCTTTCTTTTAATGGTAAAAATGCCTCTGGCTCCAAGTGGTAGAAAATCTTACTGACTGACTTAAATGAGTAAGGGTTTTATTTGTCTCCTGGCGTAAGAAGTCGGGAGGCAGTTAGTTCACAGGTAACTGATGCCATCAGGGGTCCAGGTAACATTATCCTTCTCCATCATCCTTAGCACATAATGCTTGCTTCTTATTCCACAGATGACTTTTGTACCTATAGAAATTGTGTTTACTTTGAAGCAGGAAGAAAAGTAAAGGGAGCCCAGAAGCCTAGTTTTCATGGAGAACTTTCTCTTTTTCTTTAGAAAGAGAGGCCCGCTCCTGGGGACTTCTGCCTACATCTCAGGGGCCAAAAGTGTGTCACCTAACTACCTCTAGAATGAGATAAAAAGTATTTAGCTTTCTAGCCTTTATTTTGGAGGAAGGCAGGGAGAAGGAGAATTGGAATGAGTGTCAAGTGATCCATCCTGAAGTTATCTGCCATACTTCCTTAGTTCTTTTTGTATAGTTAGTTGCTTGGACCTTTGAACTTCCGGGGTACTTGTTGTAGAAAGTGTTGACTTAAAAAAATGCACAACATGAGAATTGCGAGTTAAGTTTTATTTGGGACAAAACGAGGACTGCAGCCCGGGAGACAGCATTTCAGGTAACTCTGAGAAACTGCTCCAAGGAGGTGAAGGGAGGAGCCAGGATATATAGGAGTTTTGCAACAAAAGGGCGGGTAGTTGGGAATGTCAAAAGATTACTGTTAATTAAAGAAAACCAGATATCTCAAGGACTTTAGCGCTTTTCTATGTACGGGAAGATTCAAGAATCTGGGCTCACTGAAATCATTCCTTTGATATGCACGTCAGCTATCTGGGGCCAGTATCCTGTATTTTCACATCCTGAGTTTCCTTAGGGCTCACTACAGGGAGTGGCCTCAGTCTGATGGCTGCTAGATGGCAGGTATTCTTTTCAGCCCTGAGTCTCCTCAGTGCTCACCAGCTCACATTGGAGGTTTGCAATCGTTGATGACTGTGGCATCCTTTGTTTATTGATATGGCAGGAAATATTCCATTCCATTTATAAGTATTCCATTTATCAAAAGCAACTTGCTGGGGTTCCCTGGTAGTGCAGTGGTTAAGAATCCTCCTGCCAATGCAGGGGACATGGGTTCGATCCCTGGTCAGGGAAGATCCCACATGCCACAGAGCAACTAAGCCCGTGCGCCACAACTACTGAGCCTGCGCTCTAGAGCCCGCGAGCTACAGTTACTGAAGCCCGCACACCTAGAGCCCATGCTCCGCAGCGGGAGAAGCCACCGCACCACAGCGAAAAGCGGCCCCTGCTCGCCGCAACTAGAGAGGGCCCGCGTGCAGCAACAGAAACCCAACTCAGCCATAAATAAATTTGTTAAAAAAAAAAAAAAAGCAACTTGATGTTTGTTCCCTTTTGACATCCAGTACATGTGTTTTGGTATTGTGAGGTTATATTTCTGTGACTGAGGACAGAAACTCTAATTAGGTCATCTTGGCTTGGTGTCCCTACTACACTCAGCACAGTGCCTAGATAGACCCTCAATAAAACACTTGTTAAATGAATGAATAAGTACTAAGAAATATATTTGTTAATATAATGGGTATAAATCATTTATATATGTAAAGGGCACAGTCATATTTTTAATTTGTGAGGGTTGTGGACTACATTTTACAAAATTGTTCATTATTGCTAAGGGGACATCAATGTAAAGATGTCAAAGTTGTTTTGAGTAGAAGATATTCAGTTACAAGGGTTATAAAAAAATCCTCAAAATGACTTAGTACCAATACTTTTGTTGGAGCAAGTTATTCCATGGGTAAATTAAAAAATATAATTTCTTTTTAACTCCATGAATAGATTATTGTTTAAACAAGGATATTTTGTAGTTCTCATATATTAAGATTTCAGTTTTTGAAGAAATAAGCAATTTGAATTTATTAATGAGGCAAATAAGTCATTTGATAATTTATATTATTGATGTTGATTTATAAGGAGGAGTTATTAGACCCTTGGAAGCCTTATGGCTAAGAGCACACTAAATCAAAATTTATCCTAGGTGGCATTTTGGCTATATTCTTAGAGTGGTAGCTTCATATTTTTCCACTGCGCATGCAAATGGTTACATACGATAGAAAAACATGTCTGAAAGAAACCCTAAGAAGTCATCTTTACATCTGCTTGCTTTGCCCTAAACTAAGAAGAAAGCAGACTATGTCTTTTTTCAAAATCTGCAGAACAAATGGCTCAGGGTATAACTTGGTAGTGTGAATCAGTGCTTCACAACTCCTCCTATGTCTAACCTAAATCCCTTTTGTTGTATTTTCATTCTGTTTCTTTTATTTTGACCTCAGAGGACAAAGCAAACAACTCTCCACTATCTCCCATACAACATCCCCTATATAGCACTATTTTAATAAATTCCTCCCTTTTCATTCACGATGGCAGGGTTGTTGGCACCTTAATTACTAAAACAACCTGTGCATGGATAGAACTTATCTCAGAGCAGGGAATGTATTCAAGTATCTGGAACTCAAATTTTCTATCTGAGCAGTTTATAGTCACTGAAAATAAAGGAGGCCCTTTTAACATTCAGAAGCAGTCCTGGGAGAGAGTGCCTACATAATCACAATTTAGGCAAGATAGTTTTCTAGATTTGGAATTGGGTATCCATAGTCAGTCTCTTGGTCCTTAAGATGCTGTTTTGGTCATACTTCAGGAAGTAATAATTTATAGGCCAACACTTTGCACTTAAAAATATTGCTTGTAAAAGTTCAACCTTTTCTCACTATTTTCACCTTTGTATTCTCAGCAATTAATAGAGTGTCTGGCCTAAATAAAGTAGGCACTTAGTAAATATTTGTTAAATGAATTGTTTGAGTATCCCTTGGTAATGCTTCCTAATATAGGTAACTTTAGGTTTTGCATTTCCCCATTCCTCTTTAATTTTATGCTGCCCAATAAGCACTCATGGTTTACTTTTTGTTGTCTTTGTCCTCATTCAATGATACTTGCAATGATTTAGAACTTATTTGAATAGCTGATTGCTGGACAGTTCACTTTATAATGCTGCTATAATCTTCAATTCAGGAATACCTCTTTTGCCCCCTCGCCTTTTGTGAGGGTTTCTTGTAGTCTATTGACGAGAATTTGAAACACATTAATTGAATGCCTGGCATACAAAGTACTTTGCTGGATTATGCATAGATATAACTATGAATTGTACACAAACTCTGCTGCCACAGAAACAAAATCTGGTTGGGAAGACACACACATATACTGTACAACGATAGTATAAGTAGGATTGTGGTAGCTGCTCTTATTGGGGTGTAAGCCAAGTTGGTGTTACTACAGAGGAAGGAGTAATTACTTCTGATAGGGTGAATATGGGTAAGCAGTTGACTTAAACCTTCATGGATGAAATGGGATTTCAGTGGAGTCTTGAACTGTATATATGTAGGAATTTGACAGGTAGTAAAGGTGAAAGGATTCCAGAAAGAAGAAGTAGCACTAGCAGTGCTTGATGGTGGGAACGTATATGGAATGTTTGATAAATGGCAAGGAGTCTGTTGTGTTTGGAGTAATGGTAGGCTTGTGGCAGTGATAGGAGTTGAGGCTAAAAAGGAACTTGGGACCAAATTTTAAGAGGTCTTGTTTCTTGTTAAGTAATTTTCTTTCTTAGGTAGAAATAATCGTATGTTTTTGAGAGGATGGACACTAAGGTACCTGTAAATTTCAGAGGAAGAATGGAAGACAGATTAAATATAGTTGAGGTTGAGGATGATAAGGGAGGCTGAGGGCAGAAGGGCTTGGGAGGGGAGGGCCTGATACCAGAGGTTTGAGGTGGGTCAGCTAAAAGCCCTGCAGGTTGTTGATGTGTTCAGAGTTGTGCAGCAGTGTCCTGGCTCCCAGTAGTGGGCGCTTTCCAATTTTGAGCCTTCTTTCCACTATGTCATTTTGGAAGACTGTGGAGACTAAGTATTTTAGCCTGAATTCTACAATAGAAGAAAGCAAAAGGAGAAAAGAGTTGAATGAACGAAGAGTATCTGCACATTTCTTCAGTTCTTCTTTGTAATTGGGATTTTGGCTGCTGTACTTCCTAGGCTCTCGGTTCATCTTCTTGAAGTAGAACTTGCTATTGGTCCCTCTTTGAGAACCAGTTCAACTGGTTAATAACATTTTTCACTCTGTATTGTAGTTATATCCAGGCTTGAGGCCAGAAACTATATTTGGGTCATTTTAATATCACAAAACACTTAGCCTAATTTTCAGAATGTAATCATTCAATAAATGCTTGTTGAATAAAGCAAATGCGTTTATGCTTTGCCGTCACACAGACCTTCCTGCTCTCTGCACATGCCAAGCATATTCCATCTCAGTATCTTGCTGTGCCTGTTGCCTGGAAGGCTTTAGATCCAGGTCTGCAGAGCCTCCTCCCTCTCTTCTTCTGGTTTCTGTTTAGATGTCATCTCATCATCAGTGAAGCGTCCTCAGTCAACTCCATATAAAATCCTGCCCTTCCCCAACCCCAGTCCTCAGCAGCCCTTATTCTCTATTACCCTGTGTTATTTTTCTTTATAGTACGTGCCACCATCTGATGTACATTTACTTGATGATTGTCGTTTTACTCCAATTAGAAAGAAATTTCTTATGATAACAGGAACGTTTGTTTTGTTGCCCAGTTTATCCCCAAGTACCTGGAACAATGATGGGCACGTAGTAGGCACGATAGATATTTGCTAAATGAATGAATGGTAAAAACTAGACTGAAAAGGAAAATAAACATTCATTTGCAGGTTTGTTTATTGTTTTATGCAAGCAATGGTATTGTTACAACTTTTATGATATCAAATCATTAATATTGCTCTCAGAAAAATAAAAACAAATTCTATTTTTTATAGATTGTGCCTGTGAAATCTAATTATGGATTAGTATTTGTTTTAAAAATATTTGAATGCCAAGCATATCCAGTTAGAAAACACTTTTATTATCCATGCCAGCTTAATTTTTAAGGCAGTGAAATGGAAGACTGTCATTTCAGCAAGCAACTTATTTTCATTTGTGAGAATGGAATATTTTGAATATTCTAATTGATTTTTGAGGATGGTTTTACAAGAAAATAATCCTTGTTTCTATTTTCTCAGAAAGGTGTGAGCTTATGACTGACTTTGGATAAATGTCTGGAAGAGCGTCAGTCAGTCCCAAAGTAAAAAAGGTCAGTCTTGAGATACTGAAAACTTTAAAAAAGACCTGATTAAAAAAATTATTTTATATGTGTATTTAAAGTTTACAAAGCAATCTAGACTGCTTATCATGAGTTCAGCCTTCTCTTTTATTGTATTTTACTGCAAATTCACTTGGATATTTTTCCAGAAATCTGAAGTTTGTAATTTGGCAGTAAAAAAGTTGGTTATCAAATCAATATTATTATTATTCTTTAAAAATTTATTTATTTTTGGCTGCATTGGGTCTTCGTTGCTGTGCGCGGGCTTTCTCTAGTTGTGGAGAGCGGGGGCTACTCTTCATTGCGGTGCGCGGGCTTCTCATTGCGGTGGCTTCTCTTGTTGCGGAGCACGGGCTCTAGAGCGCAGGCTCAGTAGTTGTGGCGCACGGGCTTAGTTACTACGCAGTATGTGGGATTTTCCCGGACCAGGGCTCGAACCTGTGTCCCCTGCATTGGCAGGCGGATTCTTAACCACTGCGCCACCAGGGAAACCCTCAAATCAATATTATTATATGGCTTTTAG
Organism: Balaenoptera borealis; assembly: GCF_965194805.1. NCBI lineage: Eukaryota > Metazoa > Chordata > Mammalia > Artiodactyla > Balaenopteridae > Balaenoptera > Balaenoptera borealis. Next base: position 86,153,193 of record NC_138863.1, read on the forward strand.
TGTCATAAGAATTCCCTTTTGGAAACCCATAGAAACTCATTTTTTCTCACCATAAACTTTATGTCACTTTTCTGTAAGGTCAGAGTACTAATGTTGGAGGTGATCTGCTCTGGGACAGAGAGTCAACAAATTGGTAATAAAAGTTAAAAAATGCCACATGGCTCTTTCCTAGGATTAGGATTTCTTCTTCATATCAAGTTCGTGCTCGTTTTAAAATGTGGAAAGTTACATATTGATAGGTGTATTCTTAGTTTCCCTTTAAAAATAGATGGAATGATAAGCTTGTCTCTAATTTTTCATTTACATGTTTCATATTTTTATTAGTATTTTTGTGTTTTCTGGAAGTTAGTTTTTAATTACTTGTATACTTTTAGTGGTAGGTTGTTTTCTTTCTACATTTGTAAGTGAAGTTTTTCAGTATAGATGATTTTAAAAATGAAATATGATGAAACAGTTACATTGGAAAACAATTCCAGGAATAATAGAGTTATTTCTTATTACTTGAAAATGAAACATGGTGTTTAAATTGTAAAAAGTACTAGAACTTGGAGGCTCCATTTAAAAATGTTTCTCTACTAAGCCTAAGTTGCCATTGAGTTAATATTAATTAATTAATTAAAAATAACAGCTTTATTGAGATATAATTCACATGCCATAAAATTTAACTTTATCAAGTATCCAGTTAATATTTATTGAGTATCCATTCATCTACTGCATGTATCTAAATATAGGAATGATCTGAGTGGTTATGAGAGGAGACAGTCTTTTAATGTTGCAGGACTGTGTCTCTAGTAGTTGGATAGCCAATGAGTCTCTTTCTTTTTTCAAACGTGTAACACATATGGATGATAATGCAATAACATTTTTCTTCTTTCTTAATACAGACACTTTGGAAATTACGTGTGAAACTAGAAGTTCTTTCAATTTTATTCACCTTAATTAAATATTTCCCCTTATTTCAAGACGCATACCTAATTATTTACGGCTCCAGTTAATTTTGCCATTTTACTTGAACTTTAAAACTTTGAGTTTGTGCTATACTTACCCATGTTCCTATTCAAAACCATAAGTACCAAAATAATATTTTAGTTCTTAACACGCTCTGTCAAAGTACAGCTCCAGATTTCTTATATATAGTAAATAAAGATCTTGATCTGTTTATAATTATTTAATAATTCGAGTACATTTTTAAATTAATTGAGTATTACTTTTATTTCATGCATTAGGCAAGCAGTATTTGCAAAATCAAATTATAGTGTTTGTGACTAACCCTAGCTGCATTAGTTTAACCCTTGATGATTATTTTTTAATAAGTTTCCTTATAGCAATAGCAGTTAAAATAATTTGAAAACCACTTGCAATCTCCTGAAGGGGAGGAAGCCTTCAGTAATTGGGAAGTAGTTTGTTATTGCAAATGATTTGGCCTCCTTCCCTAAAGTTAAGAAAAATTTATAGTTTCTTTTAAGTTGAAACATATTCAGTGAAGATAACTTGAAGAATAAAATGAAGTACAAAGAGAAAAACAAAATCGCTCATAATTCTACCATAAATGATTATTTATATCTACCTGTGTGCATGTGCACTCTCTCATGTTTATCTAGTCATTCCATCATATATTTTAATATATTCATTTCATGCAGTCACACAATAGTAGAGACATTTTCCCATGCCAGTAAACAGTCTTCATTATGATTTTTGATCATTAATCATTTGATCATAAGAAATCCTTTTTTTTTTTTGGATATTTTGATTGTTTTCAATTTGGGGCAAAGACTTTAAGAAAGATTCTTGACAAGTTCCAGAGTTAATTGTTGGACGTGTTATTGTTGAATCAAAAGATATGCACAGTTTTCAAACCTTTTGTCTTATGTTCAAATGTGATAGGACATTTTAATACTTTCAAGCAGATCTAGCCTTATGCATTAGTAGAGTAGGTAGCAGCCTTCAGGCTGTGTTTTCAGGACTTGAGAAGGGTCCTTTTAATTCACAACTATTCTCATCTACAATTAACCCTTGAACAGCTCAGGTTTGAACTGCATGGGTCTGCATATACCAGGATAGTTTTCAGTAGTAAATACTACAGTACTCTAGGGTCTGTGGTGGGTTGGATTTGCACATTGGAAGGAAATTACTATAAATTATACATGGATTAACCTCCCTCTTCCTCTTGTTCTTCAAGGATCAACTGTACTTTGCAGAGGGCTGAAATTTCACCATCACCTGTCGCTCCTTTGTCACGTACAGGTGCTCCCAGGAGAGGTAACACATTGCGCCCCTCAGGCATTTACTCTGAACAATCTGAAGGAGTTTATCTGATATTTTAAATTTAGTTCTTGCAAGTAAAGTTTAGAAACAAGGCAGGAAAAGGGACATTAGAGCATTGAGCAAGAGGGATAAGTGGAAGCAAAGTATTTCTTTACTTCATTCAGTTCTACTAAAATCAGTTGAATGACCATTATATGAAATACAGGATATTATATACCTAGTTTTAGGAGTTTAAGTTATTATCTCTCTCAACAGTGATTCAGGCTGTTTGTTAACTTTGAATGCTAATTAATCCAGTAGAGAGACTTACGGTCCCAGATATGGAACACATATATGCTAGTAGAGTTGCAAGGGGGAATTAATTAACTCCTAAGCAACCTTACTCTGTTTGAACACAGTGTTTGCAAACTGTGAAATTACTTCCTTAAGAGATAGTGAGGATGCAGAGTGCGGTTTTGGGTAGTTTGCAAAGAATACGCTGTGCTGTAGGGTCTGCCTCATTAGACCAAATATTTGTATTATTGGAATGTCTCCTTGAAAAACCATTTGATAAAGAGATAATAGTGACAAGCAAGGCCGCTAGATAGATAAAAGTCATAGTGCTTGCTCCAATCAGGGAACTTTGAGCTATTGCCTCTTATCTTCTTTTAGTGGAAACTTGTGTGTCAGATGATATGGGCAAGCCTGTGCAAAACTATGGAGAAGAGTAGACCTTCTAGAAATTATATACCCTTGTCTGTGTAATGCCTTTACATTACTCAATAGGCTCATTCCTAAATATCTTCAGGATATTAAAATCCCAGTCTATTATTATCAGACTGACTCTTTCTCTTATAATAGTGAGTAGCTAATGATATGCCCCTTGTGATATTTAAAAATAGTGATACAGCTCTCATTAACACATCTATTAGCCCCAGATTTACTCAGTCCTTGTCTAAACTGGGTTTCTGGGCTTTTTAAAATTTATCAGTAACAATCCCTAGACTCTATCTAGAGATGACTTCTTAAACCACCAATAAATGTCTTAGACTATTGGCAAATCAGAAGATGCTTGAAAAATATATGGCAACTAGAAAAAGACCTGTTACAGTAAATAAATAGAAGAAAACACACTTTGAACTAATGCTACTTCTAATAAATTTCTATATTCATGTGGAACTTTGGAGATGAGAGAAGTGACACTAAATATTTTAATTGATACATCTTTATGGTTTTATTGATTTGGATCTTAAAGGACAGATTCTGATACTGGCTTCACGTCATACTTCCTAACACCATTTAAAAAATATGTTACTGCAGGGTGACTTTCACTGATATAAAATGAATTTTAAAATACTAAAGGTATCTAACATCAGTACTAAGCTCTCTACTCCTCTATGGAAATTTCTTTTTCTTCTCCCAACTGTTTACCTGATACTCTTTTGCCCCCTGATTTTGCATTTCTTTTAAGTTGATTTCCTTCACTGATAAACAGATTGAGTTGTGAGATTATGTCCTTTTTATTTTTCACTGGAAGTGAGTAAATCCAGAACGTTATACTTGGTGACATTTATTTCAACTCATCAAGGGAATGCCACCCATGTTTGCTTGGTTTGCTGCACTTCAAATAGGACATTGAGAATGCTTGTGTGTTAGTGTAACCCTGCTATCTCTGTTTCAGAATTAACTGAAAATGTGACATGTGCCTCCCACTTGGAGAGGGAAACTTCTCAACAATTTTTTTTTAGTTAATACGTATTAAGTTCTTAAAAGATGTTTGAGTGAGATGCACTAGTGCCAGGGTAGTTAAGAATCTGTTAGTCATTTTGTTTTAAATTTGTTTGGTGTATATATTTATAATTACCTTGCACAAACTAGGTCTGAGTTAAAATTTGGCATAGAAGTCCATGTAGGGTAGCAAGATAATGCTTCTGTCTAATAAAAAATGTCAGTCTAATGATTAAACCAGTTGAATCCTTCCAGGTTATAGACTTGACTGTCCTTTGGTTAAATATTCTTAACAGAGTCCAGTCAGGTCAGAGAAGGTAGTTGCCCATGGTATGAAACATGATTTCCAAACACCTCAGCAGGACTGTTGGCAGAACTGTTTTCCTTAGAATGAGGTGTGTCATTTTGAATACAATAAGATGCCACCTGTTATATTTAGATGGTGATAGAAAGTGTGCATTAAGTTCTGTCCATGAGAGTAAATAGTAATTAGTGGTAGTAAGGGGTGATTATTTTTGGTTGATAATAATAAAGGTCTTGGATGAATTAGGAAGGAATTGTCGAGGGAATTGCTAAAGGGTTTTATGTGTTTATAGACTCAATGCACATTTGCTGAACACCTTCTGTTTGCTACGTGCTGGGGGTATAGTGATAATCAAGCAGACCTGGTCAGTTTCCTCATGGAACTTAATATCCAGGGGAGGAAATGGGTATTATGTAATCACTCATGTAAATGTAGTCTACAAGGGGTAAGTACTGAGAAGTACTACAGATTGTTACATCAAGGGGGCCCGGACTTTGTTTGATGGTGACTGTAGCTAATTATGAAATAGACTGAATATAGCCCTATGGCTGACCTCCTCCCCTCCCATTCTACACCTTTCTTGCTATATGAATCTTGGATATTGTCTTTTGTCCATCCTATTATCCTATCAAAAAATTGCCAATCTAGAGCTGGGGGATGAAGGATAAGGGTTGTGAGGTGAGGGGAGGGATGATTATACAGGACTCAGGAAGAAGTCACAAAAGTTTGAGTTTTGTGATCCTAACCATTTGGTATTCAGTTTTGTGTGACTTATACCACCGATGTCGTAGATTTACAAACTATTGGGAGTTCTTTTTAAATGTAATATGCAATAAATATATCTATCATCTTATACTGGCATTTACATTCCACATGCATATACATTTATACTGCAATATATACCATTACGTAGTAATAATTATTAAATATTGATATTCAATCCAAAAACTACAAAGACTAGGAAATGGAGGCACCTTTTACTTAGGTCATATCAGGTGCCTGGAAGGAAGTATAATGGAAAGATATGTGAATATGGGGTTAGAAAGCCTGGGTTTAAACCCTTGCTCTGTCACTTATTCTTTGATGCCAATAGTCTCTATTTCTTCTTCTATAAAAGAGAAGTGATCGAACAGTGGCACCAGCCTTCCTTCCATCTATGGTTCTGCGATTCACCCTGGCTTCTCCACTTAGGGGTCCGTATCCGAATGGGTCAGATAGCCCTATTTTCTCCCACTGAGCTGATTTGCAGCCCATTTCAGGAAGGTGGAAAGCTTGGAGAAATGCCATCTTGAGAAAGCAAATACATTATTCATCTTGTCAAACTTTTATAAAATGCATAATTGTTGGCAGAAAGTATTTAAAAATGCCTTTTTTCCTTCCCTGTTGAATAAAAGCCTAATTACTAAATGTGGAATGGGATCTCCAGATTGATGGTGAGGGAATTGGTTTCTCATCCTACTTCCACTTTTAGTATTAAACTAGGATGACGATAGATCAAACAGAATAAAAAACGGTAGGTGATTTTCAAAATTCATGGATCTCACAGATATTCTCTTAGGCCGTGAAACTTGCTTTGGCCTAGAATTCAGTTGCTTATGGTGTTTCTCCCACTTCTTTAATCACTGTTACTTCTGTTGCATTAGTAGGTTAAGACAAACACTCATCTACATGAAAATAATTTATTCATTTCAATAAATTCAGTGAACATTAAGAAAAAAGAATAAGTATTTGAAAGAGAGTATAAAATGTGTTCAGATATACTAGCTGCTTGATTTAGTTTAGGCTTCAGGAATAATGGGAAATCACTAGTAGCAAGTATAGTGCTGCCTGACACTGGTTTGCTCAGGACCTGTGTTCAGGTGAAAACAATGTTACTTCTTTAAGGGCAGAATCAACTTCCCATTTCCTCCTGATCTTCAGTTCAACTCTACAAAAAAACTTAGTAACATCCACTATATAGCAGATCCTGGGATAACCCCCAGGAAAATAATGACATGATCCACATCCTCCAAATTTTTTACAGTCCCATAGGGAAGCAGAACATGGAAATAGAGTGAAACAAGTAAAATGCTACTGTACAGAGTAGAAAAGAAGTTATGTTTAAGAGGAGTTCTGGGAAAGGCTTCTTGGAGTTGGTGATTCACATGCAGAAATTTTAAGAAAATTTCATCAGGTGAACTTGAAGAAAAGGCTGACGGAAAAGAGATAAAGGTGTGAAGTCACAGAAGTGTAAAATAGCCATGTGAGTGTGAGTACTTGGTATTGCTTTGATGATCCTGGGGAAGTGGGGGAAGAGGATTGAAGTCAGAGGAGGGGAAACAAGGCTGTAGTGAAAAGAAAGGAAGAGGCCAGAAAAGGAAGGTCTTAACTGCCATGTGTAGCGCCTTGGGTTTTGTCCTTAGGTGATGGAGATATGGAAGGTTTTTGAGCATGTCGCTTCATGATCAGATTTGCATTTTGTAAGATTATTTGTGGCTGGATTATGGAGAATGGTGTGATGGGAACTGGATTGCATGGTAGCATGGAGACCTAGTTAAAAGGGTAATGCAATAGTTCAAATGAGTGATGAGATAATTTTCTGGTATAAAATCTCCGATTGATTCATAAATACACTGCCACATTTTAAAATGTCAGCAAATTGAAAATATTTTTAGTATTCAGTAGAACTAATTCATTGCTACTTTTATAGTTTAAAATTATTCATGAAATTGATAGCAATGACAAATTGAAAGAGGGTTAATATTTTATTTGTCTGTGGAATTAAACCAGTACACTAACAGAAAAATTTTTCACAGTTATAATTTTGCTATTAATGTGGAATATTACTTTACAAAATGTAAGGTAATGAATTTGTTTTATATGTATATACATATATATATCTAGTTGTTTGTGGAAATTATGCATATTTGAAAACAAGTGAATGATGTCATACTGTCGGTACATGTAGGTATTTGTCGAATTTGCATTTGATACTGATAGTTATAACCAAGACTTTGTGTTAATTCAAGTCATGGCATAAGTGATGGATATTTTTAAGCAGAAAGTTAAATCCCAAATCGAGAAAGAATGAAAATATTTGTCAGGGAAAATTAAATAGCCGTATATGCATATATGACTGTAATTTTAAAAAGAGCATGTGTTAAAAGATCATTGCAAATCATATATTTGGAACAGCACATTTGAAAATAGCTTTAAATTTTCTCACAAACAGTGTGGCATATAAGTCTTCTTACCAGATCTTGGTTTTGGTGCATAAGTCCTCACTTCTTAGTTATCACAGCAGGAAATAAAAGTCAGAGTTGATGAAATTAGAATATCTGTAGCCTTGTGGGGGAATAGAATATTAGAGTGCTACATCTTTTTCAGTATGAACCCAAGATTAAAAAAAAAATGTTGCTATTTAAGTACACAGTAGTATACAAGTTATCATAAATGTTAGGTTGTATGCCCCATAATCAAATGGAATAATGATCAGTTTCTGTTGTATGTTATCTTCAATTCAAATTAATGCTCAGGAATCCAATTTCATGCCTTACTATTGGTCAGACTTTCTTTATTTGCGTATAATATTGTGAATGCCTATAGTTTTAGGATTGCAAGTTTATTGCACTGCATTCAATGTTAGATTATTTATCAGTCTTCAGAGATTACATTGAAGCTTTAGGGGTTAGGATGTATTTGCTATGCATGATTTTTATGACATTTTTTATAATAACTTTTTCATAGGATCTGTTTATCCTTGTCTCTTTTTCCCCCCATGTCATAATAGAGTGTATTATAGTACTTTGAAGAAACTTTTTCAGCAAAATATATTTTTACTACACATTTACCCTTAATAGGTTCTGTTAGGGGAATCAATGACAATATGTTTCAAAGCAGAAATCTTTTCATGCTTGTTTTTTTTTTTTGTTTAATGAGATTTCAGGTATATTTGAACAACTGGGGTTTCCCTGATGACTCATTAAAATAAGTGAGTGGGCTGGAAGGTAATACGAACTTTTCTCAGTACTGCCCTATTTTACTCTGCTGGGTTATTGGCTGCTTTTTAAGTAGAACCTGGGTGTGTTGGAGCTGGTGGTTGGAGGTTCAGAAGGGAAGAGGGGAAAGGGTCAGTTAGGAAATACTAGGTAAACCTCTGATGACCTATTGGGAAATCCTACTCAAATTCTACTTTCCTCAATTTACACCTTTTTGTGTTTAAGCTTTCTATTTTTGCTCTGCCAAGCTCAGCTTTCCAAGTACTGTATATAGGCAAATAGAAAATATATTTTCAGCAATTGATTGAAGTTTAAGGTATCAAGCCATGTGTGGATTAGCCTGTGGAATCAATTTCTCATGTGTGTGGGATTAAAATCGTTAAAACCATCATCACTGAAACCGTACCTTCCTACAACTAGTAGCAGTAAGGTGTCTGTGGAATATATTAATACAACACGTCCTCTAATTTAAAATTATTACTTGGTATTTGGTTGGAAAATTATTTGAATATTATAGGTAACTGCATTGACATCATATATGGGGGCTAATTATGGGTTTCTAATGTGACTTAGCTTTAGTTTTTAAAAATCCACATGAGATATTTATACTTAGCACATCTTTTTCAATAAATCAGTGGCATATGGCAAATTTCCTTTAGCTATACTGTTTAAAAAAAAAACCAGAAAACTGAACTACCACAGCAGTTGTGACTGTTAGAGGAGGTAGACAAAAATGTAGTTCACCTTGAAAATGATCATGGCTCAAGGAATAAAGAAACTGGGTCAACCTTAAAATAAATGCAGGTACGATGACAAAAGTTTTAATATAAATTTAAAAATATTCACAGTTGGTTTCAGACTACTTTTGTTCTTGGTGATCTTATCAATAATGCATTTTTTGTTTTTAATTGAGATGACTCTAATGGCACCTTTTCATTTTGGTCAAAATATTTATATGAAATACTATTGTGATTTTTCACCTTCTATTCCCTTTTAATTGTAAATGTACATTTTTGGAAGGCAGATAATTCTCCAATAGATCATTTTGACCTCTGGTAATCTTAAATAGAACCTGAAGTGGTTTAACATTCCTATGTCCTAGCTATCACTTTGACTCTTTTGATATTGCTAAATTAATGTTTAGCATTTAACCACGTATCATTAAATCATAGTATTGATAATGAATTAAACTTTCATAAGGCTTTAATAGTGTAGCAGGTTCTCATTCATCTGGTGTCACTGGGGAATAAAGAATGCTGAAGAAATGAGGTTTTTTAAAACTGAAGCTTAGTTGTTTAAGCAGAAAAACTTAAAAGCTGATAAAAATTTATCTGAAACATTTTTTATGCTCTTTTAGGGAGTATGAATGGATTGGCCATTTACTCATAAAATATCATTCTAGTGTCATGTAGAAAGGACGTGGGCTTTCTGTTTGGTGTTTATTCTCCAATGTGGGAAGTTTTGTTTGTTTGTTTGTTTCTTCCTTTTAAAATGCCATACCCCTAATTCTAATATACTTACTCCGTTTAATTGTTTCAGGGCTTAAGGTCTGTGGTGGTACATGCGCTAATGCCTTAACAGATTCATAAATTCAGGCACCTATGTAAGACATTTGGCTGCATGTAGGCTCACCCAGCATCTTTTGGCAAACACCTGGCCGCAGCTTCCTGCCATGGAGGAGACCCTGGAGTGAGGACTTTCAGTGTTGAGGCCCTGTTAATGCTGCTCCAAACCACTCACTCTCCAGTAGCCATTGCTAGTGGTGCAAAATGTCTGTATTTACCTGGAGTGCTCATGAGCATCTATTATGTCGGGTGACCATCTTCAGTTTTCTGGGATTACTGCTAAAATGGGCAAATGGTGTACTCCCTTTATCTTTTAGGAAATTCCAGCGTAACAGCAAAAATCCTTTTTAGCACAGTGTCTTTTTTTTTTTTAACCCTGACTCCTGCTCATATATTTCCAGCAGTGTTTTCTAAAACAAAGCTCAATCAAGCACAGTGAAAGTATTTGAGCAGTTCTTTAATGTGCTGTAATGACATTTGGTTTGAATCTTATATTTAAAAATCAGGTTCCCCTCTTTTGCTTGCACCTAGTGGGAATCATCTTTCTTCCAGGTTGTGCTTAAAGAAGACTATAGGGGAAGAACATAATTTCTTCTTGCTGCAAAATTTGCAGTAGAAGTAAATGGGGGAACTGCCAGGATATGTCTGTCTCCACCAAACAAGCAGAACAAATTTCCATGAATCAAAGCCACTAAGTATAGTTTTCAGAGATGGTAGGACATAGTTACTTTCCCTAGAAAAATACCCCAAATGCAGGCACACCCGTTGGCCACTAGAAGAATGCTCAAGTAAAGGCTAGTTCAAACCTGTACATTTCACTCTTCTTACTGAGCTATTAAAGGGGTGGAAATCTACTATAACTATAATCTTTTTTCCGCTTTTCTATTTTTCAACCTCCCACACGCTTGGTGTTCAGTTCTGCTTAGTGAGTGTCTTGAATCTACAGCAGCACCTACACGTACTGCCTCCACTGTGGCTGATAGCTTGTAGATAACTCATGATTCAGACCCATAAGAAACATCTGTTAACTTAGGGCATGGTACATGCTCTAGATTAATCATGGAAAAGGGCAGAGTAATGAAGAATCAGAAAGCTTGTTTTTTTCCAAATATTAATGCTGCTTTCTTTGAGGTTATATATGAGTGGAATATTCTCTAGAGTGGTTTATATCACATTCCATCACTTGGGGAAATATCTCAGGTCATTTTTATAAGAACCTTTTAGAGACCTTTTAAGCATATGCACAGCATATACACCTTAGTGTGGTTAGGTCAGAGGAAATAAAGCAAGATAGCAGATATCTGTCATGTGATGCAGTAAGCAAATTAGTGTTAAACTGCTTTTATTTTTTCTTGAAACCTTTGATATAATTTTCAAAATTGCCTTTCACTAGTTTCTCATTTGCTTTCTAGAAGTTTCCTTCATTTGCAGGGTTACTGGCTACCATTTTGTTAAACCTGGAGGCTGTTTGTTAACTTACTGAATACAGCATTATAAAGTTGAAGTCACCAGCCAGCCTGAAAAAATCGAGCTGCATAGCGCAGTCTCTGACCTTACTTCTTGCCCACAAAATCTGCAGTACTCTCAAATTTGTATTTGAAATACAAGCTGCTGATGAGGAATGGGTAACACCCACTGCCTTTCAAATGCATGTGTATATCTACTTTTCCCACCTTTCCTTGGTGAAGAGGGAGCTGTGATTGAAAAGAACTGATTTTAAAATGCTGGAGGATTCTATCTTTACTCCTTAAGTAAGGTGGTTTATCCTAATAATGGGAGGGGCAAAATACCTTATTTCTGTTTGTCAGCTGCTATGCTTCAATTTTATCTTCACAGCACACCTCTGAGGTTAGTACTGTTATCCCCATTTTAGAGAAGGTGAGACTAAGTCCTACAATGTTAGGTAACTTGTCCAAGGTCCTACAGCTAGGACATGACAGAGCTGAGCTTCAAACCTGTATCTCCCTGACCCCAGGACTCACACCTTTTCCACCCAAGGAGCACTGCTTCCTATTTTACAGATAAGTGAAATATGTGTTTGTATCTTTTCCCCAAAAATGCTCATTGGAAGATTTAAGACATCAAGAAATAAGCATTTTTCACTTCAGTCATTTCTTGGAGAACCATTTGAGACGTTTTGCTTTGAAAGGCAATTTAAGCAGGCATTGCTTTGACTGAGCAAGGTAAAGCACAGTTTTCTTAGTTAGGAGCATCACTGAGTTTTTGAGACTAATAATTTTGTGGAACACCATTATTAAGGAAAGCAATATGCTTGCTTAATGAGTGGTGTTTACTTAAGTCATAAAGGAGAATTCAAACATCTGGAATATTTTTAAACAATGTAGTTGTTATGTACCAAGTGATATTTCTTCTTTACTTCTTACAGGAAATAGCATATAATTTGAAATATATAAAAGTTTTTACATTCATACCTATGTTTTTATCTCACTGAGCACTTTAACAAAAGTGATGTTATTAAAGTAAAAAGTTGCTTGACAGCCAATTCTCTGTGGTGAAAATTTTACCACATCTTTAATAGTAATGTTACTTTATCGCTCCTAATGCATTTGTTGTTTAAAGTAAGGTTGTAGAAACTTTGCTGGTTCACAAGCATATAGCTTTACCCTACTTTTTCGGTCTTCCTTTGGGGGTGGGATATTGACAATACTGGGGAAGCGGTCAAGCGTCTCAAGAAATTGTATCCTAAAGATTTTTAACACTAGAGAATTGAGATTTGAATATGAGTGTGCTGTCTTCTAAATATGGATTCGCTGGAGGCATTGGTAGCTGATGAATTTAAAGATGGATTAATATGAGAGTTCCAGAATCAGAGAATTCCTGAACTGGAGAGGCCCATACAAATGAAGGGCTCTTGGAGTGGAAGTGTTAGTTAGGACATGAGTTCAGTGACTGTCCAAGTCTAGATAGAGCTCTGGGCCAAGCCAGTGCTGAGGTTACTGAGTCAGGGTCACAGCCGTTCCAGCCAGGAAGTGAGTGATCACAGCAGGAGAGAACTTTAAACTTCCTGGGTAGGAGAAGAAACTGAGTCATTGTGGAAGTAATCTTAAGACATGAAGAAAACAGAAATCAGAAAAATAAAGCATCTTAATTTCCTCTTATTAACATGAATGGTATAAAAATATTGATTCCAAAGTACAAACCTCAAGTGTTATATACTGTTTAAAAAAGCGGGACAAGCCTATTTAAAAAAAGTAATTTGTAAACGACTTTATTTGCTTTCTGGGTATAATATTTTAACATATTTATTTGAAAATATTTATACAAAATTTTTTTTGCTTAATATCTAGAATCTGTGAAGATTTGAAAGGGCCCATGAGTATTCTCATCATTGAGGCATTCTATGGTGGATCCCATAAACAGCTGGTGGATCTGCTTCAAGAAGAGTTAGAATACTGTGTCCTTTATACCCTTCCTGCAAAGAAATGGCACTGGAGAGCACGGACGTCGGCTTTGTACTTCTCTCAGAATATTCCCGCCAGTGAGCATTACAGGTAATTAGAGCCCAGGCTGCGTCTCCAGCCTGTTTTAAATGTACTTGTTCTAAGGAGGTTGCTTCCCTGTTGGCCTCTGTGAGATTTCCTCCAACTATGGAATTGGTCAGAATGACTACAGTGGCTATTACTTTAGTGACAGCAGAGCAGCCGAGTACATTTATACTCTGAGGACACCTGGTCGGTAGGAAAGTGGCTTCATTTAGAGCCTGCATGGCTTTTCTCATTTGTCTTGTGCTTTTATCACATGCACGTGTGGGTGTATGATGACATTTTTTGGCCTGAGATGAGAGTTGATCTTGTGCACATTTGTTTTTTGCTTCCATAACCTCCCATGCCTCTTTTAGTGAGTATGCTGTTTTAGGGTGTCTGCTCTGTACTAGGAGCTAATGTTGGAAAGATGGATATGGCCAAGGCCTGTGCCCTTACAGACTTTAAAGACTATTCAGAGATGAGTAGTTTTTAAAGTGTCATGAGAGTATGAAAAGGGGAGAAGTTGATATTGACTGTGACAAATTGGAGATCGCTTTGTAGAGTTGGTCAACTTTGCTTTGTCTGGAAGGATGAATAGATTTTGGGGACACAGGCCTCAGTTTTGAATTTTGAATTGTTCGGAAGTGGGAACTAGGGGGACCTATTAGAAGGGCTTACGAGACACACTGAAAAGATGGATGGGAAATACTGATTCCATTTTAAGGAAACAGTAGAATGGAATCCTCCTGAATATCCTTACTGCCATATGTCTCCTGATGGTTAAATAGTGGAAGATTATCCTACTGTGGTTTACATATCCGATGTTCTTACCATTTTGGGCCCTTCTGTGTAGGACTGCATTGGTGGTGGCAGGAGTTGGGAGGGCCAGACTGAGAATGAATGGCGTTCGAGCAGCTAGGTTGTTAGAGAAAGGGCACGTTGCAAGCTGCGGTGCTCACCTTGGCGTCAGCAGCCATATCCATCTGCTGCTGCTTGTAAGGTGGGGCAGAGACAAGGGAGAGAGCAGCTTGAGATTTAAATGTAGGTTGCTGTTCTTAGTAGTAATTTGGGGGATTCAGAAAATAACCCATTTGGTGTCTAAACACCATGCATCGCCTCTGAGAATTCAGATTGTCAGATGGAACAGCAGTGAGCACTCAAGTCATGTTGCTTGGGATTATAAAGGTAAAAGCTGTTTGGGGGCATATTGAGAATTTTGTATTTTTCTAATCTAAAGTGTATTTTTCCTTACATAATTTAATGTTTTATATTCTGATAATCACCAAGTGAATATTGTGGATTCACCAGTAGTATTAGAAATTTCAGTGCATGTATCAATATAAAAGTTTTCAAGGCAATGACAAGTGAGTCGTTGCCTTGAAACAGTGCTAAACAGGATTTTAGCACTGTTGCTGTGCTAAAATTGATTGTTTATAGTTGCTTTCACATCTCATTTAATTGTGTTTTCTCAGCACCAATTGCATTATATTACTTAAGGTCAAGTAATCCAGTTGGCTTTATGGCACATTTTCATTTAACATTACCATTTGATATAATACATTCATACATACCAAATGATATAATACATTTCTACAATGATTTGAGCATTGAAACAAACCATTTCTGTATCTGCTGTTAGATTTCATTTTGATTACGCAGTGTTTTGGAATGGAATTTTTGTATCACAAATATATGTGTGTGGATAGCATGCAAACAAACACTTCTGTGCACGTGGCTTCCCCACTCCCTTTGAGGTCTGAAGCATTTGAGGTAAAACATCACGTTGCTTTTTGAAGCAGTCTTATTTGGGAGGTAGATTTCTGAAAGATGGTGTCATAAAATATAAAGTTTTACTCTCTGATAGCCATAACCTCCAGGCCCTAACAGTGGTATCTGTGATCTTTCAAACTCAGCCATTTAAGCTGCAGTTAATGGTACTTATTAATCTAATCAGACTTCACTAAAACATATACCTCACCAGTCTAACTTACAGTTATATTTGACTAACGATAACTTATCTACTCTTTACCAAATAACCTTTCTGAATACTTTTAGAAAAAACAGCAGCAGCTTGAAAACTTATATATGAAGTTAAAAAATATGCTCACTCAACCCTAGATAGAAGTTCAAGAATGACGTTTTGTTACACCAGATAAATCTGATCTCTGTGGAGACTTTTAAAGATATGAAAAGTTCTTGATTTCTATTTACTTACTCTGTTTGTACATTTGTTAAATGAAATCACCAAAATTCATAAAGATAAAATGATTAAGCACCAATATTGCATACTATGCAAAAACTACTCTGAACTAGTAGGAATGTGTCTGATAAGAAAGACCTTGAATGTAGGTACACAGGTTATTTTTTTTCAACATCTGTACACATAGTCATTGTTTTTATAAGCTCGTTATCTGGGTAATATTTTATTACTAAAAGAATAAATGCTCCAGCCTAATTAATCAGCTTGATTCTGCTTTATCTTGACAGTGAAAAGAATACATCATGATTCACATTTAGAGCTGTTTAATTTTTTATTATAGATTACAAAAGCTCCACAATTTTTTTTTTCTCAAAAGTAGTTTGGTAAATATTAGGCTTTATTAAAGCCTTGCCTTCTGGAAACTTCACAAAATGCAGAAAAATGTTTCTGAGGATGGGCCTCAAATTTCATGTTCTGAAATGTATGAGTCATTTGTCCCAGCATCAAGCATTTCTACTTTCTTAAAATATACCTAGAGTAGGCATCAAAGATATTTCGTTCTTTTTTCTTTCTGCAGTATCTTCACTGAACTGAAAGAATCACTCTTACTTAAAATCATGTTTTTCACTCTCAGATGCTTACAGTTATATTTTCATTCCATCTGAGGCATTGTGGCAGATACTGATCATTGTGCACCTAACAGCCCTCCTTCCTTGTTAACAGAATTAGTTTTCTTTGGCGTGGCTAAGTACCCAGCCCCTGGGAGTGAAGCTTGATGGACTTAAGTTGGTCATGATGATTGCGTTCTCTGACAGATTTTCCCAGTTTTCCTCAAAGCTAGTGCTGGATTCTGGCAAATTCAGTTTAAGTAGATGACTTCTGGGGGTTCTTCCAACTAAGTTTTTTTAAATTTTTTAATTTCGTGTTTTTACTTATAAAAAGAGAGAGCCATCTCCCCTTCTCTGCATTTGACTGTGGTTATGATGTCTACAACTAGCAGATGACAAGATGAGGACAAAACACCTGAGCTGCCATAAATGGCTGATGAAAGGCTGGAATGCTATAGCTGCCTAGTACCCTGAAAACCCTCTGTCCCTAAAACATCTAGCTATGTTTTGTAAAACGTAATAAATTTCGTTTTAAGTTCATAGCCGAGCAGAGTAAGAGACGATCTGGAGAGGGATTTGGAAATTAGAGTGGTCACCTTGCTTTGAAGCTGTGGCTGCGTAGTTTTCATAAAGGGGACTGGTTAACTGAGTTATGTTACGTTCTTGAAATGAAATACTGTGCAGCATTAACCTGAATTAGGAAGCTTTCTGTGTCCTCTTATTGGAATCTCTCCAAGACAAGTGACCAAAAGTAAGGTGCCAGAGTGTTATTAGTGCTATCTTTGGCGCCAAGAAAGGAGGTTACAAGAACGAAACAATGGAAGAGTGCATTGGAAATGAATGAAGATACTTGCCTGGGGATTAGTGTAGCAGAGGTTGTTGGTGCCCCACCCATATCCCTCCCACCTTTCTCTTGTTGTGTGCCCTGGCCAGCTTCCTGCTGTCAGTCTCTGCAGCCCTTTGCCCCGGGGAGTAGCTGCTCTGCCAGTGCAGGCAGCAGGCCCCAGTAGCCCTCTGCCAGTGATCTTCGCCCCTCAGATGAAATCATTGTGAAGTGTGAACAGGAGAGAAATCATTAACAAAGATTCCTCAAAAACCCTGTAAGTCAGGAAATAAAAGCATAATTCTAAATAATTCATGGGTCACAGAAGAAATTATAACGGACACTAAAAAATAGAACTGAGTCATAGTGAACATACTGCGTATCACAATGTGGGTCGCATCTAAATGGACAGTCGCAGCCACATCATCTTTTTTTTTTTTAAAGGTCAAAGATATATTGACTCCTGGTATAGGCTTTTCAATTCTGTAATGGTTGTTTTTTTTTAAATTAATTAATTAATTAATTAATTTTTGGCTGTGTTGGGTCTTCGTTTCTGTGTGAGGGCTTTCTCTAGTTGCGGCGAGCGGGGGCCACTCTTTTTTTTTTTTAATATTTATTTATTTATTTATGGTTGTGTTGGGTCTTCGTTTCTGTGCGAGGGCTTTCTCCAGTTGCGGCAAGCGGGGGCCACTCTTCATCGTGGTGCGCGGGCCTCTCACCATCGCGGCCTCTCGTTGCGGAGCACAGGCTCCAGACGCGCAGGCTCAGTAATTGTGGCTCACGGGCCCAGTTGCTCCGCGGCATGTGGGATCTTCCCAGACCAGGGCTCGAACCCGTGTCCCCTGCATTGGCAGGCAGATTCTCAACCACTGTGCCACCAGGGAAACCCCCCACATCATCTTTAATAAATTTATTTTTATTATTATTTTTTTAAATTGTGATATGCAGTGCCTTCTAAAGCTTGTGGCCCAGGGCAGGGCTCCTCTTACTTTAATCTAGGAGTAGTACTGGGAAGGAAACAATAAAAAGAGTAAAAAATAGTGAAATTGAAAGTATATATATATATAAAATGGAGATGAACAAACTAAAATTAGTGATTTTGAAATAATAAAACAGATATAAATCCCGGCATGCTTTATTTATTTTTTTAAGGCACAATTCATGTTTGGAGTGAAAAAAATATAACCACAGATATGACACAAATCAATAAAAAGGAGGAAATACTGTTAATAATTTTATGTTAATACATTTGCAAACTTAGACAATATGGATAATTTCTTAGAAAAACATAACTTCTAACACCTCACTCAAAATGAAATAGAAAATCTGAATGGAACTATAATCATTAAAGTTGTTGTTACATTAACTAAAAATCTCGCCATTAATAGACACAGGCTGGGTCCTCGTGCAGGTTGGTTTACACCAGTGCTTCTCTGTCTCTTTCCAGACTTGTGTTACATGAGATCAAGTGTCTAGTTTTTTAGGTTTTCTGTTTCTTGTAGCCATACTAGTCCTAATTGGTGTTGATTATCATTATGATATCTCCCTTCCCTACTCCCAACCCCTGACCTTTTTTTTTTTTTTTTAAATGTCTAAGGAGGGGCAAGGAAAGCAAATAGTTGGATAGAAAATAAATTGAATGAAAGTTCAGTTGGGTCAAGTAATGTATAAAGTGAAATTCAAGCTTAAGGTGATATTTGATTGTAGATAATTCTATTTTGATTTGCCATCTTCTTAAATGGTACCTTGACTGTGTCTTTTCATTAAGCAGATTCTCTTTCAGGGAAGCTGTGATTGATTGATTGATTGATTGATTTTTGTTCTTAATTGAACTATTTGCTGTGAAACATTGAACATACCTTTCTATGGGAGAGTGAACATTTTTAACTGATATGAACTACCTATGTATCTTTGATGTTTTTAGCTAGCCTTTGTGAATAAAGATATGGCTAAACTAGTGAATATAGGTAAATTAATAAGGAAGGTGGTGGTTTCTCGAACAATTCTTTTATAAATTAATAATTCAGTTACTTTGCTTGGCAATTATATCTTGTTTTGAATTGTTACCTCTTGTTAAAAATATAACTTTCTGAATAATATAATAATACTTTAGTAATAAAACATCATTTTATTAAAATATACCTTTCTGAATAATTTAATACCATCTTAATCATGAAGACACCTTTATATTAGTGTGCATCATAGTTTGGAATATAAATGATTACTTGTTAAGAATTTGTAGGTAAGTGAAGTATTGTTAGGCATACAAAGGGCAGTCATTTTGCATCTCTATAACCAAGGTAAGATTTGATGGATTTAAGTAATAGTAATAATAGCTAACATATTGAATATTTACCATGTAGTAGACATTCTACAGTCCTGGAAGCTAGATATTGTCTTCCTGGTTTAGCAGAGGTAGAATCTCAGGCTTAGAGTCAGGTTACTTGCACTGGGTTACACAGCTCGTTAGTGGTAGATACGTGATTTGAGCTCAAGTCTGGCCACTTGCAAAGGCCATACACTGTTCGTTCTTTTTAAGCCCATGCTCTTAACCATTATGCTATCTCATTAGCTTGCTGAAGTAGGTTAATTAAGTAAATTAAGCCTGAGTACCTCTTGATGAAAAAATATATTACTAGATTTCTCTATTAGAAGTGGATGGTGGTGCCTCTTGGGGTCTTGAGAAGGGATATAGTTCTTGAAACTTATGGGAGGCTGATGTCTGGGAACCAAGAGTCTTTCTAGGTTTGTGAATGTGATTTTTTCATTTTTTCTTAGCACATTTCTCTTTAGCTTTTAGCGATAGAAGTCACATGTCATTTGAATTTTCCTCTTGAGGTTTTTCTTTAAATCCAAATAAAATGCTACATGTGATGCTTTTTTAAAATCATCGGGTAAACTCATGAATGGAAATAACATTCTTGTTTGGGGTGCTCAATACCTGCCATTCCCAAATTATCCTCAAACTGCTATACTGTGAAGTTCTCTACTTGGTTTATGAACTTGGCTAGAGACAGCATTCCAGTACTGCCCAGCTCACTGCCCTTATATCATTACCAGTTGCGTACACTTCTTGGGGTTTGGATGATGTACTGACACTGCGTAAATAATATTGTCATTAGGTGCGATGCAGCATCCCATAGTCTGACCCATATGTGACTCTTCCATTTATGAGAACTGGCCAAAAGTTTCCTTGTCACCGTTGCCCAGCCGGCCAGCTTCCCTATCCTATACTGCCTAATTGTGGGATTCTCTCTTGGTTTGTTTTTCTCCTGATCTGCTCTTGTGTCTAGGCAGTGCACACAGAAGCTTTCCAGTATTTATACAGTGCTTAGGGCTTTGTTCACAATATTACATCTCAGTGAACTCTCCTCTGATTGACAGTATAAAACCATCTGGACTTTTATGTTGAAAATGTAGCTGACCCCAACGCCACAGAAATAGTATAATACTTCACACCAAATAACTAACCATTCAGTCGGTCTCTGTTTCTCTGTCTCTCTCTGCCTGTCTCTCTTTCCTCTCAGTCTCTTCTCTCTCGTATACAAAGACATGCACATGCACATGAATGACTAACTTTTAAATTACTCTAACACATCCTTCATTGCAAAACTGGAAACTGTCTCACAAGCATCCTAAAGGAGGGTTTCCAGACTTTATCTTTTCCACTTTTTTTTTTTTTTTTTGACGTTTGTAGCACAATTTACTCAACATAGCTTCATTACAAGTACCCAGGAAACATATACCAAGACAGACCATATCGTGGGCCAGAAAGCAAATTCAATACATTATATCTTTTCCACTTTTCTTTGTGTTTCTTTTTCAGTGCTGTCAAGAAGTATTCCAGTAGCAAGAAAAAAATTTTTTTCATGTTATGGAGTTTGTAGTTTATTCTCACCATCAACTGCTAATTCAAAAGTGTTTGTATAGTTAGTAGCAAGCCCTGTGAACCCACTGCTTGCAAGGAGCTAATAAGCACAACAGTGGAACTTCAAGTGCATGTTTTTAATATTCCGTCTAGCATATTTTAAAAATAAAATAAAATTTCACATTTAAGATTCTATACAGCCCCCAGGTAACAGTGCATCAGGATATAAGATATTATTTTAAACAGACTCTGTACCTTAAAGACCTATAGGATAAATCTCCCATATATTTAACCTTTGAAATTTGACAACTGTATTTTAAAAGACAAACTGGATGTTTATCACACTTTTACAGAGGAGAGAAAATCATTATTTTTAATGAAGGAAATGGAAAGAGCAAAAAAAACCCAAACACCCTTAAATGGATGCAGAATCATACTATTGTATAAAAATGCTTTGGCTGTAGAGTAAGGACCTTCATAATTTTGCTTTTAGAAGTCACATGCTTATTTTTCACATAACAATTGAAACTGTGAGTCTGATCTTAGAGTGCTTCTAATCTAGTTGTTTTTAGGTATTTTCATTGCACTTCCACTCCCAACATTTGTTTGTTTATTTGAGAAAGTGTTTCTGCTTTTATTAAGGTCTTAGTCAATGAAATATGTTTGCTTTGGGAGCTGTGTAGGGTGTGCACAGGTCTGAGTGTCTGACATCCTGTATTCAGGGCTTCTAAAGCTGTGGTGCAGATACTCTGGGTACCCTTCCCTTCTCTTAAGCCTCCCCTCTTAGGGAAGCTTTCACGCTCGCCTATTTCCTTGGGATCAGATTTGGCCTCCTAGCCATCTTTGGACACACTGTCCTGTTTATTAAATGGCCAATTCTTGTTCATCTCTTCTTTGTTTATACTCTGTGGTTCTTTCACATGATGGACCTGCTGGCCTCCTGACCGGCCAGCCCACAAAGATAACTGCAGGCGGAAGGCAGGAGCTGAATCAGGTCTTGTGCTTACAACAGAGCATACATGTCCCTTTTATTCTTCTGTCTTTCTGAAGAACATAATCCTATACTTTAGTAAATTTTTTCCTGTAAACAGTCTTTCCTGTGTTTCTCTTTGTTCACCATCTCATGCTGATCATCAAAATTTAACACTCCCTTTTGAGGAGAAATTCCTGGTGATTGAATACATGTAGTTGAGAGAGGGCTGGAGGGTGGGATGGTTTGACCAAACGGCCCCCAGACTAGTTGTCTTTTGCTTCTTTTCTAAGCTTGTTTCCGTTTTTTCCCCTTCATCAGCATGTATCAAGAACTTTCATGTCCAGAGCCAGTGCCTATGCTAGCACTGGTGATGTAAAGGCAGACGTGACAAACGTGGACGTCCAGTGCTGACACTCAGTAAGCATTTAGTAAACTCTGTTGATTGAAAGACAATTTAATGCCTGTATATCCAATTGTTATACTAGTAATTTGGATTAAATAATCCCTGATTAAAAACCATCAGTGACTTCACCTTGCCTACGTAAAAATCCAGATTACACCTAGGGCTCATGGGGCCCCGCCTACCTCTGCAACCTCACCTCTGATCCCTGGCGTCTCACTAGTCTGCTGTAGCAGCGGCACTGGCCTTGTTCACTTACTCTGAAATGTCAAGCTCTTTCCTGCCTCAGGTGCTGCTGCTCCTTGCTGCTCCTTCAGCTGGTAACACTAACTCATGTCCCCTCCCCACACCTTTGCTTTACTTCTTCCCATCCTTCACCTTCTCAGAGAGGCCTTCCCTGATCAGCCTATCTAAAACAAGCCCTCGATTTCAGCATCCTAAATTAATGTATATTAGTTACATTGCATATAATTTGTAATTACTTTATTTGTTTGATTTTTTTTTCTTTTTTCATTATTCTGTAAGTTCCGTGATGACAAGGGCCATACTTGCCTTGTTTACCATTTTTATCTCCAGTACTTAATTTGCTTCCTAGCAGATAGTAGCTGTTGAGTAAATATGGTTGAATGAATGCTTTCATTTCATATCTGTGGGTTTGAAAATACAAACAAAATATGGTTGTAATTGACTTTGCTAATTTGCTTATTTTTTTTCAGCTCTCAGCACTACTTGTATCATGTGTCCAGGGATATCGTCTCTTCTGCACAGAAACTGCTTAGAGACATTTAAGGGCCTCAGAATTATGGGATTAAACTAAACAATTCCTTATACACTTACTCACTTATTTTTATGGGTTGTATTAATCATACTATGATATCAGTCATCATTCATTATGTAAATTTTGATAATAGAAAATATATTTTTCTGGACTTTCCCCTGTATAAAAATGTTTCTGGAAAAAAATTGTTTCTTAGTTCAGGAAACTTTGTAGAATCTAACATATGTGTGAGATATTTTGTAAAATTTCACATGATTATATTTAAGGCTTTTTAGATTTGGCAATAGCCACCCATGAAGAGTGGCCTTTTAATATATGGTGTGGAAGCTATAGGATAAATGAGAGATTAGAATTTGTCCCGAAGAAGTATTTAGCTTGGCCGCTGCAATTATTTAAGCATTTTTAATTTTTACTGCTTTTAAGACAGACATTCTTTGTTTTGGTCACAAATACAACTAGTTGCCATTGTTTTATACTGACCTGCTTCTGTATTTATGTTACTTAACTGGTCCATTTAGGCCTTTGTGTTTGTAGCCTCTAGTTTAGACTCTGTCCAAGAATGCATCTTCAGGTACTCTTCAATAAAATATATTTAAATGTACATATACTTAAAAGAGTTTATTAAAAGAATATAAATCACTCATGTTGGAAAGAAACAATATACTGTAGTAGGGGAATCAGCAGTTCTGGGTTCTAATCCCAACTCTGCCATCAATTAATTGTTTGGCCTTGGAAAAGTCATTTTTTTTAACCTTAGAGTCTTATTTTTTTCATCTGTAACTAAAGGTTTTGGTTTCTTCTGCTGAGTTCTATGATGTCTTAAGGAATTAAAATCAAGATCAAGATTTAAAGAACTCTAACACAAAAGACAAATTTGTTCTGTCTCTCATTCAACTTTGTTATCAACCACTGCTTCATTTAATACAGAAATTATTTCCTTGTTTGTGTATCTTCTTGAATATTTTACTTTTATTTTTAGAGTTAAGAGACTTTTGAGCAATAATTCTTTCCAGTAGTGCTTATATCTTTTAAGTTGTTCTGATATGACTTATTTGTTTGGATCTTCTGTTCCAGCCTCAGAATGTCATGATTATATCTGCCTTTTCAAAGAGAAGGTGCTTGACGTTTGTGTTAGCTATCTGTCTCTATAGGGCATGGAACATAAGACATGTACACTAAATACTGAATATGTTACTATAGACCTCATACAGAGGAGTCAGGACTGCAAAGATGGTAGCATTCACTAAAGAAGTACAGAGGAGGGAGTTTAATCCTCATTCAGGAAATTCTGAGGTAGACCTCCTGAGAAGATGTTAGAGATTTTAATAGATAGAGGTGAAGTGGAAGAGTGATGTAGAAGAAGGAAGTGTTGTGAACAAAGGTATTAATGCAGGAAAATTGGGAAATGTTTGGAAATCTCTAAAATCTTGGTTTAGCACGAACATATTCTGAGTTAGGAGGAGTTGTGAGACATCAGGTTGGGAGGATAAGGCAGATTTTGTCTAGTTCATGAACATTCTTGAATTCAAGGTTAAGAATTTAGGGAGCTTTTGCTTTAGGTTATGAGTATCCTTTGACGGCTCTATTACTCAGGACCCTATTAGTTGCACATGATAGACCCCAATTCAAAATCAGTTAAACGTAAGGGAAAATGTATTGGCTCATATAACTGAAAGTCCTAGAGTGGTTGACTCTAGGCAAAGTTGGATCCAGTAATTAGGCCTCATGTTTTCTTGACTCTGCTTTCCTCTGGTTTGGTTCTCTCCAAATGGATCTCTCCCAGAGCTAAGTCTATATCTCACCAGCTTAGTTACCCTATCTGAAAGAGTGTACCACTCTTGGCAGTTGTAGCCAAAGTCCCAGATTGAGTGAAAGCACTTTTAAAAAAAAATCTTATGGTCTTTGAACTTATTACTGTGACAAAAGTCATCTAATGTCATAATTGGCCAGTCCAGGGTCACATGGCCACTTTGGGGTCGACCTCATCCAAACCTTGTGAACCGAGTGCAAGAGAGCAAAAGGAAAATTGCACTGCTGTTATTTGAAATTGCACTGCTATTATTTGAACAATGTTTTGCAGGTAAAACACGGTGAGTATTGCAGTCAAACATGGGAGTGAGGTAAGGAAAACTGCACAGGACAAGTATTACAGCAATACAGGCTGGAGACCATGGATGAGGGTAGAGGTGGCCATTGGATTCTTAACATCTAATATAGAAATAGTGAGATTCTGAATGAGAATAATGATAGTAGGAATTGTAGATGGTAAACGAATTAGCAATATGAATGAAATTTATGTTGTTTGCATTTCACTAGTTATAAAATTTGTCTAGGAGCCGAATTGAAATTTACCCTTATCCTGTCTATGAAAAAAGAATTTGGTATACAAATTAATTTAGGCAAAAGCAGAGAGATCACAGTTAAACTACTTTAGTAGTTATAATTATTTTAAAAATAGCTATGCCAATTGTAAATCATTCATATTCACTCATTAAATTGGATCAGTGGGTTTACTTTGGCAGCATTTTAAGTTACTCCACATACTTCACTGTAGCAAAACTTCCTTTTCTTTAAAGAATTAATGTAACACTGCCTCTTTTCTCTGTGTAAATAAAATTTATAATATATATTATGTATACGTATATATGTGTGTATATGTACATATTACCCAAACATACACGTAATCAATAAGTGATTCATTACTTGGTATTAACTTCTCAAACTTAGCACTCCCCCCTCAAAAAAAAGGGAAAAGTCAGGTATTAAGTGCATCTCTAGAGTTCTTATTTTATGCTAGATCCCAAAGTAAAAATTAATGAGTGAAGTTTGTGGTTGCCACTCTACTTAGTATTCAGTTCAGAAAAGCCAGCCTCTTCCTCAGTGGTCTGGACTGGTAAGGCGTATGTTTGAAGAACACACACTGTGTGCCAGACACAAATGATAAAAAAGTAAATAAGGTAGTGTACTTTAGGAACTGAGTTTCTTCTCTTGGATATAGTTCTATTCCTTTTATTATTTTTTTTCCAGTACTCTTTGCACAATGTCCACTTGAATCAGCCTTTCTAAAGCCATCAGATACTAATATGTTTCTAGGGAAATTGCCTACACTTGGTAACCTGTCTTTCCCTATAGTAATAGAGCTGAAGTATAGGGGATTTTTAGCCCA
Organism: Balaenoptera borealis; assembly: GCF_965194805.1. NCBI lineage: Eukaryota > Metazoa > Chordata > Mammalia > Artiodactyla > Balaenopteridae > Balaenoptera > Balaenoptera borealis. Next base: position 86,179,312 of record NC_138863.1, read on the forward strand.
TGGTTTGTTTCACTGTGTATCCAGTGTTGATACAGATATTTATTTGTATATGAACTGTTTTGGTGATTTTCAGAAAATGAAAGTGGCTAAGAATGTGAACTAGTTTTTGTCACTGGTTTTTTTTGTTTTTTTTTTTTGACTCAATCATAAGCTTAAATAAAATGAAAAAAATTTCATGAAATCCAGTTATATTAAAGGCATATGTTACTTGTATATTGTGTGTGTCTGTGTGTATGTAGCATTTGTATTGTAGAGTTTCTCATTCAGAGGTAGTGATTCTTAGCTTTCATTTTATAGCATTGCTTAGTGTCTTCAATTTTCTCAAAGGAGATTTTTAAAACAGAAAAACATCAACTCGCTCTTATTGAAAAAATACTCTTCTATACCATTTTATAAGAAGATTGCTGCCAGGAATTCAAATAATAGCACAGTGCCATTATTACAAAGGTTTAGGAATCCTTGACTCTTGGAGTTGGTGGAAACGAAGAGATTATGACTCAGGGGCTCATAAAGAGTGATTAGGAGGACTATGCAATCATTTTCGTAGTAGTAGTATTTTTATTTTTCTAAGTGTTCAAAAATATTTAATGACATTCATATTTTATTTGCAGTATTTTTTGAAAAATGTAAGAGAACTAAGAGAAGCAGAGGTTAAGAATCGAGGTCTATTGGCTCTGAAATTGGAGTATTGAGTATTTAGTATGTAAGTAGAGTTTATGTGAGTAATCTTTTTTTTTTTGTCTGATTTTGGTATTTAGAACTGGGAGTAGAAAAAAGAAGACACACATACATATTCACACAAGGAGAAACAGTGGCAGTTTTAGATTTGAAGTACCTGAAAAACATTCAGGCTTCTGGAAACATGATCTTTATATTTGCCTTCTTTCAATCAGTTTTATTTTAGATAAAATGCTGGCTGATGGTAGTGGTCCACTTGAACAGTGTTGAGTTTTCTTTATTTTTTAATCCATGGAAAAAAACTCCCAGAAAACTTTTGTCCTTTAATGTGTTCAACATGCATATGTTTTACATGTATTAACTAATATTAAAAATGCAGTTTCTAATTAGATGTCTAAATCTGAGAGGAGTTGTGGTGAGCACCAGCCTTTTAGAATTACTGAAAAAGAAAGTTTTGATGAACAGGGTTTTCTTTTTGGCTTTTGCATCCTTCAGCCTGCTCTGGCCCCAGAAACTATTATGTTCTAGGACTTCTAATGCATATTGTCAGTTTTGGTGATAAACCCTTAAGATATTGATTATATCAAAACTTGGAGGATTCAGGATATTTACATTCTGTTATGACCTGTTCTATATTGCAGCAAAAAAGTTAGTATTTCTGTTATTAAGGATTTAGGCTTTAGATGAGCATCAGTAGTTATAAGCTTGGTATGTCTTAGGTTTTAGAAAAATTGTAGAAAATCTCTAAAGTAATATTGCAACCTGGTTTTGTTTGGTATTTTTGTTTTACATTTTAAAATGGGGGGGCGGTGACAGGGAAATCCCTTCTCTCCAAATTTGTGTGAGTCACCTGAAGCCTTCCTTCTAACAGAGTTTAATGACATGGTGCCATTTGAATCAGTATTTCCACATTTGCAATTTAGAATATTCAGTTTGAACTCATCAGCATTCATTTTCATTTCTGTTTTACTTTTCAATTTGTCATACAGTTTTTTTTTTTTTTTTCAGCTGGTAAGCACATCAAACCAAGAATGACTTCTTTTTTCATAGACATGGAGTGTCAATTGTTCTCTCACTTATTTTGTCTTGCTGACTAATGTGGTATTTGTTTGCAGCTCCAAACCACAGATTAGACACATAGATATTGACTAATCCTGACTTACAGATATTAGCCACACAATGTGAATTCCTTCAGTGTTTGGGCATCCCTAGGAACATATGATGGGTTTTGATTTTCTCTTTGTACCTATTAGACATATTGTTACATAGTAGTTGTGAGGGCGCAGGAGAGATCACTGGACTAGAAGTCAGAGGGGCTGATTCAAGGCCCAGTTTAGCCACTCAGCCTCTAAGGGCAGATCACCATTCTTTTGTATCTTCATCTGCGAAATGGTGAAAAAGCAAAATAATACCCTGCCTATTTATCTTCAGGGTTTGTTATGAGGATCAAATGAGATAATAATGTTCGAAGAATATTTTGTAAACTGAAGAGTAAGATGCTATCGTGAAGTTAGAATTTGTGCTCTTCTTCTGTGTAACTCATTTGCTCTGAGATTTTTATTTTTAGGTTATTAATTTCTAGCCTTTAGTTTATCTCTTTTAAAATGTAAATAGAAGAGATGGCATGGAATTAATACTTAAATAAAAAAATGATGTTTAAAGAGTGTTTGGCCCACAGCTACAATATGCTGCTACGTTTGTTCTTCAGTACATGTGGTTCATAGTGATCAGAAGAAATGATAGTGTGGATGTCATTCACAGATTTTTGGTTTCTGTTTAACTTATTTCAGTTCTGATATCAATTTTGAGTTATAGTTAAACAGCAATCATTAAATAATTATTTTATTATTTAACAAATAATTTAATAAATAATAATAAATAGTGGGTAGTAATAAGGAATTAAAATAGTGGTCATATTTATATTTCTGTAATTAGAAAAAGTAAATTAATAATTCACAGTTTATTCATTTTCTTCAACTAACAGTTGTGTAATGACTCCTATTTTGTAAGGTACTTTCCTAGGTACTTGATTTGAAAGTGTGTAAAAAAATGCTGTGTTTATGAAAAAGGTAAAATGGAGGGTGGCTAAATTGCACCCTTATCTAGTAAAGACTAAATAATGTATTAAAGAGAAAAAAAGGTGTACATTTGTCTCATGGATCTGAACGTTTTGACAATACCTGTTGCTATTTTTTTTTTTTAAAGAAAAGCAGCACTTCATACCTATGATAAAATGACTGTAATTTTCTAACACAAAGTAGTTATTTCACATGTACAGTATCATCTCTTTGTTTAAACCCGGAAGAAAAGAATTATGTGAATGTCTGAACATGCAGAAATGTCTCACTTTAATTTTAATGAAAAGAATAACAGCTGAAAATCCTGACTGCCAAAAATATTTGTTAAACGGAAATAAATGTTCAAATATATTTTCTTCGAGTTGATATGAGTTTTAGTAAACATACTAAGTTTCTTTTCTTGTTCACAGTAGAAATGGCCATTTCAGGTCACTGGCCACCACATTAGTGCAGATTATTTACCTGGAATATATCTTTAAAACTTGTTATAAATGTGCTTGAAAGCTTTTTATTAGTAGGTAAAATTTTTGAAGAGACCTTATGTATATTAGTTTTGCTTTTTTTTTTTTTTTCTGTAGAAATAGGCTTTCTTTATTTCTTTCAAAAACCTCTGAATACACTTCTACCTTTGCTAATTGGGGCTGAAGATAAAATACACTGCAGGTGAATTGGAGAAATAGTTTGCCCAGCTTGTTGCAGAGAGAGAGACCTAACCTGCTCATTTGATTTCCTTCCCTTTTTTAGACATTCTATTTAGGTTATTTCTTATACCTGTAAAGAGTTAAGCAAAGCTAAACACTCTTAACTACTCAAATCCTGCTCCCCACTTACCCCCTTCCAGACCATTCTAAATCATCTTTCATCCATTTCTTTTGCCCTTCACCTTCAGTATTTTACAGAGCAGCTCATTAAGTAACAAACAATTCTGAATAGCTATTAATAATGTTTTACTTTTTGTCACTGCTAAGCAGTGTTACCTGTTCAGTTACACTTGGACAGAATTAATAATAGCGAGGAAGTGGTCATTCTGTGAGTGGATCAGTGGATGAGAGGAAAAACAAAAAAATTTGTAAAGTAACTTAATTAACTCATGGATTTTTGAGCAGCTGAAATTCAAAAGCAAATATGTTAGGGTTATTTTGGTATCTTATGATATTTAATATTGCCCATTTCTTGAAGTTTTATAAGCAAAGGTCATCGTAAATTTGCACAGGAAATATTTTATTATTATTTCTAAGTTCCCTGAGGGCAGAGGCTTTGTCTTTTTTCACAACTATTCCCAAGGTCTAATTCTCTTAGTGTTCAGTAAATATTTGTTGGATGAATGAATAAATAATACTAAGAAATATCAATAAAATTCATAAGATATATAATCTTTGCTATGTGCAATATTCCAGTTGTATTTATTTACAGATAAGAGATACATAGAAAAACAATGCTAGCTGGATTTGTAGCATATAAGACATTATTTAGCAGTTGCATTACATGCTTTGCAAGGTTATACATCCTATTTTCTTTTTCTTCTTTCTTCCTTGCTCTACCCATTATACTGCCCTGCATGTAGTAGCTGCTCAATACTTTTTAAAATGTTTTATGAGTACAGTGCTTTACTTTAGTTGAAATACTTCATGCTTGTTATATAATTACCTGTTTAGTACAGTGGAGAAGGTGGCTGTTTTAGTGGTTTTCACTTTTCTCTTTTGGATTCTTTTTCAAGTAGCAAAAGATGTAGCTGTAATGAGTTTGAAGCACATGAGGCAGAACTTAAAGTGATAAGTAGAAGCTATAAAATGGAAATACTGAGACTTTCCTTTTACCAGGGTACAGTGGCAATATGCAGAAAATGGTTACTGGTATTTAGTTTATTAGCAGAAAAACTTAAGTTGGGGGAATACAAATGCAATGAGGAAAAAAGGTTTCATTAGACGTGAACTTCCTATAAGCTGTTAAAACCCAGGACCTTTTTGGAAGTGTACAGATTATGATGACAGAAGAGAACAGTGGAGGAACAATACTGATTTATAATCCCTGGAGGTTTACCTGTTGACTTGGCAGTGATGCCAGTTTACACGGTTTACTTTCTAGGAATAGTTTATCACTGTTTTTTTCAGGTAGTATTGCTTGACCTTTGTAGCCCTTTTGAGCATTTTCAGCCATTCCATAGAAGGCTACCCTCCTAACTCTCCCTCTTTGTATTTTAATTATTTACCATATTCCTTCCACATCACTGAAAACTTTACTTTTATCATTGTCTAGTTTTTGGAAATGTCATCAATTTGACCATCCTCTTGTCCACTGGTCTCTAGTAAATGTCTTTCTTGTCAAAGAAAACCCTGAATATCTTTCAATTCAGTTCAATATGCAGTTGACCCTTAACAACTTGGGGTTACCCCCTGCAGCTTGAAAATCTGAGATAACTTTACAGTTGGCCCTCCATATCTGCAATTCCACATCCAAGGATTCAGCTAACCGAGGATCGAGTATTACTTATTTTTGTACATATTTATTGAAAAATAATTCACTCATAAGCGGGCCCATGCAGTTCAAACTCGTGTTGTTCAAGAGTCAACTGTACTATATTTCTGTGTTTTCTGCCTTTTATAATCATCTATTTATCACTTAACTGGAGTAAATTTAGGATTGTTATCAATGGCATTCTCAGTGGCAAATTTAATATCTTTTTTCCCGCTATTTCTCTCAGCCCTTTCTTGCTTTTGATTCCTTTAACCACTCTCTCTTTCTTGGCATTAATTTTGACCTCAGCTTGAGGGGCAGAAACCTTCTTGACCTCTTTTAGGTCACTCTGATTACTTATTATTTCGTAGCCTGATGTCATTTCTGCTTTCCACTACTTTTAAATTATAGCACTGTCCTATGTCTTGTTGTAAACCTTTTGTTTGACTGCCAGTTATTTTTCCAACAAACAAATTCTTACTCATATTGTTAAGGAATGATTGCCTGGTCCTTTCCTTGTGATGATACTATCCATCTTAAGTATACTCTCCATTTTGGTCAAGATAATTTGCTTACTATAGGCACATTGCATTTCCTATTTTTGATTTGAATGAGTGGCCACATTATGGAAAAATTTAAACATATACAAAAGTAGAGGGAATAGATAATGAACCTATTTACCCTTTAACAATTATAAAAAAAAGGCCAATCTGGTTCTATCTGAACTCCGCCTAGCTCTTTCCCACTCCATTTTTTTTTTTTTTTTTTTGGCTCAGCTGCACAGCATGTGGGATCTTAGTTCCCCGACCAGGGATCGAACCCATGTCCCCTGCATTGGAAGCACAGAGTCGTAACCACTCGGACCACCAGGGAAGTCTCCCACTCCACATTTTATTGAAGCAAATTCCTGACATTCCATTTATAGGCCTACATATTTCATCGTGTATCTCTAAATGATAAAAATCTCTTAAAAATAAAACATCACTGTAGGGTGATACCATTATCACCCTAATAAATCCGAAGTAATTCCTCAATATCATTAAATATTTCTTAACCTTAAAATACTATATTTGCTGTAAAACAGGACCCTCTTATGTGATAAAGAGGAGAGAAAGCAATTTCCCAGGGCCCAGAGCATGCTCAGGATGCTGTGTACTAAATGGCTGCCCCGTAGAAGCTTCCTTTTTGCCCAGAGAGCCGAAGTCTGGTGCTTCTTATTTGAGAAATGATTAGTTGGTGTTGATTTAGTGGCTCACTTAGTATCTTTAATGCTTTGTACTCATTTAACTTTTTATTCCTACATCTTATCGGTTGCATTGCAGTGTATGAATAGTGCCCTCTGGAGCTGTGAGAACAAAGCCTGCACTGCCATGCGGGGGCAGCCCTTGTCTATAGAGGGGCCCTGGGCATCAGCATTTATATTTAAATATCCTGCAAGTCTTTCTAAAGTGCAACCGGGGTTGGGAATGCTGGTCTAAAATATACTGTCTGGGCTTAGTACAAATGATAGTATTATCTATTATACTTTATCTTCACCAGTTCAAGATTTTAAGTATAAATATAACTCAGTAACTCTCTTAGCTTTGTGTCACTTGCTGGGTATTTCCTTTCTTTTTGTTTTGTTACTTTTAAGGGATAATTATAGTAGTATGAAACATTCTGTCCACATAAAAGCTTATTGAAGAGGTTAAATGTTCTTGCTAATTAAAGAAAACACTAATTGGACAGATTGTTGTTTTGTATTAGTAATTTTAATTATTTTTTAATCAGAGCATAAAAATTTTTTTTTAGGAATGCTGCTGTTTTACATTTTTTTTTATTTTCACTACTTGAGCGATTTAAATAGTCAGATAATTTTTGTTTTTTTGAGTAGTTGATTATGCTTGGTCTGTAGTTGGGACAGAGACAGGATGTAATAATTCTTGCAGTGTCATGAAGTTTATAACCCTCCGTACATATCCATACCTTACCTACCCCTAAATCATCTACCTTTCTTTCTTCCTATCTCTGTGTGTACATGTATGTATAATTATGACATTTACCATTTACAAAAGTATTCAGCATAATGTCATTAATTTTCTTTTCCCTCTTGTGTGGTAGATTAATATATATGTCAAATCTCACTTTCTAGGAAAGGAAACTGACATGTTCAGAAGTAAAATGGTTTGTCTATTTTCAAAAATCAAATTAGTAAATTAGAAATGGTTATGATAGTAGCCTGTAGTTTATCCTGTTCAAAAGCACTACTTTTCAATGTCATGAAAGCTTAGATTTTTAAAAAATATTAGGTGTTGCCAGTCCTTTGGTTTCACTAAAATAACATATTTCTTGGAATTCTTTTAATAACTTTTTTTATTTGCCTGGCTATCTCTTATTGTACTGATGCGACCAACTATATTAATTTCTTAAGGTTTCTGTAACAACAGAATTTATTCTGTCACAGTTGTTGAGGCTAGAAGTCCAAAATCAGTGTTGGCAAGACTTGCTTCCTCTGAAAGGTCTAGGGAAGAATCCTTTCTTGCCTCTGCCTAGCTTCTGGTGGCTTCCCGCAATCTTGGGCATTTCTTGGCTTGTAGGTGCATCACTCCAATTTTTGCCTCTGTTGTCACATGACCTTCTTCCCTGTGTATATCTCTTTGTGTCCCTTCCCCTTTTTATAAGGACAGAAGTCATTGGCTATAGAGCCCGTACTAATCTAGTATGACCTCATCTTAACCTGAATACCAGGGGTTAGGACTTGAATATCTTTTTGGACAACACAGTTCAACCCACTACACCAGCATCCTTGAATTCACTATGTCATATGGTGCCTGTTACAGTCTAGGCTTTTATTAAATTTTTGTTAAATAAAGGACTGCCTGGTACCATCATGTACATATAATAAGCCATAATATAGTCATTCATTCTGGAACCATTGCAGTAAGAGATCATATGGTCCATTCCCTCCATAACAAAGTGTGATGTATTATCTTCAGTTTGTTGGTAAAAGCAACAAAAAAGCTTCAGTGACTTAACTATAATCACATAGGTAGTTGTCCACGGGGTACTATGGGCAAAATGTTAATTATTTGCCTCCCATTATAGAGTCTTTTGTGGTACTACTTTTTTCTTACTAATTAGTGTTTTTAGATATTAACGCCTGACATTGAGATAATATGACAGTTATTAACATAGTAAAGACTTTAAAGCTCTTCTAATCAAACTGCTGTCATTTTACAGCTGAGGAAACAGAGGTCTGGAAAGGTTAAGTGAGCTTTCGAAAACAAGGGGTAGGTGATGACATTTCTGGGTGGGTCCTGAGTGTTTAGTATTGAATTCTATAATGTGAATCTAATGTGGCAAATTTGATAGCACCTAGAGGACTATCAATGAAAATAGTCCTCTGTTTTCATTGATAGTCCTGTTACTGATGAAAATCAGTAACAGGCTGGAAAATAAATACTGGAAGAATTGGAAATAATTTAGAGGCAAAGGTAAGGGATGATTTAATGAATCAGTAATATTCTCTTGCTACTGAAGGCAAATGGAGAAAAACAGGCTCAAACAAGAGATGCAGATTCAGGTTTGTCTTCCAGCTGGAAACTCTGACAGTGGGATTGTTAAGAATTGTCTTGGGGCATTTGAAGAGGAATGAACTCTGCCCTCCTCGTTCAAAACAAAATGAAAGCAAAACCCACGCAGATCCACTTACTAGTTTGGGCTTACCTGGAAACTTCATTTTTTTTCAGATCCACTTGTTTCCATACTTTGCTTCTTGACTCAGTCCACTTCAGTGCTTCCTCCTCAGAATGCAACTTTAAATTTATTTTACAAGGAGAGACTTCTACCCTCTACCATCACAATCTCTGAAATCCTTGAACCTATGGCTCGTCATGCCTGGTTTTTATATCTTGAATAGCTGTTCCCTATGAAACAGGACATGATGTAAATGGTGTCTCTTAAATTTCTGATCTTCAGATTACAACATAATATTCATACATCAAACTTCCTATAGATGCATCAAGGTTTTGTTTCTTCAGTAGGATCCTTGATGCCTTCTAAGAGCTGAGGGTAGAAGGAATAACTCAGCACTCTTCCCAGCTTTATTGATTCATCCTCTTCTGGGTTTTGGCATGGATTAGGGCAGTTGATGGATTTTCTAGCTGTGAATGAGCATCCTGTCTCAACTGATCTGAATACCCTGTTGAATAGGTTCTCTGACTGACTTTTCTCCTTTATTGGTTGCTCTGGCAAAATTATGCTGCCTACCTTCAACTTGTATATAACTATATGCTCTTTTCCACCAACATCTTTCTTTTGTCTACAGTCTTCTCTTTTGACAAATATAAGTAATTATAAGCTCATAGGTTTTTGTTTTACTTTATTTTAAATATTAAAATATAATCTAACCTCTTTTCTCCCAAGGGCTTTTACAAACTCTCTGAAAACAAAAAACAAATAATTAAGTCTTGCTTATTAGTGGCTGTACATACAAGTGGCTTTCCTTGGGTTGGAAAGGAAGACAGTTCAGTTGGCAATCAGAAAGTCTTTAAAACTGCCTATTCTTGTTGCACCCAGTCAGAATTTCTTAACACCAACCAGTGTTTAAAATTTCAAGGCAGTGGCTCTGGTGACTTCAGGGGAGAATGGTTATTAGCACTCTTTCTGGTTGTCAAACAGGGTAGCCATTGCCTATGTTTCGGATAAATTAAGGAAGAAGTGGACATGATGGAATAATATGAGCCAATTCGAAATACCAAGTATCTAGCTGTGTGTCTGATGGAAAAGTTAGAGAAATTCTGCATTACTTGATTCTACTTTGTAGGGTGTCAGCATTGATTTTCTCTTTAAAATAACAGCTAATCAAGAGTTAGGCGGACCCCCAGTGGATGATTATGATCATCAATACAGAACCATGTATGGCCTAATATATTTACCCTCAGTGTTGCCGTTTATTAGCCGTACCATTTCTGGGAAATTGCTTAACTTTTGTGAGCCTCAATTTTCTTGTCTCTTAAAATGGGACTAATAATAATGAAGTGGTATTGTGAAGATGAAATTAAACCAAATGAGATAATGTATGTAGGAGCCCAACATAGTACCTGGCACAATGTGAGTGCCTCATAAATAGTAGAGTACTTCTTTTTTTTTAAATGTTAATTGCTAGTGGGAAGCAGCTGCATAGCACAGGGAGATCAGCTTGGTGCTTTGTGACCACCTAGAGGGGTGGGAGGGAGATGCACGAGGGAGGGGATATGGGGATATATGTATACGTATAGCTGATTCACTTTGTTATACAGCAGCAACTAACACAACAATGTAAAGCAATTATACTCCAATAAAGATGTTAAAAAATTAATTTATTTTATTCATTTTTGGCTGCGTTGGGTCTTTGTTGCTGTGCGCGGGCTTTCTCTTTTTGCGGCTAGCGGGGGCTCCTCTTTGTTGCGGTGCTCGGGCTTCGCATTGTGGTGGCTTCTCGTTACGGAGCATGGGCTCTCGGTGCGCGGACTTCGGTAGTTGTGGCTCGCGGGCTCTAGAGGGCAGGCTTAGTAGTTGTGGCGCACGGGCTTAGTTGCTCCATGGCATGTGGGATCTTCATGGACCAGGGGTCGAACCTGTGTCCCCTGCATTGGCAGGCGGATTCTTAACCACTGCACCACCAGGAAAGTCCGTAGAGTACTTCTTTATGTTTGTTTAGCGCTGTACAATTTTCTCACATACTGTATCACCCCATCTTTCAAATGAAACTCTGAAGCTGTCAGGAAGGCTGGTGATAGCGTCATTCTTGAATATGAGAAATGTAAGTTTCAGAGAGTGATTAGTTCAGTATCATATGGCTATTTATACTTAGGTTTTCTGATTCCTAGACCAGAGGCACTGGCCTTTTTCCCCCACTTTATTTAAACTTCTAACTTATTTATTTCCTTATTTAAGCTTGTAGCTATAGGTATAAGGGGTTAAGGGAGCCAGTGCTTTAATGGAATTCTTGGTGCTTTTAAGTCTGTGTGCAAATGACATAGCCTACTTAAAGGGCTTTGGAAAATAATTTAAAATGCTAAACAAACATAAAAAATTGAATGTTTCTTTTAATTATTTTAAGTTATTGCATTTATTCTCTTAATAGTCACATTTTCTTTACTTGGTGGTAAATTAGAAACATCTAAAAAACAATCAGTTCCAAAAAAGAAAAGAACTTCCTGTAGCCATTTTTCTGTTCTAATTACTGTATTAGCCTTGTTTAAATATTCTCTTAATAGCAAATTCTGTATTGCTCCTAAGGCTTTTGTTGAAGAATTCCTGAGAATTATAGTTCCTTATTTTTTGTTGGAGGAACTAATTTTATTAACATGTGGCAATTAAACTGACACTAGGAATTATGAGCAGATAATGTGGGGCATTGCGAAATTATCTTTTTTTTTAAAGTTCAGTGAAAGAAAACATTTCCAGTAATTGTTAACAACTGTAGAAAATCCTGTGAAAAATTGATGGAAAGTACTCCACTCTTCTACCATACCTGGGATTTAAAAAAAGAAAGATTGGACTACTTAGTGCAGTATACTCACTCTACCTCTGTAAACTTCCTTCAATGTGAAGAACTTGGGCAGGTGTTATTAATAAAAAATAATAATAAAAAAACCCTTCTATTTTAAATAAGGATGCTATTCTGCCAGCTTTTAAACTCACACATACTCTCTAACTTATCCCAGCTTTTGCTCATCTGGTCTTTAAATGGCTCCTTTCATGTGGTCAGCCCACGAGTCGTGCGTACTGCCGCTCAATCACGCTGCTATACGTCGCCATCATGAGGGTGGTTTGCATGATTTGCATTTCCTGTACTGTTTGAGCTTCAATGAGCTCCAAGCGCCACGTATGAAGAAACCACTGCCAAATAATGCAATGATTTTAGTCGAACCAGATGAGCTTGTGCTGGAGTCAGGCTACCAAGTGGAGTGGGGAGGGGAAGGGGTGTTGCCAGGATTTCCTGTTAAAAAAGGATTCCTCAAGATGTCCATACATGCAAGATGTGAATTTCTTAGCAAATCTGGCCATGGAATATAAGAAGGTTACTTTTGGGAAGATAGGGCTGAAGTGCTGTGATGAATAACCATATATATGTTACTCTTAGAAAATTAAGTGTTTTAGATCTTAGTATTACATCATGCTGCCAGTGTAATTATTTATTGTGACAATAATAGATTTTGATGACATTAATTTTCTAACCATATAGAGATAAATTTAGTCAAAATTAAATTAAAGGCATTGATTACTTGTCCCCTTGTCCTGTAAAAGAAAGCTTGTATTTTATTTAAAAAATGATCAATAAATGCTGTCGGACAACTATTACAGAAATGGCATAGTAGTGGGCCAATGAATAGCTACTAAAGTGGGGAAGGAAAAAAAAAAAAAAAAAAAACCACATGTACCAGATACTAGTCTTCATGAAAAACATAGACAGATGGGGAGACAGACCTATATGATGCCACAAATAGATGAATATCTTGTAAGCATTTCAAACAAATGTTGAAAGATCCAGTGAAATTTTAAAAGTTGGTTTAAAAGTATATCTTGTGCTTATAAATAGTGTGTTTATTCTGCTCACCTGAAACCCAACCTGTAAATTGTTCATGAAATATTTTATCAATATTAAGCAAAAATAATGCAGACTGAAACTATATATAACGACAGAGATATTAAAAAGCATCTCAATAATAGCACTGACTTTAATTTTTCTTAGACTTCTTACACTCAGTTATGGTGTTATTAATACCTACAAGAAAAACTTCAGCAGTAATCCTGTTAATCATTAATTAATAATAGTCTCAAAGATTTCCCTTTCTTATATACAGACAATTGAAGGATATTCTCTTTTCCTACATAATGTATTCGTCATAAAAAAGTACCTGATAACTATCTGTGGATGCAACTCTATAGTTTTTAGTTTAGTACCAGTTCACTAGATTATATCTTACCAGCTAATCGGTGTCTGTCGTGCATGCTGTACAGCAGTTTTAAGATATTCTACAGAGGAAGCTTCAAAGCCACAGGTACTTACTGAGGAAGTTACTGCATATTTATTTAAGAAAAGGTATGCAAATTATGTGGATGAAAAAATAATGTATTATTATATCTAACATAAAGTGGTTTTATATGTTGCATGTATTATGCAGTCATCTAAGCCTAAAAACATTTTCATGTGATGATGATTGTAGTGTTAAAGGTCAGTCTGTACTACCTTTTTAATTCTCTTTTATACTTTCTTTGTTAATTTCCACTTTTAACACTAATCTTACTTTGATATATGACTTCATCCTTATCTAATGCTCAGTTTGGCACTATTGGATTGTTACTAGATTATCTGCCATGGGAAATCTTGAACCAGGGAGCACTTTTTTCGAAGAGCCTGAATTTGAAGGAGGAAAACTTTGCCCTCCAGAGCTCTTTCAAGTATTCAACTTAATGTGTTCACTGATAATATTGGAATGTTGCATCTTAAGTAATGTCATAGCTGTTATATAAATTATCAAAGTTATTACCGCTTATTTGGTAAATTAGTTTTTAGAACATTGAGCTTATTGTTGGAGATTTTAGTTTTATGTAAATATACTTGAATAATGAATAATAGTGTACCAACCTTTCTTTGAACATTCTTCTTGGTTACTTAGTTCCTAAGAAACTATTTTTTGAATCTAAAAATAAGTTGTATTTTTAGATGCTTAATCCCATGGGGGAAAGGAACACATTTTGCATCACTTGTCTTTAATTTATTAAACAATTCTGTAATGCACTCTGTGCAGAGATCATGAAAACCACCGGCACACATTTTTGTGACCTCACAACATAAGCTGCACTCTTGTGTCAATCCCGGCAAATGTGTTTATAAAGATTCCAGCAATGATAGTCTTGTGACTAAATAAGAAGCAGAAGCTAAAGCTAAGACCAGACAGATACCTATTGGTTTCCTTGAGTTTAATCTGATTAAAACATGGCTCTCAAAAACATTAAATACAGTGTCATGTCAGGGAGGTGGTATATGATAAATATAGTTCATGACAGGAAATCATTATTAAAACAACATTACTAGTGAATCTGTTATGGAAATTTCCCTGTAATTTAGTTAAGTTTCCCCCATTTTTCACCTCCAGTGCATCACTATACTTTTCTGCTTTAATGTTAAGTATGTAATTTTCTGTTGACTGAAAGGCAGTTTTCCTACTTTTAAATACCACATGTCTTTATTGTTATCACCAATCAAACATGAACTGACTCTTCATTTCAACTAGAAAAAAACTATATGCAGAGTAAAAGAGAAACCATACTGGTCGTTGGCCACCAAAACCTAAATACCACAAACCTAAAGGCAGCAACCACCTGGCTTTTCACAAGGCCAAGCAGTTGTTTCAAGTAAGAAACATAGCAACTTGGTTGAATCCCAGATTTTTAATAGCCATCTGAATTTAAAAGTAGTAATTATTTGATTTAAAAAAGTTGAGAACTTCATATCTAACATTATCAAAATTATATCCTCTCTACTGTTTGCTTTGAGGAAATACGGGTACAACGTTAGTCAATATAACCCATATATTTGTAGCTAAACTCTAAGTACTCTAATTTTTTAACAGTTCAGAAAGCACTTTTTAAAAAGAAATATTTTTACAAGGCAAGAGGATTATTTGGCTGACTTACATTAATGAAACATTTTGGCACACATTAAAGATTTCATCAAGCTATTACAACCACCCCCAAAAATCTTGGTTTCCATTTAAAATGTCACCAGTGTGGAAAAAATACCATCAGTCAAATTGCATATCTTCTAACTGAAGGGGAAAAAAAAAAGTAAAAAAAAAGAAACAAACAGTGAGCTTCCAGTGCATTTTTGGCTTCCCTTAAGGAATTCTGACTTAGATATGGTCAGTTATCTGTGGCCTTAAGATTATCTTTTTTCTCTTTGTTCCATTGTATGTTTTCATCTTCACAGGAATAAATCCACTGAGCAATATTCCTAACTTTATGTTCTTCTAGTCAGACACTGGGAATGCTTCCGTTCTTGTGAGTGAGAACAGTTAAAAAAATTATTTTTCTGAAGAAACATAGGGACGCCACTTTACAACAAAGATCTACAAAATTGCATATCATTCTTTTCTGCTCTCTTTAAAATTATTCTTAGAACTCAGTGGGAACAAAGACCCCCTTCACAGGAAACTTAAACACTAAATCCTTCTTATGAGTTTAATCCAGGAAGAAACCTGTGTGCGAGTTGTGGAAACAGTACTGGGACCCTTATGCATTAAAATTTAGCCCCTTTCCGAGCAATAGGTGTGGAAAACTAAGTGGCTGTTGCCTAACTATGCTCCCTGAATTCTGTAGGTGATTCTTGTCTAGTGGTCTTAGGCCTTTCTCTAATCTGTTTTTGTATCAGGACTAATTCACCTTTGAGGTCGGCCAGGTGTCCTAACCCACTCTGTGCTCATATACTCATGGAGTAATGGGATGGCTTTCTACTATTAGCTACCTTTAGGAACGTTCATCTTCATTGCCTCATGCACCTGGTGTAGAAAAAGATATCTAAACCACATTAGAAAATCAAGATTAAACATGAAAATATTTGGAGGTTTGGCATCGAATGTGCTAGTAGCATGCATGCAACTCTACAATAAAATCACATGTGTTTTATAATACAGTTCTTTCACAGTAATACTACCTCAGTATCTTCTAAATTTCCTCATCAGTGGTTTATTTATAAGCCATGCCAGAGATCACTATAATAACAACATACTAGCCTCCCATAACCATTCTGTGTAATAGGAAAGCTTAAGTAAAGTGGCAGTGAATATTCCCCAAACAATTGTGTAGGCAAAGCATAATTATATTCAATTAACATATATAGAAATGTACTGATAGAGATTAAGTTATTTGTGCAAATTTAGGCTACATTTAAGTGGCAGGCAGGAGAAGAACCCGGGTTTTCTGGCTTAACTCTTTCTATTCCACTGTCAACAAAGGAATATTCTGTATTACCTGAAAATGAAAGGATTGTTTCACCCAGAAGTTACACAGGTACTTTTGCTGTCAAAGTGACCTTAATCCAGGAGACTTTTGGTTCAGGCTCTCTGGCTGGTTGAGGGTAATCTGAAAGACTGAGTGTATTTAAGTATCCCTGTTTTTCTAATTCACTTACTCAAAATGCCAGCTTTGATGACAATTAATGAGGGAAACTGTAGGGAGATAATGTGTTCCTCTGACTCTTCCTTCTTTTTACCATGCAGCCAGAAGTCACCAGTTAGGGAACAGGGAGAGATGTGAATGGAATACTAGCCTTCTGATATGATGTGAGTCATTATGGAAAATGTGGCAAGCTTGGATCCAACTTCCTGCTCCTTGTTGACTCTTCCACCTTCAATGGACTCATCTCTAGTATCCAACCCCATTCTCTCTCCATATCTCTCTGAGGAGCATCTTAGGATTTCAGGTCCCTTTCCTTTTCTGGCTTCTGTTGTAACCAGTTCCTGTCCTATATCAGAGGATGACTAGGGTTATTCTGTAGGGTAGATGCTGCAAACCAAAGGGAGCCCAACAGGATACAAGTGTCTGAGATACCTCAGGAGAGCCTCTTTTTGTCAAGTTAAAGGAGAGAGGCTTCTATTTGCAGACAGCTGAAATGTGGAGCGAGGCACTGAACACAGATTAACAAATCAAAATAATGGTCTTCCAGGGATAGAACATGGACCAACATGCTGCATAATTTTAACCTGCATGTCCATGGTAGGAGATAGATGGGTGACAGTGATCAAAAGCAAGAAGCTAGTGTTCTCTGGAAACAGTGATCATAGAGACAGAGCTTTTTAAGTTAGTAACAATATAACATTTATAAAGTGCCTCACAATTTACATATGTCTTCATGATCTCGTTTGATCCTCATAGCAACTCCTAAACACTAGGTAAGAATGAAAAATCTTCTTTTACAGATCAAGTTCAGAAAAGTTATGATTTGCCCAAGTTACCTATTAGGAAATTTCAGAGTCAAGACTTGAACCCAAGACTTCTAAATGCTTTTTTTCACCCTTACTATACCAATGCCTTTGTTTCTCAATTAAGATCCATTTTTATTCCTTCCTCTTTCTCTTTTCTCTCTCACAAAAATATATGCCGGGCACTGTGCAGGTACTGGGTGAACTGAGCTAAACAGTGTTCCCTACTTTGTGGAACTTAGTCTGCACTTCTTAGGACCTGCCAGTTGGTATGGTAGCCACATGTGGCTATTAAGTCTGTGAAATGCGGCTAGTCTGAATTGAGATATGATTATAACTGTAAAATACACATGGAATTTAAAATGTTTAGTTTCAAATAAAGAAAGCAAAATTTTTCATAATTTTGTATTTATATATTGATAATATTTTAGATATCTTGAATTAAAATATATTATTAAAATTGATTTCATCTAATTTATTTTCATCTTTTCAAGGGCTACTAGAAAATCTTATTGGCTATTAGAAATTTTTAAATTACATTTATCTCTTGCATTTGTGGCTCACATATTTCCATGGGATAGCAAGCTGTGACCTTATGGGGAAGTCATTTCCTAGGGTACATTCAACCAGTTAGTACTTCTCTGGTTACATTTTTTACATTGAAACGTTTGGATCCTTTGAAGTTTGTCCTGTTGCATCCTGGTCTGGATCCCAGTTTATTTTTTCTCCAAATGGTTACCAAATTGACTCAACACCATTTATTGGGTTGTTCATCTCTGTTTTGAGAGGCTACCTTTAGCATCATGCTAACTCCTAGTATGTATTCTGTGTATATCTGGACTATGTCTTTTTTTCCATTGGCTGTGTCTATGTTTGAACCAATGTTAGACTTTATATTTTTGAGATTTTAAAATATTTTTTAATGTCTGGTAGGGTTAGTTTCCATCTCCAACTGATCATCCCCTCTCCCCATCCCTGAGTTTTCTTGGCTATTGTTTCTTCATTGTCTTTATCTAGGAAAGTTAGAATCTGTTTGTGTAGTTGAAAATAAACAAAAACAACCTTTTTAATTGTCACCAAGATAAGCAAACTCAAAGAAAATTGATGTCTATGTAATGTTGACTCTTCCTCTCCAAGGTGGTGATACAATTTACCATTCATTCAAGTCATTCTTGGGATACCTTCAGTAATACTTTAACATTTTCTTCATAGAGGTTTTGCATGTTTCTTAAATTTATTCCTAGGAAATTTTATCTATGTATGTATATGCTGCTATTTATGCAGTATTTTCTTTTAATGCTTGTTATATATGTTTACATATATTTTAATAATTTTATAAACATTAATTCTGTACTCTGTAAGCTTACTAAATTCTCTAACTGTAATAAATAGCTTTTTGGTTAATGGTCTTGAACGTTCTAATCTTATCCACAAATACTGATAAATTTACCTACTTCTTTCCAGTTTTTATACCTTTCATTTTTTTTTCTTGTCTAATTTTATTGGCTAGTTCCTGCAGTACAATGCTAAATAACAGTGGCAATAGTGAGTTTTTGTCTTGTTGCTGACTTTAATGTTTCTTCTTAAGTATGATGCTGGCTTTTGAGTTGAACTGAACATATTTTATTATAGTAAAAAAAAATCATGGATTCTTATTTTATTTTATTTTTTTTTAAAGGTTTTACTCTTTTTTTTTAAAAATTTAATTAATTAATTAATTTATTTATGGCTGTGTTGGGTCTTCGTTTCTGTGCAAGGGCTTTCTCTAGTTGCGGCAAGCGGGGACCACTCTTCATGGCGGTGCGGTGCGCGGGCCTCTCACTGTCGCGGCCTCTCGTTGCGGAGCACAGGCTCCAGACGCACAGGCTCAGCAATTGTGGCTCACGGGCCTAGTCGCTCCGCGGCATGTGGGATCTTCCCAGACCAGGGCTCGAACCCGTATCCCCTGCATTGGCAGGCAGATTCTCAACCACTGAGCCACCAGGGAAGCCCGGATTCTTATTTTAAGAACAAAAATTTTATTGAATTTAAAAAATCATGAATAGTTATTAAATTTGGTTAAATGCCTACTCATGATTATGTGATTTTTTTTTTCTTTTTAAAGTATTAAAATGATGGATCTTATTGATTTACTAATACTGAACCATGTCTATATTTTTGGAAAGAGGATCACATGTTCATGATGTTTTACTCTGTTTTCATTTCTTGCTGGATTTAGTTTGCTAGTATTTTATTTCAGATTTTGGCACCTATTTTAAGTGAGCTTCACCTGTTTTTGTTACACCCACTTCATAAAAATAAAATAATTTGGAAGTTCCTCCACCCCCTATTAATACTAGTTTAAAAAGAAATAGACTTATCTAATCTTTAAAATTTTGGTAGAATTCCCCTGTGAAACCATGCGAGTTTAGTGCCTTATTTTGGGGTGGGGTGGTGGTGGTGGTGGTGATAGTGGTGGATTTTTGGGAGGAGCAACGTTCTCTATTTCTCTTATGGAAATCTGAGTTTTTGTCTGTTTGTTTTGTTTTTTAGATTCTCTACAATTGACCCTTGAACAACATGGGTTTGAACTGTGCAAGTCAACTTATATGAGGATATTTTTCAATAGTAAATTCTACAGCACTGCATGGTCCTTGTTTGGTTGAATCTGAGGATGTGGAAGAACCTAAGATATGGAGGTCCGACTATAAGTTATGCACAGATTAACTCCTGCATTGTTCAAGGGTCAACTGTACTTCCTCTGAGGTATTTTTTAAAAAAAGACGTTTTTTTCCCCTACAAAATTGTGTGTGTGTATGTGTGTAGTTCTTTTGATGTTTAGGAAGGTTTACATTTTTTCCTTATTGTCTACTTTCATAGTTATAACATTATATGACACCCTGAGTTCTCTAATTCTTGAGATAGTATCTATTAGTTCTTCATAATGAATAATGATAAAGTTGTGTCCCCACTTTTTTGTCCATTGCTCTTTCTCTACCATCTGATTTTAACATTTTTTTTTACCAATATACTTTTTAAGTATGCATATACTTCTTATGTTTGATTTATAAGCTTTCAAAAGTATCTGAACACTAACAGCTATTATGGTTAAGGCAAGAGGTGGATCTATCTCTCAAATTTCTTTTATTTTTCTTCTACAGTTGGACTATTTCTATGACTACATGGTCAGAGTAAATACCTTTTATGCTCTGTTTTGCCACCTTAGTTCCCACATTGGTTTTGGTTTTAGTTCTGTGGTTAAATGCACTTACTGGAAGACTTCTGCTTTCAACCAATATGAAATAACAGTAACGAGATTTACTTTTCCATTGGAAACAAACAAAAAATGGACAAAATGTATATGAAACCATTCAAGACCCTGGACATCAATCAACAAAGGACAGTGACCCCTGAGAGAGGGCAGTGAAATGAGGTGGGCTCTATGATTACCCAAGCTTGTTTGCCTTGGAAGAGCTTCTTGTCCCTGATGCAAGGAGGAGGAATCCAGGGAGAGACTGGTAGGACCCCTGGCATTGAGGAGATAGAGGTAAGAGTCTGGTTAGATAAAAACAATGCTGAAATAGAGCTGCTCAAAGAGAGAATCCTGGAGATCTGTAGAGGGTCCCAGTTGATCATTCATCTGAGTGCAAATTGGCACATGCATGTTAGGAAACTCTCAAGGTCAAACTAAGAACCATGCGAAAAAACTACAAGGAATAATGCCCATTGCTCACAAAAGGCCAGAAATAGTGCCCGTTCCCAACAACCAAACTGGAAAACCTCATGATTTGGTCAGGGCTGTGGTCTCAACTGAGGCTCAGCTGGGGAAGGATCTGCTTCCAAACTCACATGGTTGTTGGTAGTATTCACTTTCTTGTGAGCTGTTGGAATAAGAGTTTCAGTTTCTTGCTGGCTATTTCTGAGAGGCCACCCTCATTCCCTTGCCATGTGGACTGTCCTAACATGGCTGCTTATATCCTCACATCCTGAAAAGGAGAGTCTTCTTGAAAGGCAAGATGATACAGTCTTATGTAGCATACTCACATACATCCTGTCACCTTTGCTGAATTCTGTTGTTTAGAGGCAAGTAGCTGGTCCTGCCTGCACTCAAAGGGAGGGATTACATAAGGCATACATACAAGGAGGTGGATCATGGGGATCACTTTAGAGTCTGTTCTCTACACTAGTGTTTACAAGAATATCTTAAAAGCAGCCAGATTAAAAAACCAACAATATCGAGTTACATCAGAAGAACAAAATTAAACACTATAGTAGATTTCTCATTGGGAACATCTCAAGGAGAAGACAGTGGAGCAACATCTTCAAAGCACTGAAAGAAAACCAGAAACTATCAAATGAGAATTCTATACCCAGTGAAAATATCGCTCAAAAACAAAGGTAACAGAGATGGTCAAAATAAAACAAGTCCTGGGGATATAATGTACAGCTTTGTGACTATAGTTAGTAATACTGTATTGTGTATTTGAAAGTTGGTAAGAGATTAGGTCTCAAAAGATCTTGTCATAAGAAGAAAAAAGAATTGTAATTAAGTGTGGTGATGGATGTTAACTAGACTTATTTTGGTGATCATTTTGCAATCTATCAAATCATGTTGTATACCTGAAACTAATACATTTTTAAGAAATAAACAATAAACAACTAAAATATCCAAGAGTAAAATAAAGGGTTTTACCTGAAAGAGAGAAGAAAGAATTGAGAAGAGAAAGAGAAGCAAGTAAGAAACTTCATTTGGCGTCATTTGTCACATTAGATACCCCTCTTCCAACACTACCATCATTGAATTTTTGATTCCACCAGGGTCATAATCTTAGGTGAGGAGCATATATCTATCTATTGTTTCCCCCAGATCTGGGGTGATGTGTGTCTATATTTGTGCATCCCTACTTTACTGGTAGGTGGTGGCAGTAAAGTCAAAATACATATCTTAGTTCTTTTGAATAATTTTATCTTCTACTCTTTTCCTTCATAAGGTAACTTTTTAAAGGGGCAACAAGTTTGCTAATTTGAGCTTCTTAAGAAGTCCTTTAACTAGACAATAACTTGAGTGTTTCATATTTAATCTAGAATAGTATGTTAAAATATTTAAACTATTTAAATAGTAATAATTTAAATTATTAAAATAAAATAATTTTAAATTGACTTTAAGTAATTTAAATTATCTAAAATAATATTTAGCATGATTTTCAAAATGCATGTATTTCTAAATACAACTGTGTTTTATATCAAAAATATTTTAATTTTTTGACTGAGGGTCTCAACTCTAGTTTCCTAAAGTGCTAGTGGAAAAAAAAATAGTACTTGTGCTTTTTTTCTGATAAGGTTTTTATAATCTTTAATTTTACACTGTGCATGTGAAAGTACTTTGAAAACTCTGGACACATACAATTTTAAGGTATATTTTTAGAATCATAATATCATTTTTAACTTTCTGTCAAAAATAGGTAGGTATAGTTCTGGTTTTCAAAACGCCTACTGTAATGAAGATACTACCTTGAAGCACATGCTTTTATATTAAGAAATTGCAAGTTTTTGGTATCTGTGATCTGGTTTTTGTTCCAGTCTAATGGCTCTATTCTCCAAATTATTTGGTCTCCCACTTTATTAATTTTATTCCTGGATCAATTTGGGGCCACCTTTATCATGGTGAAATCCAATATTGCTCTAGTGGTTTGAGTATCTATGATTTCTACTATCTTGATGTATAGTACAGGAAACATTTTGTTAAAAGATATTTCACCCAAATACTGATATGTTCAGCACTGTTTTAATTGACTGCCTATAAACCCAAAGAATGTTATTGATTTACTGCCTAAAAAAAAACCAACAAAAAAAACCCCTTCAGTTTTTTGCATAATTGATACATAAAGATTTTCATTTGCAGTAATCAGAGTTTGGGCTGCATTATTTTGTTGATGGTAGGATTGAGAAGGTTAGAGATCTTTGTAAATGCTAGAAGTCTTTTAGTACTGTCATTAACCTGAAAGTCATGAAGCATTAAAAACAAGACACCTGGTCAACCCAGACCTCTGTACATAATATTAATGAAAAGGTTCAGAGATATGGAGTACAATTGGGAATTCAGAGCAGGAGGTCATTTGTTTTTGTGGAGGCATTGGTATCTGACTCTACTTTGAAGGGTGGGTAGGACTGGGATGGACATGGAAGAACAGCCAGACATAATAATCATAGCGTACACTTAGATAGCATTTACTACTTTCCGGACACTCTTCTAAGTGCTCTCAGTGTATTAACACATTTCACAACTGTATTAATAATTAATAAGGTGATGATTATCTTCACCTTGAAGATAATTGAGTTGAAGAAACTGAGACACAAATTTGTTAAGTGGCTCATTCCAGTTTTCATAGCTAGTAAATAGTGGTACTGCCATCTAAACTCAGCTTTTCGGCCTCAGAGTCTCTCTTAATCACTATGCTGTTCTGCTTCTAATTAGTGTGATGTATTTTATGGGAAGAGCAGGATAGGAGAAGTTAAGGAAGGTTGAAATCATGGAAGCTTTTGAAAGGGAGGCAGCGGCATTCATTTGTTATTGATGTGAGTATAAAGTGGTTCAGTCTTTCTAGAAAATAATTTTATAGTATTGGGTTGGCCAAAAAGTTCGTTTGGGTTTTTCCGGCCGAACTTTTTGGCCAACCCAGTACTGTATTGTATCAAGAATTTCACTAAGTGAAGTAAGCCAGACAAAGATAAATATCATATGATATCGCTTGTAAGTGGAATCTTAAAAGAAAAAAAAAGATATAAATGAACTTATTTCTAAAACAGAAAGAGACTCACAGACATAGAAAACAAACATTGTTACCAAAGGGAAAAGGGGGTTGTGGGGAGGGATAAATTAGGAGTTTGAGATTAACATATACACACTACTATATATAAAGTAGATAACCAACAAGGACCTACTGCATAGCACAGGGAACTATACTCGATATTTTGTAATAAAAGGGAAAAGAATCTGAAAAGGAATATATATCTATCTATCTATCTATCTATCTATCTATCTGAATCGCTGTGCTGTACACCTGGAATTACCATGATATTGTAAATCAACTATACTTCAATTAAAAAAAAAAAGAATTTGAAGTCATTGCCCTCTACATATTTGTCCTAAAGAATGTTGGGAGACAGTTCTCCATGGGTCTCTCACATTTCATATGGTTTGCAAGCAGAGACATTAAATGCCTTTTTGTCCTGGACTATCTTTTCAAGGAGGTTTGTAGCAAAATAGCATTGTAATATAGAGATAGTATTTCCCTTCTGATCAGATAGCTGGTTTATTTATTGTCCAAGTATAGTAAAGATAATATCTCCCTATAGAACAAAGTTTGGGCAAGTTTCCTTGTAGCTCATTATGCAAGATTTGGGTTTCCTAAGCTCAGGGTTTCTTAGCTATGATGCAAACCCACTGCCTATGCATCATCCGTGTAGGCCACTCCACATCATCCTGGTGGGCTTTGGGGGCCAAGGAGAACTGATGTGCATGAGAAGCTCATGCTTGCTCACTGTTGTCCCAAGTAATAAGTCCTTGTCCGACCCAGGGGTGTCATGCTTGCTGCCAGCATCTGGGAGACCGTGGTAGGCTAACTTGCTAACTTGCAAGTAGGGCAAAGTCTCAGACCCTTCACTGTTTTTGACAAAAGGATGGTTAGAATTATCAACAAATAATTATGTATGATCATTGGAAAGTAATCCAACTGTCCAATAATAAGGAACAGTTTATTAAATTATAGTACATCCATATAGTGGAGTATTAATTCCATAATCCTTAAATATTATTTTTTAAAGATTTAAAGACTTGGAATATACTCATGAGAATGTTAAGTAAAAATTATATTATGAAAATGATCCGTATAGTACAATCTCAATTTTGTAAAATGTGTTTACGCATTTAGGAAAAAACCCTGGGATAAAATGTGCAAAACATAAAACATTGTTAGATATAGGTTGTAGAAATTTAAGTGATGTTGTTTTCTTTTTCTATTTGTATATTTTCCAGATCATCCTATAATGACTATATATTACTTTTATAATTAGGAAAAATATACATTATTAATGAAGTCAAACTGAGGGATTTGACATGGTATAATAGGCAGAGTAGATAGTGTATATATTCTTGAGAGGACAGTAATATGAGGATACATAAAACCCCTGCAATGAAAGGTCTGTTTTTCATTAAAATGCACGTGTACAATATAACTGAAAACTATTAAAGCAAAAGCAAAACTAAAAAATCCAAGTTACAACAGGGATAGAGGAAACATGGATATTTTAGATATTCTAATTTAAGGAAACTTAATCCATTTGAACAAAAAACTAAGCTCATCAAAGCCTCTCGTTGTCTAATAAAAAAGAATTAAGTTAGTTAATCATAAGAAACAATGTTTGCAAACTGAAGTGCTGAAAGATGAAATGATCTTATGTCTGACATTTGCTTTAAAATATTCCAGCAAAAAATAAATAAAAATAAAGTGAGAGGGAGAGTTGAACCAACCTTGGCAAAAATATTGATAGCTGTTGAAGTTGTGTTGGATACATGAGGCTTATTATGCTGTCTATTTTTGTATGTGCTTGAAAATTTGCATAATAAAAAATTAACAATATATCACTAATTTATATAGTTTAAAAACAATATTCCTCAACCTTGGCTGCTCTCAGAATCCTTTAGGAACACTAAAAAGTAGTGATGCCTGGATCCCACCTCCTCTGATTCTAGTTTAGTAGGTATTGGGTGTGGTTTGGACATCAGGATTTTTTAAATCTCTCAGTTGATTCTAATGTGTAGCTCATGTTAAAACCCATAGTTCTAAGTGGACTCTGTTAGGTAGATCTTTATTATAAGGGACATTGAATGTAGTAACGGACATTTTTTGCAGTATTTCTTTAAAAAATGTTGGTATGTTTTCTATTATGTTGGTTCATGGAACATCCCTCAGTAAAAAGTGAGAATAGGCTAATAATTTTTTCTTATAAAGATAGTCCTACTGAGTACCAGAATAAAATAGTGGAGGTACATAGCTTAACAGTTCTTTCACTTGATAAAATGATAAAGTTTCAGTGACTGTAAGGAATGAATAACTAACACTCCCTTTCAAATATTAGTTGAGTAAGAAGAGGCCTAACTGATGTAGAAAGCATAGTTTTTTTTTTTTAAATTTTAGCATTTTATAACTTTCTTAAAGTAATTCTTGTTCATTTTAGAAAACTAAAAAGAATATTTAGAGATACAGAAGAAAATAAGCATCCATAGTTCCATTATCCATGGTAAATATTGATAATATTTTATAGCATTTGATTTCAAATTTATTTTAACTTTCTATTTGAAATTGAAAAATTTCAAACATAAATGTAGGGATAGCAGTATCATAAATCTCTAAGTACCCATCACTAAGCTTCAGTAATTATCAACTCATGATAAATCTTATCTCATCTGTGACCCTCTCCTACTTTATTCTCCCTTCCCCCACACTGGATTATTTTGAAGCAAATCTTGCATATTATATCATTTCATCTATAAATATTTTAGTATGTATTAGAGCAAATAATCTTCAGGTCATTAGCACATATCTGAGGTATTGGTATTCTGTGTTGACTGAAAGAAGATCCATATGCTATGGTTCCTAATTTTGTAGTTGCCAAAGATGGTGTTGTGTTATAAAAGTAAAAATCTGGCTTATATTTTTGAGCTGCAGAAGGATCTGCTGGCAGGGCTGAGACTTTTCTCAGAAAGTAACTCCATCGGTTTAAATGATGAAATAAGTAGTAGACTGAAATCCAAGAAACCCAGGGTTCTACCCATTAATCAGGCTTTAATTTAGAAGATTTTGAGGATTAGAATTACCTAATGTTTTGCTTTAAAATAACCTAAATTGGTCTCTTGGTCTCATTTTCTTTAGAGCCAGGTAGTTTTTCAAAGGGTTTGGCAGATTGAGTTAGTCACAGTGTGTTTTGGTAAAATTAACATGGAGGCAATATGTTAGAAAGGAGTTGAAGACAGGGAAATCATTTAAGAGGGTACTCAGTTTTTGTGGTCTGAGCTGATAAAAACCCAGTGTTGGAGAGTGGGAGAAGAGGCAAAATTTAGCATCTTTATTTATAGTAAAAATTAGCACAGCTTGGTGATACTTTGTATAAGAGTTAGGAGTAGGAGAATAATCAAATATGCCTTCAGCCCTACCCTAGGGATCTAGCATAATTCTGTGCTCTTGGAAGAATGAGTAAAGTTGAGAAGCAAGAAATGATGGGGGAAGAAAGGGATGAGTTAGCCCAATATTAGTATACTGAGTTGAAATTAATAGCACGTAGGCATTTTTTGTGGGTCACTGGAAATAGAGCACTAGAGTTCAGATGATCTGTGAAAGCTGGGGATCTGCATTTGAAGATCATTCATGAAGCTATAAGGATGATGGTGTTTTCATAGGGAATATTTGTTTAAAGAGAAGAGCATGTTCAATAGTTCTAATGGATGGGAATAGGCATAGGGATGAATTAATCTAGAATACATTAAATTAATCCTTATCGAACATCTATGTTACAGGAAAAGGGAAGGAGTGCTTACTGCGGAGACTGGGAAACACAAAGGGAATGAATGCAGTGCCAGAGATATGTACAAAGATTTATGAAAATAAAATCTTGGTAGAATGACTCAAAGTGCCCAGGGCAGGAGGCCTGAAGTTCAGGGGAGGATGTGTTTGGTAGGAAAATAGGAGGGAATAGTTTTTCATGCAGAGGCAGAGGCACAGACACGTGGGCTCAGGGCAGTGGTGAGGAGTCTGTTGTGGCCAAAGCACAGGCTACAGGGTGAAGAGAATGGCAGGGCACTTGGTTCTGATATGCAAGAACTAGGAAACCACTTGCGGGGTCTGAAGAATATTAGAATCACTATGAAAATAGAAGTTAAGAGACTTCCCTGGTGGTCCAGTGGTAAAGAATCCTCCTTACAATGCAGGGGGCGTGAGTTCGATCCCTGGTCAGGGAACTAAGATCCCACATGCCGCGGGACAACTAAGCCCGCGTGCCACAAATACTGAGCTTGCGCGCCTCAACTAGGGAGCCCGTGTGCTGTAAACTACAGAGCCCACGTGCTCTGGAACCTGCACACCACAGCTACAGAGCCCACGCGCCCTGAAGCCTGCGCGCCACAACTAGAGAGAGAAAACCTGCATGCCACAACTGGAGAGAAGCCCGTGTGACGCAACGAAAGATCCCGCATGCCTCAACAAAGATCCCACATACCACAACTAAGACCCGATGCAGCCAAAAATAAATAAATAAATAAGAATAAAAAATAAATAAATAAATAGAAGGTAAAATCATGTTTGACTTTAACATAAATGGATAGAAGAGGAAATAACAGAAAAATTATAGGTTTTTCTCTTCTGTTTATCAAGCAAATACTGTCATAATAAAGTACTGTAGGTTCACTTTTATTAATTTATATTCATTTTGTTCATATCAAAATTTTGATATATGATAATGTGACCAAAGCAAAGATTTAATATATATTTACATATATATATATATATATATATATATATATATATATACACACACACACGTGCGCACACACACACACATACACACACACACGATCAGTATATTAATTAGTAACAGCCAGGAACCAGGGGTACAAAGATGGGAGAATGAAATAAAGTCTCGCCTTCAAGATCTTGGTTGATTAGTCAAAGACAGATAATAAAAAAATTATGTTCTTGTTCGGTAAGTGCAAAGATATGGGAACACTCAAGAGGAGTACAAAATCCAAGTCAGGTGTTAGCAGAAGGATTTAGGAAGCCTTCTTGGAGGGATGATGACAATTGATTTTTAGGTTATGCTAAAGAAGTAGTGGGTTGATTTGAGCAAGGGAACATGAGATAGTGTCATACAATGCAAATTGGGTCACAATAAGTAAAGACACAAGGAACCATAGTGTGTGTGTAAGGAACCATAGTAATTTCATTCTTCTTGAAGCTCTAAGTGTGAGATTGGGACAGGAGAGGAGCTTGTAGATCTAGGTGGAGATCAGTGCAGGTTGACATTTCACATACTAATTTAAGGGACTTGAGTTTTATACAGGGGAGTTACTTGGCTGGATTTTGCATTCTCGATATATGGCTCTTGTAGCTAGGTGTAGGATGAACTTGGGAAGTCAGGCTTGGAAATAGGAATTAGGTAGATTTGGCAGTAAACAGGCTTCACTATGTAAAAGAATAAGGATGAAACTGAAGGTACAGATTTGAGAAATATTCAGGAAATAAAATGGACAGGATTCATTAATAGGTTATTTATGGAAATTTAGGGAGAGTGAGTGAAAGGAAGGAATGACTCAGGTTTCTGGTGTGGTGGATGGTTGTGCCTTCAGCTATAACAATAAATACAACAAAAAGAACATATTTATTGGATTAGATGATGAGTTCTGTTTTGGACCTTTTGAATTTTATGTGCCGATGGGCTTTCCACACAAAGATTTCCAACAGATGGCTGAATATCTGAAGGTTAGGTGAGAAGTCTGAGTTTGAAACCCAAGTCTGGGAGCCATTACCATGTAAGTGACACTGAAACTCTAAGAATGGACATTCTCTTTAGTATCAGCATCATGTTCATAATCAATATGAATATACTAAGTATATATTGAGCAAACAACCCAAGAACCAGGGCGTGGAAGAACTCTACTTAACCTTGTTTAATTTGCTTAACTTTGAATTCACCTGAAACATACTTTAAAAAATTGAAGAACAAACATACCCAGCATCTTTTAAAAACTTTATTTTCCCCCCAGATTTTAATCCTATCATCAAAGTAGCATATCAAAATATAATTTGAATTAACTTCATAGACCATTTAATTGGAGTTCTTAGAATTGGGTGTCTAGTGTATGCAGGGCACTGAATTCATTGCAAGAGACTTCAAAGGCAAAGGCAGTCCATATAATGATTTTGGCAATAAAAAGAATTTAATTTTTCCTCTCTCAGCTCAAGTACAAGTCATCTCGGGAGAAAAATTACTCCCAGATGAGTTTACGATCGCCAACAATACAAAATTTAACCAAATTGGATCATCACACACTGTGTTTGGAAGGAAGACTGACAAAGTGTTCTTTCAGTAGATTCTAGGAAGTGTAGGACTTACTTAACTAGAGTGGCCCTGGAAAATGATTATTGCCTAAAGATCAGGAGTAATTAAGTCTAATGCTATTCATTTGTAGGAGAGTTTTCCAATAATAGTTTTGGTAAATGACATCTTATAAAAACAAAAAACAAGAGAGTATAAACTATAGAATGATGAATACAGAAACTGACCAATACTGTAGTATTTTGAACTTCAATTCATCATTTAATTGGAATTTCATTCCCAAAACAGAATTGATTAATAATAATGGTAAATAGTTTCCAGTACTTATGTACTGCTTACAGTGTGCCAATTGCTGGTCTAAGCACTTTACACATATCCTCACACCACCCTGTAAGAGGAATACTGTTATCAGCCACCTTTAACACATGAGGAAACTGAGGCAAACAGAGGGCAAGCCAACATGCCCGAGATCACATAGCTACTAGTTGGTGGAGCAGGTAGTCTGCCCTCAGAGTTACGGTAGATCCAGGTAGATTACCCTTAGATTCCATGGTAGACCAGGTAGACTGCCCTCATAGCCCATGGTAGGTGGGTTCAGGTAGTCTGCCCTTAGATCCCATGGTAGACCCAGGTAGTCTACCTGAAGAGTCAGTGGTACACTCAGGTGGCCTGCTTTCAGAGTCCCTGCTCTTAACCACAATCCTAGTGTAAATGATAGTGAATGCAACTGGTAAACAGTATATGTATGCATTGTGGAGTTCTACAAAGTATGGAGATGACATGATTCTTGCCCCTTAAAAAATGCAGTCTCTGGCACTGTTTCCCAAATAATTTGCTTTGTAACACACCACAATGATGCTTTTGACCTAATTTTCCCTACTGTTGTGTAAAGGTGATATTACACATATTCATTATATTAAAAAAAAAAGAATTTTTAAAAATAAAAAACTTAAATTATCTCTTTAGGTTAATTGTATCTTATAGTGATGTACAAATTAGGTGTAGAGATTACCAATTTTAGGAGATTTTATAAAGAACTCAATGTGTAACAGCATAGGTATATACTTTGCTCTTTACCCAAGAAATGTAAATGGAAATTATTTTAATCAAATAATTCAAAAGATACCAGGCATTCATGCTATTAAAAGTTTTATTATTAATACTTTTCATTTTTTAATTATAAAAGTAATATATAATCGCATGATAGAACATTTGGAGATAAAATATGAAAATCCGTAAACCCAGCAGCTCTTATACCCTATAGTCTTATTTCCTTATAGTCTTTCCCTGTGTATCTAGTCTTACATTATTGTAATAATAGCATATTTATTATTTTGTGCTTTAGGAAGTTTTAATTTTACTCTTTAGTATTATTGAAGATCCTTTTTTTTTGGTAAAAATAGAGTACTAATTTGGCTTTTGGATATTCTGGGGTTGCTTTGTAGTCTATACCAAGTTTGCATATTATAATTCAGAAACATTTTTGTGTTATTCTCCTCACCCTTATCTCCGTTCCAAGCCTTGGCTTTCCTCAGCCAGGTCCACTGATGCCCCCTACCTGCAGGCTGAATCTTGCATGGTACCTGAGCCATTCTTGCCTGAGTCAGCATATACATCTTTAGTTTCAGACCCACTGATGTGACTTGGAGTTAGTTCTATCCATCCCAGACCTTGGATTCATTTGCACAGCTGTTTATATTCCTGCTTTCTCTCAGCTGACCCTCCACCCCGCAAATCCCTCTACTGCTGGTTGCCGTGGGATCAGCCCTGGGCCCTCACTTCATTGCTTTCCCTTCATCTCTCCTCATCCTTCAATTGCCAGTTTTAGATGACTTGGCCAGGCTTCCTCTCTGTAGTACCCCGCCTTCTCTTCAGATACTCTCCTTCATCCTGTAGGCTCCTTCTGGGCCTTTGTGACCCCTTTCTTACTTCATGCCACTTTCATCCCCTACCTATTCCCAGTCAGACTTTGTGTCTGACACCTGTACAAGATTTTCCAGTGTTGCCTCCTGAATTCTGATTGAGACTTCTCCTTGGAATCTTTATTCTTCTGCTTTATTCATTGAATTCAACTTATGTCTTGCCCAAGTATGCCCTTTGGACCAAGTTCCTCTGACTGGCCCACCATCTTCTCAGATGCCAGGTGCTACAGGTGGTTCCCTTG
The DNA here is from genome assembly GCF_965194805.1 of Balaenoptera borealis. Classification (NCBI taxonomy): domain Eukaryota; kingdom Metazoa; phylum Chordata; class Mammalia; order Artiodactyla; family Balaenopteridae; genus Balaenoptera; species Balaenoptera borealis. The sequence continues at coordinate 86,211,720 of NC_138863.1, forward strand.
CCCTTGGCATGTGCTCTGTCCTGGGACCAGGCCTCTGCCTGTCTCTCTTCTCTTTCCATGTTGGTCTCTGTTGCAGAGCCCTTAGACCACCCAGGACAATGTCAGCATGGTTTCCCCAAAGACAAATTACTGTATAAAATCAAGAGAGTAAAAGAAGAATTTTAATGCATATGGGAAAAAAATTATTCGCTGATTTTTGTTAAATCTCTTCAGATCCTTTTTCCAGCTGAACTATTTATCACTTGAAGCAAAAAGGAACAACTGTCTATGTCATGTCCAGACGTCTTTGTACTGTGTAGGCTCTAGGTGCATTGCATGTTGTGTCTGGATTTAACATGACTATAACACATGAAATAAAAGAATCCATCAATACAGACTAAATTAAAATTGGAGTCGCATAAAGAGAATCTATGGTGAGCTGTCTTTGAGTTGCCTCGTTTATTCTTATTGATGAATTTTCATAACTTACTCCTTGAATAAATTATCCAAGAATCAGTGTGTGATTTTCTTTATATATTACTTCATATTTGTATAAAGATACTGCCATAATAAAATCTTATAATGATTACTGTTTTTACTATTTGGATGGGCTGGATGTTTTTTATAATGATTAGTGTTTTTGCTCTCCAATTGGACTGAATTTTTCATTTACAGTTTATATAAAAATGGAACAACATTGCAAGTCTGCTATTAGAAAAGGTACAATAATTCTTTCATTTTTTTCAACTCTAGGGACAGTTAGATCTCTTCCTTCTTTGTCATACATATAATTGGCCATATCAGTAACATGATTACAATATGCAACTCCTTTCCTCCAAGATATCACATTTGAGTATTCTCTTCTTTAATTTCAATCTCCTGACCTTTTGCCATTCTTATCCTGACTTATATGTGGAATCATGTGGCATGGCCAGTTACAAGATGCAGCAAGTGGGCAGGTTCTGCAACAGGTTACTGGAGCAAGGCAATTACAGGCAGTTGACTCCATGAAGTGTGCCGTTTCCATGGTATACAATTGTGATGTCCAAGTGATCTGATGATGTCGCTAATAATCAAAGAAAGCTGTTGACCATGGAGAAATCTCTGAAAGAAGTAACGAAGGATCTCAGCTAATGGAAGAACAAGGCAATGGAGAGTCTAGTTAAGAATCAAGTCTAGACAGGCTGGTACTTGATACCAGTTTGATCTGTTCAGACTAAGTGTTCCCTGTAGTTCTTCCATACCATGCTCAGAGGTCCTAAATTACATCACCCTTATAACTAAGAGGATTTCCAGTAGTTTCTCTAGGTAGCATGGGTTTGTCTTAGGGGTATACGTGCTATATACGTGCAAAGAAGGGTTGTGAAAGATAGGGAAAAGAGTTCAAGTTAAGTGACGTTCCAGACCATCCATTCCTGCTTTACTCAAGAGTGGTTTTATGTATATTACATACCATAGTTTTGTGTAGGAATTCCTTTGAGAAAAGTGGTTGCTTTAAAAAAGTTTGGGAACTACTGCTTGTACCTAGCACAGATAGAAAGACCCAGTTTAGTGCTGTCTCCTCTTTAGCTGTTGGTGTGATAGAGGTTGATTGAGTACCTGTTGAGTGCCAGGCCCTGGAACCCTTTACCAGGAATCCTGGTCATGTCTTAGGCTCCTGAACAACTGCTGCTCTGTAATCTTAGCTTTTTCCTGTGGTTCTGCACACAACTCGTTTATCTTTTATCTCTACATTTTTTTTGATGATCTTATTTATAATTTCAAAATAACTTCCATACTAAAGATTCCAAAATCTGTGTCTCCAGCCTGACTTTGCCACTTTGTACCTGTGTGAGGTTTAGAAGTCATCCTTGCTGAGCCTCAGTTTTCTTATTTGTACAACAAAATGCCCTTAACCTTCCCAACCCTATAAGGATAAAAAGAGTGGAGGCACAAGTTTGTAAATTGCACAGGTATAAAGAATAGTATCGTTTATCTTGCTGTAATCAGTATCTTCAGGATCATATTTCTAACTTCTGTTTTTTTTTGCAGGAATGCTTGTTTGTATGGAACTTGATACCTTAAACTTAAGATTTACTAATAGTACTCAGTCATTCCTTTTCCTTACATCAGACATAACCCTTGAGTTTGTATTTTATGAATGGCACAATCTTTCCAACAGTCACTATATCTCAAAATCTTGAAAGCAGCTTTTAATCCCTTCTCCTCCTTTTAGGCCTTACTGTTATCACATTTCTTCAGGCCTTCATTGCAACTTGTCTGGATTATTATAATAATCTTATAACTGGTCCCCCGCCTTCAGTCTTTACTTCTCCTACTATGTCCTCTATCCTGTTGCTGTAGTGTTTATGTTTGTTTTTTGGTTTTGTTTTATTTTTATATTTTGCTTTTTGTTTCTCGTCTCCTAAAAACATAGCCTTCTTGCACATGAACTTCAGTCTCCCCCCACCCCTCCGCCTGTACATTGCAGTTAAGACTTGTCAGCCTTGCCTTCAAGATCCTCTACAATATATATTTAATCTGCATTTGCAGTTTTTCCTTTTGTAGCTCCTCCATGAGCCTCCTCTTCAGCCAAACTCTTTGTTCTCCAACAGAGTATTGACCACTTTTGCTCCTGATCTTTCCACAGCCTCCTCTATCTGTCTGGAATGTCTTCACTTTGTTGTAAAACTACTGATTCTGTGAGGCCAGTTGAAAAATACTACCTCCATGAAAGTGTTTGTAACTTTTCCCTGAACAAATGTGATTTTGACTCTTCTCTCCTGAACCCACTATGTATGTCACTGTTCTTTAATTCATTTCCCAGCTACTCCCTGGTTGTATAATACTTCAGTATTATATAAAATAATTACTTTGTTCTTAAGCTTAACTTAATCATTGTGTATCTGTTTCTTTGTGAACCATATTTTGAATCAGCCTCAGTCTCATGGTCAAAAAGTAGTTGGTGACAGTAATATATAATTTCATCTTATAGGTTATGTTCTGCCGTGTTACACATGCAAGAAGGAAAAGTGGCTCCCACGAGCTTCACTCTTGAAAATGCGAGGGGCCATTTTAATACTATTTTTTTCTTGATAAGATGCAGCAATATGTAGTGAGAGAATTATTTCAGGCATTGGTATTTATAGCCATGTTGAAATATAATTGAATGAAAGTACCTTCTAATTAGAAACTAACATTTTATAGAAAAAGTAAATTAACTCACTTTTGGAAAGATGTCTTGCCTGTTCTTGTCTTTGATTAATCTTCAGAGGGACATTTCTTTTTGTTTGTAGTTTGCATATCCCTATTTTAAGGTCTTAGGCTATGCATCAAATCCTTTTTGTATTATTACAAATCAACCAGTCTTTTACTACTTTACTGTTGTCAACCATTCAGTCTTTATTGTTTTTTTAAATGCCAGAAAATAAAATGCAGAAACCCCACCTTATATTAATGTAATTTTATGGTTAAGATTTTACATTCACAAAAGTCCAGAAATTCAAAGTTATAGTTCCCAAAAGAATCCTAATTCAGTCACATTGCATAAACTGATATTAAGGCTGAAATGTATCATCATTACAGTAATGCAAAATACTCATATATGCATGAGGACACAGTTATGGTTGCTGAGGGAACCATAATTTTGGATTTTCTGACTTTTTTTGCACATACAATTTCAACCATAATGTTGCTAATGCATTTATTTTCATTGACTCTGAAGTAATATATTTGTTGCTATGTTTATCTTAAAAATAAGTTTTCATGGACTCCATTTTTTTCTTCTATGTATCTATAAACCTGTACTTACAGATATCTGATGTCCCTACAAAGAAAACTACCTAAGAAATATTTCTATATAAAAATAGTTTTTTGCTGCATGTATACTCATATCCTTCCTGCCTTTTTCTCACACACACATACACACACAGCCTCACACACTTATGTTACATTCTGGCACATTATAGAAGCAGGTAGCATATCCACTACCTGCTGTTGAAAGTGTTGACGATACTGAATTATTTATTCTATCTTCTACACTATCCAAAATCATTTTGGGTACTTTGACACATTTTGGTCTCTTCCATATGGATACTTCATGGTGGCAGAGTTGCCAGATGCTCAGGTTTTGTGACAGTCTTAGTGTTTCAAGGACTGTTGGAATATTCTTGGGAGAATCTCTCGCCTTGTTACTGATTCCTATGGAGTGGTAAAATACTAACATTTCTTTGAAAGTGTTTTTCAAGACAAGGAGTTATTACAAAAAGTTAGTAGAATGTCCCATCTGAGAGTATTTCACTTTGGGGACTTAGCAATGGAGCAGTTTGTCATGAAATTTATTTGCAATGAGTTGGCATCACCCTGACAATAATATTAACAGTATATATGAATTTGGGGATTACAACAAAGTTATTTAAAATATCAGATTTTAACTCTCATACAACTTCAGCCCATTGTTTATATCTCAGTTGCTAAAATGCAAAGATGAAGAGCAGGATGTCAAATCTAGCTTATCTTTTTATCCCTTATCTACTATATGATAAACATGTAAATATATACATATATATATATATATATATATATATATATATATATATATATATATATATATATATATATAAAATATACTGAATATTTGCTTAATTGAGTAGAATGTGGATATTTATGGTCCCGGGCAATCCCAGGAATGTGGGATTTATGGTCCCTTTTTCTCTGCAGTATTAATAGAAACACACAATCTCCCCCCTTTCCAAGCCCTGTCCTTAATACATACTGAACTGGAAATTCTCCTTATCTTTTATGTCCATCTCAAGCGTTTCCTCCTAAAGCCTTTCTGGCTTTTCCATACCAAGTCTGAGGTTCCCTGCTTGCCTCTCTCATGGCTTCTGTGTATTTCCTGACATTCCCAGACCACTGTTACGCACAAGTAGAGGAAAGGGAAGAAAGGACTAACTCAGAAGGGATGCTTCCACTCTGTGCCTTAGGTATAAATGTCTTGCATGGCAGAGAGAGGCTTTAGATGACTTTCTGTGACCTATGGCATGTGAGCTTCAGTCGTAGGCAATGGAAGATTCAAATAACATTGAGACTCAGATGGATATCTGTAGTGAGCCTCTAGTGCATATTTATATGCACGTTCAAGTACTTTTGTCTATATTGTGTGGAGAGAGGGGGCGAAACATGGTCAAAGAAAGTTTTTCTAGCTGTTTTTTTTCCTCAGTGAATGGGTTTTCCCCCCCCATTTAAATGGAGAGTATTTTCATTTCAGTGTCTAACTTGAAACTGCTCCCACTATTGGAATTAGGAGACAGGCTCACTAGCAGCACCTGTGTCTTCCTTTCTATTACTGAGTATCCTGGTCCCAGCTTTGCCTCTAACTGGCTAACCCAGGGCAGGTGACCTCATTTTGTGCTTCTCAGTCACCTGTTAAGGAAGTGTGACCTTGGGAATTCCTCCAGCTGTAGTATTTGATCTCACATACAGTGTAATATAGTAGGTGAGACCAAGAGATGCATCTCAGAAAGTTACCATGTTGAGTAGATTGTGTTGAATGACCTCACTACTTCATTTTTAGACAATCTTAACAATATTGTTTATATAGCATTTTCTACTTTTCATCTGTTTTTTTTTTCCCCCTGTACCTATGTATATATTAGTTACTTGAAAAAAAAAAGAGGGCAGGGACTTCCCTGGTGGTCCAGCGGTTAAGACTCTGTGCTCCCAATGCAGGGGACCTCGGTCCAATCCGTGGTCAGGGAACTAGATCCCACACGCATGCCGCAACTAAAGATCCCACATGCTGCAACTAAGACCTGGAGCAGCCAAATAAATTAAAAAAAAAAAAAAAAAAAGAGGGCAATTATTTAAGCTGTGGTCAAGGGAAGCATATTAAAAAAATTTTTATTTGTGAAACTTAGCATGCATGTAGAAAAATTTATAATTTTCATTTTACTCTATTAAAATAGGAAGTTTTGATCTTTCAAAAAACTAGCTTTCAGGTGTTTCCCCTTCTGTGCTATAGATTGGGAGACATAATCTTAGAATTTTCACCTTGTCGTCTTGATGAGAAAGAAACTCAGGATTAGCAAACTAATGTTTATAAAACGTCTCATCTTTAAAATAAAAGTATGAAAGACCGGGACGCAGTCTGGAGACTCACACCTTCAAATTCTTTTTCTATTGCAGATGTACTACATTAGTTAACGTTTCACTCTCCTAAACACTTTTTGAGTGCCTACTGTGTACGGTGTACTCTGCTGGGTTTGACTTTTGTAATTAATTACCTGGTGACACACTTACAATTAAAGTGATGGGTAAAATAACAAAACATTGGTGATAATAAATAAATTATTTGTGGGGACGTATTTCTTCAAATGGCATATTAAGCACCAAATTCAGGGAAGCTTTCAAAGAACTGTCTTGGACTTGCCAAAACAAACATAGGAGAAGTAATCAAAACAGGAATAATCTCTATGAGAAGCATAACAACAAAATGACACAAATCAAATGATAGAACAACTCACTAGAATATAGGACTCTGGGAAGCAAATTTAAAACAAATACTCATAAGCATGGAAAAATTTAGCTTTTTATGACTGATTATAGAAAGACTGAATATTTAGGATAAATATTCTTTTGTGCTTGTTAATTTTAGCAGTAAATGTAATTCAGTAAAAATAGCAGGTTAACATATTTTTCCTTATTAGCTTATTAGTTATTTGGGCACAAAACACTTTTCTCTCTATGGTTATCAGGAATAGTTTAGTTCAGGGGGCCCTAACCTCTGGAACTGGGCCTCACAGCGGGAGGTGAGGGGCAGGTGAACGAGCAAAGCTTCATCTGTATCTAGAGCCGCTCCCCATCACTCGCATTACCGCCTGAGCTCTGCCTCCTATCAGATCAGCGTTGGCATTAGATTCTCATAGGAGCGTGAACCCTACTGTGAACTGCACATGCAAGGGATCTAGGTTGCGAGCTCCTTATGAGAATCTAATGCCTGATGATCTGAGGTGGAGCTGAGGCTGTGATGCTAGTGCTGGGGAGTGGCTGCAAATACAGATTATCATTAGCAGAGGGGTTTGACTGTACAGAGACCATAATAAACCAATTGGCTGCAGAATCATATCAAAACCCTATCAGTGAGTGGCAAGTGACGATTAAGCTGCATCTGGTGGCAGGCTCTAAGTCAGAATCCGACACTTATTTTAGTCCTCGTGTGGTCCGCCCATTATTTTATTTCCCACTTCCATCCACGCCGCTTTCCCGCACTGCGCACTTGTCTCAGTCACAGTTTTGGTAAGCCCACAAGGTAACCCTAGCCAAATTAGTAAAAAACAAACATCACTGGAGAGCTTATTTGAAAAGGGGAAAGACCCAATGATGAGACAGCAGAAGGCTCTAAGACTGCCAACAAAAAGAAAGCTGCATTTAAAAGAAAATACCAAGAGACATACTTAAATTACAGGTTCATTGCAACAGGTGATTCACATTCTCCAAGCCCGCTTTGTATAATATGTGGTGACCAGCTATCCAACAAAGCCCTGAAACCTTCAAAACTGCTTCGCCACGTGGAGACCAAGCACCCTGCATTAAAGGACAAGCCTTTGGAGTTTTTCCAAAAGAAAAAAAAGTGAATACGAAGAACAGAAGCAATTATTGAAGGCCACCACGTCATCAAATGTGTCTGCACTGAGAGCATCATTCTTAGTGGCTAACCTCATGGCTAAAGCTAAGAAGCCCTTTACTATTGGTACAGAGTTGATCCTGCCTGCTGCTAAGGACACTGTCGTGAACTTTTAGGAGAGGCTGGCACATGTTCCTCTTTTGGCTAGCACCGTAACTAGACGAATTGATGAAATAGCAGAGGATATTGAGGCACAATTGTTAGGCTTAATGAGTCACCATGATACGCAGTCCAGGTTGACAAGTCTACCGATGTTGACAATGAGGCAACGGTGCTTGTTTTTGTGCGATATGGTTTTTTTCAGGAGGATGTGCATGAGGATATGTTATGTGCACTTTTGTTGCCAACCAACACCACAGCTGCAGAACTATTCAAGTCTTTGAATGATTACATATCAGGAAAAGTGAATTGGCCATTTTGTATCAGTATATGCACGAACGGAGCAGCTGCCATGATTGGATGACTTTCTGGTTTCACTACTCGGTTCAAAGAGGTCGCTTCTGAATGTGAGTCCACGCACTGTGTCATCCACAGAGAAATGCTGGCTAGCCGAAAAATGTCACCTGAACTTAACAACGTTTTGCAGGATGCGATTAGAATTATCAACCACATTAAAGTACGTGTCCTTAACTCACGTCTGTTCACGCAGCTCTGTAGGAGATGGACGCAGAGCATACACGTCTTCTCTTATACGCAGAAGCGAGACGGCTTTCTAAAGGTAGATCACTGGCCAGAGTTTCTGAGTTACAAGAGCCACTCCAGAGATTTCTTCTAGAAAAACAGTCACTACTGGCAGCACATTTCAGTGACACAGAATGGGTCTCAAAACTTGCTTACTTGTGTGACATATTCAACCTGCTCAGTGAACTCTACCTATCACTTCAGGGGAGAATGACAGCTGTGTTCAAGTCGGCAGATAAAGTGGCTGCATTCAAAGCCAAACTGGAATTATGGGGGCGGTGAGTGAACATTGGGATTTTTGACAGGTTTCAAACATTAGCAGAGATTTTCAAAGAGACTGAGCCAGGGCCTTCTTTCTCCCAGCTGGTGCATGGTCACCTATCTCAGCTTTCAAAAGAGTTTGAGCATTACTTCCCAACCACAAAAGACCCCCAAACTGGGAAGGAATGGATCCGTGACCCAATTGTGAATAAGCCAGGTAAATCGACTTATTTCGTGCTAGAAGAGGATCAACTGCTTGAGATCACAAATGACGGTGGCCTTAAAAGTGTGTTTGAGACAACTTCAGATCTCCATACATTCTGGATTAAAGTCAAGGCGGAATATCCTGAGATTGCCACAGAAGCACTGAAAAGCCTGCTTCCATTTCCAACATCCTATCTTTGTGAAGCAGGGTTTTCTGCAGTTACAGCAACCAAAACGAGATTACAGAGTAGACTGGACATAAGCAACACACTTCGGGTGTCACTGTCTCCCATCCCCCCCAGATGGGACCATCTAGTAGCAGGAAAACAAGCTCAGGGCTCCCACGGATTCTGCATTATGGTGAGTTGTACAATTATTTCATTATATATTATGATGTAATAATGATAGAAATAAAGTGCACAATAAATGTAATGTGCTTGAATCATCCTGAAACCATCTCCCCGCCGCCACCCTGGTCCGTGGAAAAATTGTCTTCCATGAAACCGGTCCCTGGTGCCAAAAAGGTTGGGGACCACTGCTTTAGTTGACACGCCAAGTAGCAGATATTATTATTGTCATTGTCATTGTTGTGATTATTTTAACTATTCCTGTGCCTTAATATTCAAGCCTAAATGATAATAATATCTAAAAGCAACTCTGGGCTTGCCTATGGTTTGTTTCTTAGGCTTGTGCCTGAACTGAGCTTTATGTATCTATTTAAGCAGTAGCTTCTGGCTTGACAGGTCAGTGTGTCCTTAGATGTTTGTAATCTTTGACAACACTGGTGGGGTTGAATTGGAGTGACAAAGGACTTATATCCATTACCTTGGGTCTTTATTTTCCCAACTTTGTGATATTTAGAAATGAACTCCAGGGACTCAGGAGTGGCATGAACTAAAGATCAAAGAACATTCCAATATAAAATGATATGCTGCTGTTAAGGAATAGTCTTCTACAATAGATTAATCATGAGGGGAATTATAAATATTTCACATACTAATTATATTAGTTTATGGAGATAAAACACCACATGAAGTGTTCCCAGCACACTCAGCAAGTTAGATGCGCTTTGCATGTTAATTGACTTACTTCATCAAGGCTGACAATCATGAATCCCTGAAGATGACAGGAATTATTATCATGATATTGTACATTCCTGATCTTTATACCAGGTTGACACCTACCTTTCCCCAGGAGTTCCTTTTCTTTGGATGGTATCTTCAGTTCTTGATATTTTAGCATGGTGAAGTAGAGAACAGTGCCTGACATATTATTAAGGACCCTAAGGAAAAAGTAATGGGCTCCGTAAAAAATGACATCAAATAAAACTTCCTAGAATTGTACTGGATGCTGAAGTAAGAAAAGTGCTCTCTTTGGGGGGCATGGGATGCTTCCCAACTTGTTTTTTAATGGTAGAAGTAACTATCGTATTGAACACTTTAAATAGAGAATCAACCAGCTTGATTTTCTCAGTATCATTGAGGTAATGAATGAATGATTGATTGATTCATTCAGTCATTTATTTGGAAACATTTATTGAGCACCTGCGATAAGACAATGAACAAGGAAGATATAGGGCTTGCTATAAAGGAACTTAAGGTCCAGAGTGGTAACTGCCATGTTAGGGAAACTATAGGATACCAAAGTAAAGAACAGCAGATCCAATTTATCTCATCAAAGAGTATATACTCTAATGGGAGGAAACGAGACCTACAGTTATCTCACTCCTCATCTCTGGAAAGAGGTGGTGTTCACCAAGTCTCCGTATCAGGAATTCACTGACCATCTTGTAAAGACCCACACCAGAGTTTCCGTGCAGAGGACCCAGGCTCCAGCTGTAGCTACCACATAGTTTTCTATGAGAAAAATAAAGTGAATGAAGCTAGTTTAAAAAAAAAAATGAAATGAAATATGACGGAAACAAGTAACACAGTATGTAAAATTATATAACAAACCAGACCCACATTTTTAACAGACATGTTTGGTGACCAAGCGCTTTAGTTTAATTAAATCTCCAATGCAGTTTCTTTCATTGGTCTATTATATATTATCTTTAGTTACCTACTGGACACTCCATTTATATTCAGCATTTGTAAAATCTGTCTCTGTATTTCTCCTCTACTCCAACTGCTCATTTGTTTTCTCCTCTTGTGTTAAGGAATGTTACTACTACCCATCTGATTACACAAGCTAGAAACCCATGAGTCACCCTTAGCCTCTCCCTCCCAGTCATCATCATTTCTATTTCCTCTGTTGCTTTTAATATCAGCCATTTCTCTCTATCCCCCCTGCCCTGCCCACCTCCTCATTATTTCAGTCAGCTGACTCCTTCCTGTTATTTAGGGTGTTGCTTAGATTGCATTTCTTCAGGAGGTCCTGCATTGATGGTCATCACCTTTCTGCAATTTGTCTAACAGTGTAATCTCCCAGTAAATATGTGATGAATGAAGGGATGAAATAAAATTGCTCAGGTTAGTGCAGTTCTTCTTTGTACCATTTATATTCTTTTATTTCTCAAACATAGACTATAATAAAAAGTGCAGTTAGCAGGAAACAGTGAGTCACATTCTAATCTTAGATGGTTCAAAATCAGTGTGGAGTTAACTGAAAAAACAGAGACTTTGTGGCCACATCAACTTGGATTTGAAACTCATCTCTGCCTCTTAGTAACTGCTATTGTCTTAGCACTTCACCAAACCTCTTGTAATACTTTAATTTCTTAATTGGTAAAATGGGGATAATAGGACATATCTTTTAGGATGATGATTAAATAAGATATACTTAAAAAACCTTGCATAATACATGGGTCCCTGTCTTCCTTTAGAATATTACAGAGACTTAAGGATCTCATTATCAAAAAAAGTGATGATGGAGAGCCGTGGTTTTAAGTGAATTGGTTTTATCTATATTTGGTTATGTATAGAACAACTTCCCTTATTTTGAGAGTGGTAGTGATGGTGGTACTTTATTTGATTCCTTTTCCTCTCATTTTACTACCACTTTTCTTAGCCAGTGAGCATTCATAACTCAGTTAATTAAGGATAGTAAGAAGAAATAAAGCCTTTCCAGTATGATAATAAATGTACAGTGAATCCCCATATGGCTAACAGATAAAGTATGAACTTCTCATCCTGCATTCGGGTACCTCTAGGTCTGGTGGAAGATCACCTTTTCAGTCTTACTTCCTTTTATTCAAACCCTGAACTTTAGCCAACTGTCCTTCCTCTCTGACTTATTTAAATAGCACTGATCCTTCTAGACCCAAAACCTCAGGACCCAGGCCTCCCCTGCTACCCTCAATAAACTTGAGACTTCCTGGTTTTCTGCTGCCCTTAGTTTTCTCTTCTTCCTCTGAACGGATAGGGCTTAGTGCCTCTACCTTCATTCATAATCAGCCTTGCACTGCTTTGTTACATATCTTGTGCAGGACAGAGCTATTACTTATCTTTTTTGTTGCTATTTAATGTTTCCTCTACTTATGGCTTGTTTTGCCAATTATATTGTCAGCTCTTTTGGCACAGGGGTGATATACGTCTTAGCTTGTCAAGTCAGGAGACTTGATAATATTTTGATTTGTTGACTTATTGATAGATGGCGTAAAACAGATATATCTATAAACGTTCTGAATAGTTCATGGTACCTTGTGTCTTAGAAGAATACTCTTAACAGATGCTAGTCCCAAAATATATAAAAAGTGTTTCTGTACACAGTAAAAATTTCAGTTTATTTGTGATTTTTTTCAATAATAGGGCCCATCCTCCCTTCCTTTTCTTCCTTTCTTGTTACAAACATAATTACTGAGTATCTTTTATGGGTTAGATACTATGTCAGATACCAAAAGTTAAAACACTTGAGAGCTTGCTTGAGTAATTTAAGAGATACCCGAATTTAAGTGGCACTGGTAGCTAAGAAAGCACCACAGGTGTTATGTAATTTGTCTCCTTAAGCATCTGTAAGGCAGGTCAGAGTGTTGATGACTGTAGAGTGGATAGATGTTAAGAAACCAGTTGGAGATTTTGCTCAATGGCAGGTCCTACCTACAAACCTCAATTCCCTGCCTTCTGGACAAGTGTTCTTTACATTGTGCTCTCCTAGCTATCATGATAAGCACAGGAAAGGAACATTACATGGTGGAAAAACTGACCTATTAATTGATGCTACATCATGGGACAGCTATTGGGAAGCTGGATACTGTGTTAGCCTGTAAATTACCCCCCACAAGAACCTAGGAAATTAAATGACTCCATTTCTTTTTCCTTTAAATATGCTTCCATCTTGTATTTTTAATTGTTTTAGCAAATGGAAACATTTGGTTATGCACATTCTTCAAGGTTTTTGAAAATCCATAGCATTTAAACGTGCAATAGAAATGTTCTAATTAAGATAAAGTAGCTGACATCTAAAGCATAGTTAAAATGAAATTTTGTATATCAATGATTAATGAATATTAGAACCTTCTACACAGGTTTTTATAAATTTAAAAAATATATTTAAGCCGAAGACTTTTGAAATGTTTGGAAGTAATTTTGACGTATGCGTGTATGTATCATTGAGCTCCTGTTACATTGAAACACTGTCAACACACTTTGGAAGTGGTACAGCAGAGGAAAGGGTAGCACTCCTCTTTCACTTCTCACATCCAGTTCATCAGCAAACCTGGATAGCACCATCAGCAAAAACCCAGTCAGACCGCTTCTCAGCACCATCAACGCTATCATTTTAGTCCAAGAGACTGACATTTCTTTTCTCTTTCCTACTCTTCTCCCTTCTTGCAAAGTGATTCATTACAGTCCGTTTTCCATACAGCAGTCAGAGTAAAGTTCTCTGATATTAAAAAAAAAAAAAAATCTCATGAAATACGTAAACAGATACAATAGAAATACAAGAGATTATACAAGAAAAATTTTAAACTTTATAGATGTAAATCAATCTAAAAATCATGAATCTAAAAAGTTAAAAATCATGTTCGGGTCGATGATATTATGACACATCGTATCATGAAGTCTGTTAAAATATATGTTTCAGAAATAATTTTTAACATAGCAAAACATGCATTAAAAGCAAAAAAAATTAAAATTGCGATGGTTTATACGTATTACAAAGTGAAAGAATAAAGGTAAATTCACCCAATATGCATTTATTATTTTGTTATTTCCCTAGTTAAAATCCTTCATTCTCTTTCCATTGCTCTTACCATAAAATTCAAAATTATTTTCATGTCTCACAAAGGCCCATAGACTTCCTCAGCATCTTCTCTGGCCATTCATTGAATTAATTGCTCCAGCTTCCTTGGTCCTTATTCAGTTCCTCAGCCTGCCAATTTTCTTCTTGCCTGAGCTACTTTGTTTTATATTTTAGGTCCATTATTTAGCCTAGTACCTTGCAAATAATAGATGCTCAATGTATGCTGACTAAATGAGTGCCAGAATGCAAATAGTGGCCATCTCTTTTGGGGTGGTTGTGCATGATAATTAATTTATAATTTTTGTACTTAAAACATTTTCTGTAATGAACATGTGTTTTCTAATTATCAGAAGGAAAAAAATAGCATTCTGGCATTCTAGAATTGGAGACCCTGGTAGGTGAAATTCAGCAAATCAGGAGGAACTTAGAAATTAGATTATCACAAGTAGATCAAGGGTCTATACAAGAAAATCAATTCAGTGAGGAATTGCATTCAGGTAGGATGGGTGGAGTGTTGGGTTAAGGGAAGCTGGTCCATCAAGAGTTGTGCTTTCCCATTAATTTACGGCTATTTAATTTAAACTTAAATCAAATTGAATTTAAAATTTAGTTCCTCAGTTACACTAGCTACACTGCAAGTGCTTGATAGCCATAAGTAGCTAGTTGCTGCTGTATTGGACGGTACAGATATAGAACATTTCCTTCTTGCAGAAAATATTGTATCACAGAAAGTACAGGATCTAGAATCCTGGGAGTAGATATCAAGGAACAGGAACTCAAGATAGGCAACAAAAGAATGAAGGAAGACTTAGGGAGTGAGGCTGGGCAACGTGTATCTAGACAAGAAATTTAAGTATTGAGCAAGGTGACACAGCTGGAAGATGGCATTCACTCTTCTGTCAAAGGCTTGTTGAAAGCCCTGCAGGGAATTATTTAAGTATAAATAACAACCCAAATTGGTATCTGTGTTAAATCTGTGTTCTGTATCCCATTATGTGATAAATGGTTTCGGAAGGTGGGGGGCTATTGAAAAAACTTCATGGGTCAAGAGTGAGATAATTAGTCCATGAAGGATTTTCTCCTAGATTGTATATGGCGGTGGTTGGAATACTGAATGCCTGTCCTCTGTTTCTCATTTCACTGACCCTTCATGCCATTTAAGGTATAAAAGTATGCATCTTGATAATAGTAGTCACACTCCTACAGTGCTGATGTATATTTTAACATCTCATTTGACATATTAAGAAAATAGGATAAAAGGCAAACAACTAGTGTATTCAAACTGAATCAAAGAAAACTAAAATCTAGAAGTTCATTGTGTTGAATAATTTTGGATTCCTTAAGCAAATATGACTCAGATTGTAGGTATAATGTGCATTGAAAATACTTGAAGCATGAATATGCATACAATCCCAAATACCTAGAACGGCATTCACGTACTTTTACAGCACAGAGCTGTTTTGGTTAGACGATTATAATAGCAGCTTACTTATACTTTTGGTGAGATGGTAAGCTAATGATGTAGCCATTAATTTGAATTTAGCAGACATTTTAAATATAGGTTTCTCTTACAGAGACAAAAGTTGCAATTTAAAGCTCTTTGGTGGTCTAAAAACAGCTTAATTCTGTAGTAGCATGGTAATAAGTACTAATCCAGCTTATACAGTGATTGTAGTATGTCATGTTTGTGAAAGATTGCCCAACTGCTTTCTCTGGGTTTTATGTTAATTTAAAAATATTAAACATAAAACCTTATAACATCTTCATGCTGAGATAAACTGTTCAATTTAACTTGTGCCCAAGCAGCAGCTGTCAGGAATTATCTTGTTCCTAGTGGTTTTTGCTATCACCTTGTGCCCTTTCCTGCCAGAGACACAGTGTGGGATGGTAAAGCTCACCTTGTTAGGATTTATTGCTTAAATAATACCTGAGGCAAGATGAACATTGGGAGCCTAGGGATTAGCTGCTGACTGAGTGATGTCATTCATTGTATTATACACTTCTTTTTAATTGATGGAGGACGGCAAAGAAAAAAATTGCCTATGAATCTTACCTGCATTTCTTTTGTGGGCATCTTCATCACTTCTTTTTAGGTGTCATTGAGCTGAATATTTGAGGAGTTGCTTATTGTCCAATTTAACTTCGATTTTACAAGCAAAAAAGCAAAGAGAAATGTTTTACTAATGTTGGAGATAATTCCCACAATTTAGAAGTAGTGAGCGCTATTTCAAGATTAGTTATAAAAATAAAATGAGTTTCCTGTTAAAGATTGAACAAACTGAAGGAAGTGTTGGTGTGGGCAGTCCCAAATGGGTAATATTATGAAAATCATTGCCATTTTACTTCTGAATGTATTGCATTCTCTCGTTTGAGAGCTTTTATTTGGAAGTCTCAATTTTAGATTTGGATTCCTTGATTATGGATCAGCTGGTAGATAGGGTAAGGAGAGGCGGTATGTGGTAGGAGGAGAGTGAAGGGCTTGCTTTAGTTAAACATTTGCTACAGATGTTCCACCCCGAGGATAGTTCTCTTGGAGGAAATGAACAATTGGAGTTTGACTAGAAATACATATATGATGAGTTTACTGTTTATGGAATGTGGCATATTTTTCCCTTCTGCTTACTGCCATTTAATGAATATCCTCCCAAATTTGTAGTTTTATAAATGTATAACTTAAAAATTTGCAAGACTAGATCAGTGAGTTACAATATATCATTTATTTAATCAAATGTTAACATTTTGCACATTTATTTCTATCTATGAATATTTGAATATTTGTTATTAGTGGCCTTTGGACCGAACTATTTAAGAATTAGTTGCAGACATCATTACGCTTCACATGTTAATAATTCAACACGTGTCTCCTAAGAATGAGGATATTCTCCTACATAATTGCAGTAAAATCAATACACTTCAATTTAAGATTGATAAAACTTTGCAATTTTATATTCAGAGTTTCCCTATTGTTCTTGTATCTTCTACAGCTGTTTTTTTTTTCCCCATTCAGTATCCCATCAAGGATCACACATTGCATTTTGTTTGGGGGTCTTTTTATTTCCCTTTACTCTAGATTTTTTTCCTTTTATGATCTTGACATTTTTTGGAGATCCAGCCCATTTATTTTGCAGAATATTTGTCTGGCTGTTTCCTCACGGCCAAATTCAGATCGAGCATTTTTGTCAGGAATTGGTGATCTCTGTCTTTCTCAGTGTATCACATTGGGAGATACATGATATCCCTTTGGCCCATTATTGTTCATATTAAGTTTGGTCACTTGGGTAAGTTGATGTCTACCAAATTTCTCCATTATAAGGGTACGATTTTTTATAATTAATAAATAGATGGAAGCTGCAGTTAATGAGTTTTTCTTCCTTGTGTGTGAAAAACATTGAGTTTGCTCAGGTCTTAATGATTAACAATGAGTCATTGTTTGCAGTAGTTTGTATGTTGGGAATGGGGAGTGGGAATAGAGGGGGGTGTATTACTCAATAACTTGATCCACAAGTTGCCATCTGTTTTCTTTTAAGGAAAATATAGATTGACTGAGATTAAATTTTATTGTTATCTCTACTAAAGATCAGATTTGTAGATAAGCAAATATCTTCATATTTCAGAATTTTCAATCTAAATTTTAGAAAAGCTTATACTTAGTGGTGGTGGTGGGAATATTTTTGGAAAAAATAGAGGACGTTTTCTGAACATGAATTTTCTATTTGCTTTAGTTGAGTACAAATAGACACTTTTTAAAAATGCATCTCCTCGATAAGATTTTTTACTTTAAAGCAATAAACCATAGCATTAATACAGCAATGTGAGTTTAGGGAGGTGGCTGCTTTTTGGTCTTATGTGCCTTTTTTAGCCCATGAAGAAGACACTTGAATTCCTCTTTATGATGTATGCACTTATTATGTAATCATTCTTCTTATGTGAAAGGCTAGTGCTGCAGATCATATAAACACCTGAAGTTAGCCATTTGGCTTGTCAGCAAGGGAGAATTTATAGTAGTTGTAATCATGGTAATAACAAGGATGCTATTTTGTATTTATTAAGTACAGTAAAATGTGTTTGCAATGTAAGTGGTCCACAACGAATTCATATCTGTGGTGTAATGAATAGTACTTCGGGCTTAGAAGACTGGGAATCTCTGCTTTGCCACTTACTACCAGTGTGATTCTAGGAAAAACCCTTAACCTTCTTGGACCTCATTTTTTAGAATGGGAATTAAAGCTGTAAGGGTCAAATGATGCTATATTATGTTATAAAGGTGGCATTCCATCAAAATTGTGCCATCTAAATGTCCTCAGCTGCTCAGGGACTGTAATTTGTCCCTCTTTTGTGTCCACACGTGTTAGCCACCTCATTAGTGAAATATTTCCAGGTTGTCCCAGACAGTTGTCTGTTTGTTCCTCTAGTACTTTGTTCATGCCACTGTTATTGGCAGCATTCATTCTGCAGGCTGTCTTGTTCATCTTTTCTGTTCTTCCTGGCTTGACCCTGTTAGCTAGTAGGCATTTATGATAAATGTTTGTGGAATGAGTGAGTAAATAGACACTATTTCATTTATAACCATGGATAGGTAGACTTTCAGTTTCCTTTTTTCCCCCCAAAGACAAGGAACCAGGCTTTCTTCATTTTTAAAATTTATGTTTTATATAAGGGATATTACAGAGTGTACATATGGTGCCATCAGCAGTCCAGTAATCGAGAAGAAAATATAAAAAAAAAAACCCCACAAATATTGCAGAATATTTAAAAGGGGGGCATAAGAAAACATGCCAAGAGAAAAAGCCCTCACTAGATAAGTCTATTGCATAAATCAAAAGGGTTTATGTCATAACACGAACACGTGCCATTCCTGCTCATATATTGAATTTCAGTAGTTGGTTGCATAAAGAAGTAAAGTGTAATGAAACTGGCAAGCAAAGTATTCCCCAGTCAGCCTTATCTTTGTTCCATTTGTCCTTCAGATGGAGCTTTTCTTGGCTTTTTTCAATAAAATCCATCCAGCTTTTTTTTTTTTTTTTTTTCCATCTCTCTGTAACTGAGCTGAGAAGACCAATGAGATTCAGGGCTTTTATAGTTCTTAGCAGCTGCATTTTAAGAGATCAAAACTTAGAATGCTGCTACATGGTATTAAGGCTTAACTCTTGATGTGTCCCTATGGGGGATATGTTTTCCTTGGGGTAGGATGAGGAAAGAGGAGAGAAGGCACAGGATGCCCACTTCAAGTATGCTCGGGGTGGTAACCCTAATTTCCTTGTTTCCTAGGATCCTCTTCGCAAGCTCAGTGCTTAACCTGACTGAACTGGCTGCCCTTCGGCCTGACCTTGGGAAATTGAAAAAGATTCTGTACTTCCATGAGAACCAATTGGTATATCCTGTCAAGAAATGTCAGGAGAGGGATTTCCAATATGGATACAACCAAATTCTCTCATGGTAGGTATAGATTGTATCATTATATTTAGTCCTTTGCCATCTTTTTCCTTATAGTTAGCTTTTAAATCTGGAGACCTCCTGTACACTTATTTTAAAAATACCTTAAATTAGGAGCAAATGTTTAAACATACCTTCCATGGTAGGAATTACTTGTGCCTCTGCAATATGTACATATAAGAGAACAGCTAATCCTTTTATAAAATACATATGTGTAACAATCTAAATGTTGAACTAATTATCTAACTGTATTTTCTACAACATTCAAAATAGAATCAAAGGGGTGACAGGGACCTTCTTCAGCCCCTGATTCCATCATCTACTGTGTGAGACATACTTTTAGAAAAAGGCAGTGAGTCAACTTTTATTTACCAGCTACTTTCCATGTATCCAGCTGAAATCAAAACAGAAATTTACAGAGGAATAAACAAAAATTAAAGCATAATGGAGCAAGGGGTTTTTGTCCTTTTTTTTCCTTATTGTTTGTAAGAGAAAACTATGGAAAATGAATCTTTAGGAGGTTTTTTTTCCCCTCTTGAGTCTTCTGAAACTGCCTAGCCTTAAAATACCATGACATTTCAAAGGTGATGGTCCTTCTCTACTGTTACTTCAACAAAGTGTATCTCCTGAAGCTTAGTTAATGAAAGAAGTTCATAACAACTCTGAAACAGCTTTGCTATTGGATCCCAGCCACATAACTGCAACACTCAAAGGGAGTCAGTTTGGCAGTGATTGGGTTCAGTTTACTCACCTTTTTTAATAGTTATTAGCAACTGGGATTGATGATGTGTTTAAACAGAATTCCAGCTCTTTTGCAAGTATATTCCATAGTTTCACTGACATAGAAGAACGGCTAGATGGTAATACTTCTGTGTTTTGAGCATTTTGTAAATGTTTTCCTGCAATCATTTTTACAAGCTGCTTCAAATGAAGTAGCAGCGCTATCAAAATAGAGTGGAGCTGCTTCACATCAAATGTCTCATAAAAAAAGCAACCGTTTTAAAATTTCATAATAAAATTAAAATTCTTTATTTTATATTGAAACAGAGGGGGAAAATATGTTTTAAAGACAAAAATAAAATCATTTTGTGCTTTATCAATATGGAAAACATTTGTAATATTCTTTTGGTTTCTTGAATTAGCATCATTCTTTTCCTCAAATAGTGTGTGTTTATTACCCCTGAGAAATAACTGGGGAAAAAAATTAAGTCTATTTTTCCCTTTATGGGTGGCTTTAAAGTTAATGGAAGTTACACCCACTCATATCATAGAGGAAATGCATGAAAAAGAATACTTCTGTAAACTATCTTGGAACTTTAATTTGGCATAAACTGGGGTTTTAAGAATATAAGTAGTTGGGTTGAATGCTGTTTGAGGGCAGATAGCTAAAAAAATTTTTAGCTCACTACGCCTCATCTCTTTGTTTCAGAAAAGATTGTTTTGCTCAAAGGGAATGAGACTATAAAAGCTTATATATAATTTTTCAGCATTGCTCTTCTCAAGAGGGTAAACTGATAGACGAGCTTGGAGAGAAAGAAGTGGGCTTGATCATTGGTGGGACTCTTAGTGAGAAAAAAACTGGCTTGCAGTCGTCCAGAGGAAAAATAAGAGTGTCAGAAAGCAGTCCTGTTCAGATTCAGTTTGAAAAGTATGACTCCAGCTTCCTAAAATGTTTCTTTAGTTTTTTTGCTGACTTCTGCTTTTGTTGGCACTGTCAGGTTTCTTTCTTGACTGTGTGACAGTTAAGGACTTCAGAGATGACTGACACAAGCACTCACCTTAAATAGAGGTTTCACTAACCCTCTGACTGATGAACACATGCCATAACTACGTATTATGACCTGTGGGTCACTATTACAATATATGACATATGGTGAAAACAGACTAGCTGTAAAACATCCTTCAACTTTTGGTATATTATTATATTGGCTTCCTTATTGCTTGATATTGTGTCAGCACTTCTGTGACAATCTCTTGTATTATCCATGTTGTAATCACTGCTAATCCCAAATTTGCACTAGGTTGCAACTAAAAAAAAAAAAAAACTTGTATGGGAAAACAATTTTGCAGGAGTGGGGGGCAGATAGGGGTGGCAGGTCAACATTCCTTTTGTTAGTTTTTCATTCTGCTATGTATTGATAATAGAAACTTTGACTGTCTCAGTAAATGTGAATTAAACTAAACTGAGGACTTGCTGTGGTATTCCTGCTCTATAAGCTCTGTTTATTCATTTGTGTTTTACAGTCTTATGGGCTTGCATGTCTCCTTTTCAGTTTCCTTGATGTCCTTTTCAGGGTGAAATAAAACTAACTGCTTTTTCTACTTGATCTTGTATACCTTCTTATCAAAGCATTTGTATGCATTTTATTGATATCCAGTGACACTGAGACACTGAATCATGGCTTAAAGCA
The DNA here is from genome assembly GCF_965194805.1 of Balaenoptera borealis. Taxonomy (NCBI): domain Eukaryota; kingdom Metazoa; phylum Chordata; class Mammalia; order Artiodactyla; family Balaenopteridae; genus Balaenoptera; species Balaenoptera borealis. The sequence goes on from NC_138863.1 coordinate 86,233,536, forward strand.
AAGAGGGTTATTTTAAAAAACGAAACAATGATTTATTAAAATGATTTTTTGATTCATAAAGGGAACATAGTACATATTCCTGTTTGTCCAGCTCACCCATAGTTATCATTTGTGTTCATTGGTTTCCAAGGAAATGTTATAGGCAAATTTGGAAACTACTGACATATTAATGACACATAAACTTTGTTTTTACATTTCCTTCTATGTATTTTAGATTATTTTTAATAAAAAAATACTAAGGAGAGGATCACAGCCTTTGCATCGAAAGCAACAGCCAATATTATATTTCTTTTGTTTAATTCTGAAGGTCCATGGTGTTGTGGTCCTTTATAATATATTATGTAATCAGTAGGACCTAGTGGTATGGATTTCTGGATCCATTTTCACCAATTTCTTCTATTTCTCTGACTACTCCAAATCTAATGTAAAAAAATAAGTTATTTGTAGAGTTTCTATATAATCCTTCCTGTGTAGTCTCAGAACTTTAAAAAACCTAACAGTTTCTTGAAGCAAGGGTTAAAATGAGAAATAGACTTTAACCACATGTTATGAAGGTATGCTCTTAGTATGAAGTAGCTTTATCTGGATGAATCTCCTTGAAGGCAGTGAAAAGTATGGCAAGTGTTCTGTTCTCAGTACTGTGGTGTAAAACGAAGTACATCACCAACATAGAAACCCAATGTGGGTAGTTGGGCCACAAAGAAAAAGGTCCTCCTGTACTTGGTGATAATATTGAAAATTCCTGGCGTTGCGGAAAAATACATTGGGTTGGCCAAAAGTTTCCTTCGGTTTTTAAAGTAAAAACGAAAGACACATTTTTCATTTTCACCAAGAACTTCATTGAACAACGTATTCACTGTTTTGTTCCACTACCTTCTGCCATCTTTCAGGCAGCTTCATAATTCCATCTTCCCAAAGCTTTTTATCTTTTTGAGCATAGAACTGTTGCAGGTGCCTTTTACAGTCTTCCAGGGAATTGAAATTTTTTCCATTAAGAGAATTTTGTAAAGACCGAAATAAATGGAAATCCGAAGGTGCACTGTCTGGTGAATTCGGCAGATGAATCAGCTTGATCCTAGTCAAGCTGTAACAGTTTTTGCCTGGTCATCAAAGAAACGTGGTCTTGCATTATCCTGATGGAAGATTATGCGTTTTCTGTTGACTAATTCTGGATGCTTTTCATTGAGTGCTGCTTTCACTTGGTCTAACTGGGATCAGTACTTGTTGGAATTAATCGTTTGGTTTTCCAGAAAAAGCTCACAATAGAGGACTGCCTTCCAATCCCACCATATACACGACATCACCTTCTCTGGATGAAGACTGGCTTTTGGTATGGTTGGTGGTGGTTCATTTTGCTTGCCCCACCATCTCTTCTGTTGCATATTATTGTACAGTATCTACTTTTCATTGCCCATCACAATTTGTTTTAAAAACGGAACGTTTTCTTTACGTTTAACTAGAGAATCATATGCAGAAATACGGTCAAGAAGGTTTTTTTCCGCTTAACTTACATGGAACCTAAACACCAAACCGATTCACGTAACCAAGCTGGTGCAAATGATTTTCAACGCTTGATTTGGATATTTTGAGTATGTCAGCTATCTCCTGCATGGTGTAATATTGATTGTTCTTAATTAATGTCTCGATTTGATCGCTATCAACTTCAACTGGTCTACTGGACCATGGAGCATCATCCAGCGAGAAATCTGCAGCACGAAATTTTGCAAACCACTTTTGACGTGTTCAGTCAGTCACAGCACCTTCTCCATACACCACACAAATTTTTTTTTTTTGCGTTTCAGTTGAGTTTTTACCTTTCTTGAAATAATAAAGCATAATATGCCGAAAATGTTGCTTTTTTTCTCCCATCTTCAATGTTAAAATGGCTACACAGAAATTCACCAATTTTGATTTTTTTTTTAAAGGCATGCTGATGTGACAGCTGTCACAATGCAATCTAACAAAATTATTTCGAATGAAGTTAAAGACAACTAAAATGCTACTGGAGCCATCTTACGGAAAACACCAAACGGACTTTTTTGGCCAACCCAATACTTTGGTTTGAAGCGTCATAGGATCCCATTAAATGACTTAATTCCTCTCCTGCCTTTCCTCTCTGATGCCAATAATCTACCTTCCCTTGATATAATGCTAATGAAACTAACTTATCTACTAGAGTCATTTTGATAAATACTGGTAGGAAGTGCAGAGTTCTTTGCAAACCCAAGGTGCAGTATAAATTCTGATTAATAAAAAGTCTTAGGCTTATAAAAATAACTGAACAAGTGTGGGCTCACCATATGCATTTATCCTTTCCCTTTGCAGCCTGGTGGCTGATGTGGTGGTATTCAACTCGGTTTTTAATATGGAGTCATTTCTCACTTCTATTGGAAAATTCATGAAGCTGATTCCTGATCACAGACCCAAAGATCTGGAAAGCATCATCAGACCCAAGTGCCAAGTTATTTACTTTCCCATCAGGTTTCCTGATGTGAGCAGGTCAGTATGTTTAACTCCATTTTCAATATTGTGTCATAAATTATTCCCCAAATGTGTAAAAATCGGTGATGTTCTTGCCAATTTTGACTTTTCAGCGTAAGCATGATTAGTTAGAGAATCAAGTTCTATTTCGCCATGCTGTGATTTACAAAGATTTTAAATAATCATGTGTCCAACCTGTCACTGAATGGTTAATTCTGATACTGAGTTCTTCCTTTCTTTTCTCTTATTTATTTGTTTGCCAAAGCAAGGTGCTTTGGCTTTTGACACTTACTGTTTTGTTTATTTGTTGTTTTGCTACAGAAGTCATTGTCAAGCATAGGTCTCAGCCTTTGTATTCAGCTTATGCCCATTGGTTTATATGTGTAATAGTAACTTCTAAGTAAAGCAGTGTTAAGTTTTACTGCTTACATTACTTTCATTTCCCATGCTGTTTTTTCATTTTTTTTCCCCCTTTTCCCATTTTTTATTACTTATATTATCTTAGTAAAGAGTTAGGTCTTCTATATTGGGTTGCAAATGCACTTAATTGCCATTTCTTTTTCTCAGTCACTAAGGATATTTTTTATTACCCTTATCTCTGGGCCCACCCTGAATTAGCAATGGATGATGTGGCTCAAAGGGAGCATTCTAGAATTCCTTTTCACTTTTGATTAAACCTAGCAAAATTGTTTTTACTACCACCAGGAATATTTTCCGCTTGTGAATAGAAAGTTTACTTCAGTGGGACTCATACTAGCTGGGGATGCTGCTGTTTTGTAACTGACTGTGTCCTTAAAAAGAGTTCAGGGACAGCTGTTTCTTCCCCCTCCTTGAAATGAAGGCAGGAGACAATTTAATATCCACATATGCTATGCAGGAGGTCAGCGTTAGTCTCTATGTTCTGGACTTACTGAGTTCACCCAGATTTTGCTGTGGGGACACCCACTCTTCCACACCCCTAATACTGATTTAAGTGTCTTACTAGTTAATATTGCATTGAAGAAAAATCTGCCTAATACCAAATCAAGCCTAGTGAGTCATAAAATTTAAGTTAGAACAACTTGCCTGATCCTTACTTTATGGAGTTCAGAAAACAGAAGGCCGGAGAAGCAGACTGGCTTGTGCTCACACTGCTGATTACTGTCAGAGACTGTATTAAAATTTAGACTCTATGACTTTTGATTAAATTTTCTGTTAACTATCTAATCTTCCTGTCAGTATAGATCATTTGTCAAAAATATTTAATGATTTATTTACAGTTTTGAAAACTATAAAGCTAAGTGAAACTAAGATCTCAATTGATTTTCATATATATGTAAATATGTATATAATATGTGTTTGTAATATATAATTTTCATATGTGTGATGAGAGAATGTCAACTTCTGAAAAATATGATTGTTATACTTTAGATCTGTGATTAGCTAGAACACAGCTTATACTTTAGATCAGGGGTCCCCAACCCCCGGGCCTGTTAGGAACCGGGCCGCACAGCAGGAGGTGAGTGGTGGGCGAGCGGGCAAAGCTTCATGTGCCGCTCCCCATCACTCGCAGTACCGCCTGAACCATCCCCCGGTTCGTGGAAAAATTGTCTTCCATGAAACCGGTCCCTGGTGCCAAAAAAGTTGGGGACCGCTGCTTTAGATCATATTTTGAACCTTATTTTTTGACATGCTTTTGAGTTTTTCATATAATAATATATCGTCAAAATGCACATCTTTAAGTGAATAGGTAGTTATAGCACATCTTAGTTATTATTGCTATAGAATTCCAAATAAATCGTATGTTTTAAAATTCATTTGCATCTGATATAGTCCTACAACGTCCTATGTTTAATACACCTGTGGCAATTGAATAGTTTATTAATTTGGACTGTATTACCATAAATAAATCTAGCTAAATGGAAGAAGGTTAAAAAATATTGTGGCCAAGATAACATTCATAAGCAAGGTCTTAGCCCAGAGTGTTATTTGAATTATTTTCAAATGGTAATTTGCTTTATCCAACCCAAACTCATATAGTGTAAGTAAGTGATTATTTGCATGAATGACAATCATTCTAATGCCTGCCGTCTTAAAAGAGTATTATTTTGTTGAGATGTTGAAAAATATTTAGTAATTCCAAAGGCAAAATAACCAAGGTGATTAAAAATAAAAAAATTTTTGAACGCTTCTATCTTTCTCTCGAATTTAATTTAAAAACAAAGCAGAACATATACTTAAATTATTAATATAATGTGCTCTAATAATATATAATATAAGGTATATTAATCAGGGAAGGGAAAGAGCCATATTTCAGCAAAATATTTGAGGATTTATAAAGTTGATAATTGTTAAAACTCAGAGCATGTCTGTCATACAGAAATTCAATATTGGGCTTGTAGTACCTGCTGTACCTATTACCTTCCTCACCCCTCCACTGCCTCATTCTCAAAGACCAGAAAAATAGTAGCAAGAAAGAATATTCACTTGAAAATATTTCATTATATGTATTAAAACATTTTGAAGTGGGAAAGCTCTTAACTACTGTAGTTAGGCATGCACATATTTGAGTCTTGACCACCACTTACTAGCTCTGTGACCTGTGCAAGTGAAATGACCCTGAGCTTAGGTTCTTTAATGGTTATGATTATATTTACCTTATCCCCTCATAGGCATGATGTAGCTATTAAATGAAATAATGTGTGCCAAATGCCCAGCCGAGTGCCTGGCACATAACAGAACCTTAATAAAGTTTAATTCATCTTATTAACTCCTTCATCCCCATTGTTTTATAACCTAGCACATTTATTGCCACCTGAATATAAAGGACTATCTTCCCCTTTGCCCTCTTTTAACACGTGAATGTAAAGAAGTGCTCTGCCAAAGGAACAACCTAATATAAATAACGAGGTTCCTTTATATATTCTTTTTATCATCCTGACTCAGGCAGCCTTTTGGTCTCACCAGAACCTAGCATCCATTGATGGGGATTTCCTCTTTTCTGGATGGTTTCCTCTTTTCTGGATGGTTCCTATTAGCATAAGGAGCCAGCTCCTTATGTTCATTCTTCTCTTGTCCTAATTTTCCTCCTTCTTTCTCCAGTTTAACTCCCACATTCTGTCATCATACTTCCTTTCTTGTGTGTACTCTCAAATCTTTTGCACCTTTTCTTTCATATTTGATTAGGAGGAAAACCTCCAGCCGTACCTATTAGCCTACTCTAAATTCATGACCCTTAAATCCACGTGGACCTGTTGAGCTGCATGGTGAGTGTACCATAATTCCCCTGTTCTAAATAACTAATCATGCATTTTCCTTTCTTTATAAGCTTTTTTTTTCTTTTTAAATGTATCCTCTTTATTTATTTTATTTATTTATTTATTTTATGGTTGTGTTGGGTCTTCGTTTCTGTGCGAGGGCTTTCTCTAGTTGCGGCAAGTGGGGGCCACTCTTCATCGCGGTGCGCGGGCCTCTCACTATCGCGGCCTCTCTTGTTGCGGAGCACAGGCTCCAGACGCACAGGCTCAGTAATTGTGGCTCACGGGCCTAGTTGCTCCGCGGCATGTGGGATCTTCCCAGACCAGGGCTCGAATCTGTGTCCCCTGCATTGGCAGGCAGATTCTCAACAACTGCACCACCAGGGAAGCCCCTCTTTATAAGCTTTTAATACCAAATCTTCTGTCTTCCTTCTCAGATCATGACTGAAAAAAATAGAAGCAATCAGAAGAGAATGTCTATATGCTGCCACCATTACATCTAGCCAATTATGTGCTTCTGGGTGCATATTTTTTACCTTCACACCTGTAACTATTGGTGGATTGACCTTGCTTCTGACTGAGGCCCTGTTTCCACTTCTTTGCTGGAGCCCATCCTTCTAGCATACCTAAAAATGATTTTTCTAGCAATTTTTTTTCTCTGATCTGCGTCATCCGTTTTCCTCTTTTCTGGATGGTTCCTATTAGCATACAAAAAACGCTATTTGTTTTACATCTTAAAAATATTCTCTCTTGATTCCACTTCTTCCTCTGCTACTACCTCATTTCTTTATTTCTCTCAGTAGCAAAACCTCTTGAAAGAGTTGTTTACACTTGTTTCCAATTTCATTCCCATTGTTCTTTCTTAAAGCTACTCCACTGAGACTGTTTTTGTCAAGGTCCCTGATGACTTCCATGCCTCTAAATCCTGTGGTCAGTTCTCAGTCCTCATCTTACGTCACACATCAGCAGCATTGGACACACCGCAACACAGTTTTCAAGTTGGCTTCCAGGACACAGATGCTGCTTCTCAGGCATGTTGCCGGTTTCTCATTATGACCCTGATCTTTAGCTTTGGACTGGCCTTTCCCACTCTTGACCCTTAAGGGGTTAGTGGAGGAAGAGCCCAGGATTGAAATGAGAAGAAAAGATAAAAGAGTCAGGAGGTCATCAATGAGAGAATTATCCTGTGGAATAAAGGGAAGAGAGTTTTAAGGAGATGATTGGTAGTGAATTCAGAGGAGTGAGGTTAAATAAAGTGATGACTAAAATTATCCTTGAATTCAACAATTAAAGGGTCAGTGGTGCCCCACCCTGCATTCTGTTAACTCACAAAAAAGTTTCATATGTTTTTTTCTGGTAGCTAGAGAAGCAGCCTTCAAGTCCAGGTGAGATCTCTTTCTCTTTCTCTTTCTCTCTCTCTCTCTCTGTCTCTCTCTCTCTCCCCCTCTCTCCCCCTCTTCCTCTCTCTCCCCCTCCCCCTCTCCCTCTCCCTCTCCCTCTCCCTCTCTCTCTCTCTCTCTCTCTCTCTCTCTCTCTCTCTCTCTCTCTCACACACACACACACACACACACAGAGGCTCTGCTCCATATTTTAAAGATGAAGGCACCAAGGCCCAGAGAAGTTAAGTGTCTTCTGGTAATCACACAGCTAGATATAGACAGAGCAGAAACTGGAACTCCTATCTCAAAATCTCCATCCAGTGCTCAGCTCACCACTTATTGTAAATGCAATTTCAGAGGTCTTGATTATCTGATTTTTCAGCTGACAGCAGATTAGCAGCATCAAATTGGGGGTGCGATAAAGGCAGGCTCACTGACAGCAGTGAAAATTGACAGCTGACTGACAGCTTGACAACAAGGGAAGAGAGAGATAAACTGTTTAAAAAAATATGAGAAGTGAAAAAGCATAGCAGCCTGGAGCCATTCTAGGGCAGTACAGGCAACTCTGCACGTGGATGAACCCCTGCAGACATTCCTCCATGATTGTACAGCTTGTACATCAAATGGATAACTGTGATTTATTAAGAAAGATTAAATGGTAGCCAGTAAATTCTCTTTAAGAATATAGGGAAATTCATAACCCACTTTTGGCAGAAATTATAAATGACAGCAAATGGAGCTAAATGTCATGCCTTACTCTAGGATGTACATGAACCATGTTCACCTAAAGGAAGATAATAAACATCTAACCCTTTTTCATGCAGTTGCAATGTCTGTAAGCTTAGGTGACCAGGGAACATTTCAGTAAGACACCTTTTTTGGATTTTTCTGACTGGAGCCTTTTCATGTACCATATCTCTGTTTGCTGCTAGGGTGTATATATTGGCTCCTTCAGCACTGAAGGCATCCAAGCCTGCCAGATGATCGGTAGTCAACAAAACAGATTTTGTAATATTAATACCATGTCTTAGTCCTTTTAGTCTACTATAAGAAAATACCATAGATTGGGGGGCTAATAAACAACACAAATTTATTTCTCACAGTTCTGGAGGCTGGGAAGTCTAAGATCAAGGCTCTGGCAGATTTGATGTCTGGTGAAGGCCTGCTTTCTTATTCATAGATGGCTGTCTTCCCACTGTGTCCTCATGTGGTACAAAGGGCAAGGGAGCTCTCTGAGCTGTGTTTCATAAGGGCACTAATCCCATTCATGAGGGCTCCACCCTCATGACCTAATCACCTTCCAAAGCCCCCATCTCTTAAAAGCATTATATTGGGAGTCAGGATTTCAACATATGAATTTTGAAGAAATACAGATACTCAGCTTGCAGCATACCAAAAGATAAATGTGATCTCAAGACTTAGTGGGATGAGACTCACGACTGGAATGTACTGCAGAGGACGACTATTCTGTGTTAAAGGATATAGATTAGATTGAAAATGAAGGAATTTTTACTGTGCATTTCAAGAAGGCAAATTTCACATAGAGCTCCATGGTGCTGATGGTGTGTGATGAAGAGGAAAAAAGGGAGCAATTCTGCAGCTTACTGAGCTAGATGTTGCCTAGAGGAAGCCAATATTTTCCTACTCTAGATCATGTAACTGTCATAAAGGCAAAGCCTAGTAGAACTAGGGAATTTTATATATCCAGACCTTTGCACAGGTCTCAGTCTTATGAAATCAGAACATCTGAGGAATTTGCAACTTGATTTCTGACAATGTCATCTTTAGAAGGTAGAGCTAGCCATAACAGCTAACCTTCCTGAGTCTTATTTTAGCCCAGTATTATGCTAAGCATATTATACATATTTTAGCATTTTATTCTTCCAACAATTCTAAAAGATATTTTCCATTTATAGTTGAAGAAGCCCAGCCATACAAATATAAGTAGCTTTTTGCCTACACTCATACAGATAGTAAAGGTATAGGTAGAAATCAAACACATTTTTTACCCTAATTTTAGAACCCAACCTCTTAAAAGTCTTTCTATGCTGCCTGTCCCGAAAAGAGAGGTTTTGGACCCTGGTATGTGACTTTGGCCAGTGAAGAACAAATGATTTATAAAAGAGAATTGATGGAAATGTTGAGTGAAAGGGAACATGTCATGGTAGTTTTATGAAAGAAAGGACTCAAGGTCTTAGAAAGCAGACTTTGAAAAGATTGAAGCTTTGAAAAAGAGGACACCTGAAAAGGAATGAGCAATTAAAAAAAATATATTTGTTGAGCGTCCTAATGGAGAACTGTCTGTGGAGCCAAAAGCCCTAGTGTGAATCCTGGCCCTGTCGCTTTCTATCCAGTGAGCTCAGTATAGAACCTCAACCCAAGTCCAATTAACTCCTTATGAAAAAGAGATCATGCTTTTCTTGACTTAAGGAAGAATGAACAATTTTAAGAAAGAATTCTCATAGTCAAATTGAAAATTTGCCTAAAGAAGCAGAATAGGAAGAATATGTCAAAGAAACAGCTGTAGACTCACACCATTATTCCATGTATAAGAAAACTATTTTATTTTTTCAATTTCTAGGTATCTTGTCATTTATCCAAACTCTCTTCGCTTACAAGTTAGCTTATAGCATGACACCTGTCTTACAGGACAGTCCCCGATCCATCATATTAGATAATAAGGATGTAGCTGACTACATACATCTGCACAGCATCAGACTTCTTCCATCTGTCTCCCTTGTAGGATTTGGTACTGAGGGCGTATCCATGATTTTTATGTAGCTAGATAATCTCCACCCCCAACAAATTGGACCACGTAAGAATGAATTGTAGAAATACAGTGAATTACAAAGTGGCATCCCTTATCCTTGAAAAAGATCATGTCTTCCGGAGGAATTCCATCAGGGAGCTTCAAAGTGGATATCATCTGCTTCAAATAGCATTCAGTTGGAGTAAAGGTGAAGTGAGATAAATGCTCAGGCCATCAAGGCCTGATACTTGTATATGTTTGTCATTTGCCTGCCTCCTCTGTCCCATTATATTGTGAAAAATGAGTTTAATTTTTTTATTATGGTTACACATAATTAACGTAAAAAGATCAAATGTATGTGTTTCCAGTGGAGACCTTAAAAAAACATTCTTTTGTTTTTTTTTTTTTTTTTTCCCATGAGGGGATGAATGGATACTGTATCCTTAGGAGTTGAAGTTTGGACTTGGAGCTAATTGAAGCATGTATACTTTGGGTTGAGAAATATGTGCTTATCTGGGTTTCGGGTCCAATTCAGTCAACACAGAGAACATCAAGTATCAACCTCACTGTGATTATTAAGAAAAAATTTCATATGTTTCTGTGATCATTTCATTATCTGTATATTCCTATTTTCCATAATACTGGATTGTCACAGTTGCCATAGAGTAAAAAAGAGTGGATTTTACCTGTGAGTTTCCTCATTTCATAGATTTTTACTTCCTTGGAAGAGGGGTTATATGAAGAGCATCTCTGCTTGCCTCCTTCCTACATTTTTTTAAAAAAATTATTTATTTATTTATTTCTGGCTGTGTTGGGTCTTCGTTTCTGCGTGAGGGCTTTCTCTAGTTGCGGCAAGCGGAGGCCACTAGTGCTTCATCGCGGTGCGAGGGCCTCTCACTATCGCGGCCTCTCTTGTTGCGGAGCACAGGCTCCAGACGCGCAGGCTCAGTAATTGTGGCTCACGGGCCCATTTGCTCCACGGCACGTGGGATCTTCCCAGACCAGGGCTCGAACCCGTGTTCCCTGCATTGGCAGGCGGATTCTCAACCACTGCGCCACCACGGAAGCCCCTTCCTACATTTTTGACAGCAAAGGAGGGAGGAGAACAATGTTGGTCCTTTGGAGTAATCTCATTTATTGAAACTTTAAGAATTTCTTTGCACATTTCTCTCCACCTTTTTCCATGTAGCTAAAATGTGAAGCCAAACAGAGGTTTATGGACTTTGCCTATTTTAGAAACAAAAAAAGGAGAATTTTAAAAACAGTGTGAAAACTTTAAATGAAAACTCTCAGGCTGTGCAAACAAAGGCGAGGAGCCTAAGGGCTTTTTGAAGAATTCTTATTAAAGAAAACGCTATTTTACATTGCAAAGCAGATGTGTCAGAAAACAACAGCAGATCTGTAATTTGAGAATTTGTGGATTGATAAGACAGAAGGCAGCCCCCATGGCTCCCCACTGAAAACTTTCTGTTTTCTGTAGTCAAGAGTTCTGCTTTTGGGGGGGTTGCCAGAAAACACCTTAATCTTCTTACCGCATGTGGTCATATTTCTCAGATATTTTGAGAAAGTATTAGTGTTAGACGTAGTAGTAAAACTACCGCCTTTGCTCTATGAAATAATGAAGTGTGGGTACTGTCTTCTTTAATATTAATCTAGGTCTGAAGTAGAAGAAGAAAAGTTTTGCTTTTATAAATTTAAACATCTCCATATTTGCTAACAATTATTTTGGTTCTCCAAAATGAATGCAAAAATGTGTTTCTTTTGAATGTCATTAAAAAATTTTTTTTATAGAATCAGTGTACTTAAAAAAAACCTTTTGATAAATCATTCCAATGTTTAACACCACTCACTGTCAAGAAATCTCCTTTGTATCTAATGCAAATCTTCCATGCTGCGATTGTATTGTAACCATCTTCCTCTTACTCCCCCTTAAGAGAAGAGAGTTTGGTTTCAGCATATATATACCATCCCTCTGTTGGTCTGAAGTTACGTAGAACGAACTTCTGCTTTTTCAAATGTACTTTTTAAAGAAATTATTATCCATGTTAATGCCTAATTATAACAGATTTCTGCTCTCATCAACTTAGGTAATAATAGTAACCTCACCAAAAAAAGCCCTCTGAATTCAGCAGCAACAACAAAAGCCTATCCTTTTGTTATAGGATGATTTACCCCTGTTCTCCTCACGTATAGAGAACATTTGAGTTGATTTTACATCAGAGATTTGATGTACATATTTTTAGGTCCTCGTAGTCCTGTCCTAAGAGATTTGGGAGGTCAGAAGCAAAGGTCACAGATCACAGGGTAGAGAAATAACTAAAAATCCAAGAATGTTCTCAGGGACTGCATCATCAACCCAAAGGGAGTCATGGAGCAGGGCTGCTGCAAAATGGGGATGAATGTCATGCGACAAACTCAAACCACAGCAGAAGGTCTGCTTAGGCTCTCTTTCCCTCTTCAGTCTCAAAAGGCATTGCCAAGCTTCCCATAGCACAATGAACGATCATTAGTGTAAAGCCATCAAGGCAAGAACGAGTTACGTTATATACTCTGTTTATTACAGGAGGGCTATATGCAATGCATATTATTTAGAAAGATTTCAAGTAAATGACTTTGATGTTTAAAGGATCAAGCTTTGGTTATCTTTCTAAAAATCATTTATTCAAATCATTCCATTCTGGGTAGTGCTGAATAAAAGATGGGAGTCAGCAGTATGGCGTACTGGAATTCTCGTTTGGCTTATTACCACTTGGCTACCACTGTTCAGCCTAGAATACATTACTTAACCTCCCAGAGCTTCAGTTTTACCGTCTGTAAAATGGAAATTGAAATATAGTACCTGCATCTTTGGCTTATTATGAGGAGTGAAATAATTACTGCCATATGCTGACTGAGCTCAGTGCCTACAACCTAATAAGTGTTACGTAAATGTTAGTGGTTTTATTATGATTCCCATCATCACCATTGTGGTTTTCAGTTGACAGGATTTTTGACAGGTCACCTGTTCAGTATGACTCCAAGCTGAAAAGTAAGGGGGGACAAAATTCTGAAAACCCTAGTAATTTTATAGAATACCTGAGGATCTAAAGTTTACTACTAATTCAAATAAAGGTAGGGACTGTCTTATATCTTGTCAGTCCCCATCACAGCAGCCAAATGCAATACTTTATCAGTGTGAGTACGCAAGAGGAAAAGTCACATGTGCCGCTGTCCACATCTGCCTGGCACCTACAAAACATATGCATTCCTTGTGGTACTGGCGTGTGGAATGGTGAGTGGGTACAGAAGTCATTTTAGTTCAGTATTCTTGTAAAGAATGTCGGGGGTGTTTTAGAAAACTTTCCATTAAAAAATAAACAATTTGGAATGTACCATTCAACAGTAAGCTACCGGAATAATCTCTCACCCAGAATGGCTTATTCCCTAAGAAATTCCAGATAAAAAACTTTATTATATAGGAAATTCTTTAAAAATGTGCTTCAAAGTAATTAGATACAATAAAATATACTTAACAGTAATTTAATTCTTTGAGATTTTATTCATCCCGTTGTTCACCCATCGTTTATTAGAAACTTGCTATTTGCTTACCTCTGAAATGGGTATAATAATACACAGTCTGCGAACTAAAAGGGTTAATGAGCCTGGTAGTATATTATAGGCTCAAGAGTATGGCAGATTATTACCATGAGATTGGTCATCTGTGAACAAAGCTCACCTTGAAATATCGTCTAAAAGTGGATGGTTGATAGACGTTTAGAGCCCCCAAGTCCAACCAGTCTTACTGGGCACTTAGCTGCAGGAAAAATATGATTGACTGGAAAAGACAGCAATGGCTTAACAAAAGAATGTGTTAACAGAAGGGCTGCAATCTGCATGAAATGTAGAATACATGGAAACACAAGATTCAAGAATCAGAAGCAAAGGAAAAGAGATGCTGAATCTAGAAGATGAGTCACAACAGAAGTACACCCTCTTGAAGAGCAGAGAAAATTCACCAGAATTTACCATGGCATCATTAAGATATCATCTCTACTAATCCAACTCCCTTTGCTCTGATTCCACAATCACCAAGCAATATTCTGTTTATTACTACCTCCTTCCTAGTAACTTAATTCTGGAAACTGTAATCCTAAATGTCAGAAACAAATATCTGGATATTGGAAGGGCATATTCTCTGGTGATCAATAAATTGTGGCTTTTAATGATTAAAAAAAGCGTGTGTGGTAAATACAAGGTATTCTGGGATATAAGGATGTATAAGACAAGGTCCTTAATTGCAAGAACTTTGTAGAAATGATAGGCATAGTCAGGTGACTCCAAGTATAAGGTAGAAAAAAACCTGAGTGCTTTTTATGGCATCTGAGCTGGGCATTAAAGACTGACTAAGCTTTGGGCATAATAATAACAGCATCATTTATCAAGTGCCTTTCCTGAGCATACACTTTATGTATATTATTTCCAATCTTTACCAGCCACCCACAAGCTAGGTACTATTATGCTCATTTTGCAAGTGAGAAAAGAGGTTCAGAAGTTAAGTTTGCCTGAAATCCTGTTGCTACCCAAACTGTCTGGCTCCAATATGCTGCTTCCATTAATGCCGTGTTATTTCTTGCTATGAGGGAAAGTGGGGGTGAGATAGAGTGAGTACGAGGGCACATTATGAAGAGAGAGAGCAGTTGCAGCCAGATTTGTGGCAGTGAATGATCATTGCACCTAGAAGAGAATAACTACCTTTGTCTTAATTGGGTGAAGAGGTGGTTAAGACTAGAAATGGGAATTAAGGCCAAGGAATTTGGACTTTAGCCTATAAGCATTTGTGAGCCATGGCTAGATTATAAAATGGGGAATTTGATATTGACAAATGAATATTAATGGGATAGGAAACAGGAAGCAGAGAAACAAGTTAAAAAACTACTAGAATACATTATTAAAGATGAACTAGGGAGGTGGCTTATGGATGAAAAGGAGGAAATACACATAATTACACTGGTTGTAGACTTGGCAAGTTGGTGGGGTAACTTACTTGATAGAGAAGTGGTCAGGGATAATCTTGACGTATTGACCATAGTGACTGGCAGAATATCCATTCTGCTGGAATTGAGAAATAGATTGCTTATCTGAAGATGGTGAATTCAGAGTGTTATATGTTGAGCTGGAGATGTTGGCGGGTCATGTAGATGGAGCTGACCAGCAGGAAGTATCCTCTCTTACCTCTGTGTCATCATTTAGAACCTTGTGTGATTTGTTACATTGACCCACTTTTCTAGATGTTTCGCTCCTTCCTTTGACATACTTGATACAGGTCAAGTTTATTTTTGATAAGTCCAAGATATCTATTTCTTGTCATTTGTTACTATCTTAATGAAAACCAGGTGCAGAATTTGTAAACATCAGATCTCCTGATCCCTTTCATTTCTGGATAAGCAGGAGTTTATTGACTTAATTTTCCCTTTGTCTTCTCAGAGTTCAATAACTAAATCACTTTCAGTTCCTTTGGACAAGGAATCCTGAGATCAAGTACTGTATGATGATGTGTGGCATAGTGCCTAAGAAAATTGACTTTGATATCAGAGCTATGTCCTAGTACCACCTCTTCTGCTAACCAGCTGGCTGTTGTTGAGAAAATTGTTTGACCTCTCCCACCTCATTTATTTTCTCTCATCTGTAAAACGGGGAGTATTAGCAGTCTCATTGGGTTGCTGTGAGAGTTAAATGAGGTACTGTATGTAAGGTACTTGTGAAATGCTTGAGGCATAATGAGCCTTAAATAAATGGTAGTTGTTGTTATTGGCTTTAATTTGTATGTCCTCACCATGTCTTTAGTGCTTTCATTAACCTATACATAATTTCTTTAATTTTCTGTAGAGCCAGAACTGTGCCCCTAGTTGTGGTCCAGTATTGCTTCAGTAATTTTAGGAGCATCAGATGATTTTGCTTGTCAACCCCCCCCACCCCCGCCCCCCGGCCGCCTTTTTTTTTAAGCCAGCGTTGCTTGCTCTAGTACTGATTTATCTTTACCATGCTGGACTGAGTACCAAAATTCTACTTAAAAGTATTGCTAAGAATATTATATCCAAGTAATATTTTATGTGTGTACTCTTGTCATGCGTATTGTGGGTCTTCTGTACTTTTGACTTAATATGAAGTGAATCACAGACCTTTCTCACATCTAATAACATTTGTATTGTTACCTGCTATCTACAGAAGACTTCTGTGAGTGATTAGAAATTATAAGCTTTCCTTAAGTTTCGTTGTTTTTGTTCTTACTATATTTGGCTCAATGTTGCCTACAAATTTATTTTTATTAATAAGTGTTCCTATGCAACTAGTTCTTAAATAATTGTCACTTTTTCTTTTGGATGATTGCAGTTTTGTGTATCAGTACTATTAAATATGGAACTTAAAAAAATTTAGCAAACCTAATAGTGAGAATTTAATATAGGAAATCTAGTTATAATTTTCTTTAATTAAAAGTAAGCTCATTAGTTGCACAAATACCTGCCTCTCTTTCAGTTTTACCTATTGTTCTAAACTGAAAAATCTTGGTGCTGTTCCTTAGGCTCCACGAAATGAGAATGGTGGAAGTTATTTCCTTAATTTCCCCCTTGGCCATACACTAAAATTCATATGTACGTTCTTAGTGGGTCCCAAGAGAAGAAATATCACTTTGGCATTTCTTCTCTCCTGTATGGTATATTTTTGTGTATCCATAGAAATATCTTCCTTGTTCAAAATTCAATCTCCAGTCCAGTGCTTCCTCCCATCAGCTAAGTCTAAGTTCATGGATATGGCTGGCAACTGTAAATTAATTTACATGTAGAGAACTGATTTATCTGTTTGCGGCACCCATCTCAGTCCAACCCTGTGTACATCTGCTCTATTAAGTATCAACTGATATCCTGAGCAGACCAAGTGATTCTGTAGAGAGAGGGAGGGTCTATTCAAAGCTACCACATTTCATGTTATAATACCAAAATTCATTTTGTAATACCGAATCCGAAAGTACTTGTTATAATTATTTTCCGCTAATTGAAGAGGGAGCTTCTGTCTCAGCGCGTGAGAATGGATTTGGAAGGACATAAGCAAGAGACAATGGGAAAGTAGAATATCCAGGATTAAGTGATGAATTCCGTTGAAAATAGAAGACAAGGGAAAGAATGAATGAAAGCAATTCATAGGTTTTAAAATTATTGGGCTATTAACTGAAATAGAAAAATCAGAGAAAAATGTCAACCACATTTCTATTGTGGACAAATTTGTTTTGTTTTCAGTTTTAGGCAGTTGGTATTTTTATGAAAAAATAGAACTAGAACTTTCCAGAACTGGAAGAGTATCTAAGAAATAGAAACTTTAGAAATCTTCTAGTCCAACTCCTTCATTTAATAGCTGGGAAAACTGCAGCAGAGAGGTTTTTACCTGAAGTTATAGATAGCAACACAGTCACAATTTGGACACGACTTGAAAAAATTCATGAGATGGTTAGAAATGCGCGACCAGCGTTGTTCATTGTGTTAGTAATATTAGTAGGATAGGATTAATCAGCATTGATAACATAGAGCAATTTCATCAGGAGTAAATGTTATGCAGAAATATCTTAGAAGAGCCTCAGACATTTCAGTTGCATAGGAACTTGTTGCTGTTTTCACTGAAAATATCTAGCTCTCCGATCGTAGCTCATTTTGAGATGAAAATGCATATGACTCAGCCAACTCTATTTGCTTATAACATATTTTGCTCTTCCAGTAAACACTGGGCTTCTCATAAAAAAAACTTATTCTGGGAGTGAGGAATAGGAGTTTCCAGCATTTAAAACTCAGAGCCTAAAAATGATTTTGATCATCTCTTTTTTCTGGGACTTGGTATCCAAAATTCTGAATGAACCAATATTATACACAACTATCAATTTTTTATGCTTCTTTTTGTAAATTTTGTATAAATTACTTACCCTTTATGATTAGAAACTTTTCCTATGCATTCCCTCCATGTCTTTCTCCAGAGGATATTGAAAATGTCCATTGTGTGATAGTTTTGGTGATAGGCCTGTCCTGCCTCTTCCTTAGGGCTGTCAGGTGACTCCTCCTTTTGTCTTTGAGTCCTGTTTGGGTAGCTGGCTGATGCTTCTTGGGATTAGCTGATGGATTAGTTCAGAGGACATCACAGTGGGAATTGGAGGTCGGGGAGGAGTCTCATGTATTATAGCAGGACATGGTGCAGAGGAAGGAACATAAAGTTGTGCGTCACATCTGGGTGGTTTCAGTCTTGGCTCAGCCACTTTCTAGATGTGCAACTTGGTCAAATTATGTCACCCTTTCTGACCTTTAGTTTCCCTAACATTAAGTCATAGAGTTGAAGTGAGGATTAAGTGAGAGAGAACATAGATACAGTGTTCTACCCAGAGCACGGGGTATATATTCTGTGTGCATCTCCCTGCTCTTCCCCTGTATAAAATCAGATTTGCTACTCTGGTATACTTCATCAATTTTAGTTGCCACTCACAGGCATCTGAATTGACCTCTTTGTGTTGCTACCTCAATTTCTGGTGCTTTGGTGATTATTAAAGAATATAAAGTTTAATTTGCTCTCCTGTGGATAATCCACACACCGCTATAATGTTGAGTTGATTTTTTTTCCATCTATTCTCATGACTAACTTAGTTCACTAAAATAACTTTATAAAATTTAAGTCCTTAGTTATGACATTTAAAGTACTCGGGCTATCCAGCACCCTTTCCTGCTTGCTTATAGGTATTTTTTACCTGTTCTGTTTATTTTTTATTCTTCTTTGGTCTGTCTTTGTTATGTTTTCTTTACAGCTATTTTTCAGGGGTTAACACTTGCGGAACAAGGCTGTTATAATCAGTAAAAGTTGGTGGAGCTACATCTTACTCTTTAGACAGAGAATCCACTGTTCACATCATTATATGCAATTGCTGAGTCCTTGGCTTTGATTCAAAGCTTGTTTCTGCTCCTGTTTGCAGGTATTTCTTTTACATCTCGTGAATGTGCAGGTTGGTTGAGGGTGCCATATTTCCAGTTGAAGGTAGATAAGTAAGCATCGGTATGGTAATGGGTAATTGGTTATTTTCTGAACAGAGAAGGTATGGCTCAGATGTATGTGGCAAGGAAAAGCTAGCATAAGCTTGTATAGTTTACTGAAGACAAATCTGTAGCACAGATAATATACCCAGAGCTAACTATAAATTAAATTTAACTATAAATTAAAAAACGTCTTAGATACAGAATTATTGTTTCTGGCCGAAACTCTTCTTGTCACTACAAAAAAAGATTGCATCAGAATTGCAGCCCTTCAGAAATATCATCCTCAGGTGATAAAGTCTTTTCCTCTCCCAGCTAATGAAGCATCACCCCTGGAAACATGTATTTGGGATCTAATTGTGTGTCCTGTATCAAAAATGTATGTTGATATGCAAGCCCTCAAATAATGTGATTTTTTTTCCCCCTTAAAAAAAAAAGCCAAATGACAATTATAATCAGGTTGGTAAGATGTAGCCTCAAGCAGTGTTTTCATCATTGGTTGCACATTAGAATCACCTGGGGAGCTTTAAAAAAAATTCCTGATGTTCAGATCAATGAAATCAGTCTTTGAGGTTGGAACCCAGGTATTAGCATTTTTCTTAAAGTTCCTCAGGTTATTCCAGTGTACAGCCAATGTTGAGAACCACTGACCAAAAGCATCGCTACTAAATAACAGTCTGTGGAAGGGTCATGTACCTGCAGGAGCCCCTTCTGGTTGCACCCTTTTTAGTATTGTGAAAATGTACGTTCCTGTCTACAAGGGTCCTCAGGCAATCTGTAGTGAAAATTCAGTGTCTTCATGATAGCGAATTTGTGTAATCCCCTGGCTGTCCTGATGAGAATTAAGAAAATGTTAAAAAATGTATTTATCCTTGATCTCTTTCTCCCCAAGTGTTGGCACTCCTCCATTTCCCATTGACTTAACGTTCAATTTTTCTCTTCACTGTTTTTCTTGGGTGACATTGGGAATTTTTACCATCTGATGAAGGCAGATGTATTTTCAAATAAAAATGTCTTAAGCATTTGTTCTTCCTACTACTCCTTTCTTTGGCAGAATATTCATATAGTTGATAAATAGTTTGCTTTCTTTAAATACCTTTTCATATAATCTTTGTAGCATGTTTCATGGGTATTTTAACCTACTTTTATGGTTTTCCATGAAATAAGGTATTTTCTAAATATGTTATGCTGAATTTAACTGAAATAAGCAGTTGTACTGTATGCCTTTAGAATGATGATGATATCTTGCATTTTAGGGTAACACTTCCATCGTGAAAGACTCCAAAGCACACTGCGAATGGTTACAAATTATACAGTGAAGCACAGTCCCCATCATAGAGTGAAGCATGGCAGCTGTTTAACAGCTTATCACAACACTGCACAGCAAGTTAGTGTAGGAAGTGAAGAATAATACTGGATTCACTTGAAAAAATTGCCAGGGGGTGTGAGGTAAGCAGAATGTAATTACCTAAGTTGGAGTTTATCCAGGACATAAGGCTAACACCTCCAGTCTTAGAAGAGAAAGCTCTGATTCGTTAATAACGGTGTCCATGCTTTCTATGTAAGTGAATTGTGAGGGTGCTTCTACCCTCTTCAGACCATCAAGATATGCTCTAACAGTGTTCCAACTGAGACTTTAAAAAGAAAGAAAAAAAAAAAAACCGTCTTCAAAACCCACTTGTTCATACTAACTCAGGAATGAGAGATAGGTTTCTATTTGCATGCCATCTTTGGCTCTTAATGGCTGTTTGGAAATTGTTGAGGACTCTAAGGCCAAATTAAGGATTAAAAAATAACTCCATGGTAGATTAGTGATGTCTGCCATGGGCACGAGAGAAGTAGTGCTTACACTTGTAAACCATATTTTTGTCGCCCTAGCACTAGTACTTAGCTACTACTTTCCTGGGATGAGTTAGCAATACTCTTAGTTCTTTTCAAACCTTCTGATTATTGTTAATTACTGTTACAAGCATATTTAAGATTTCCTGAAAAAATTCTAGGGAAAAGGGACACTAACCATTCTTTAATAACCATGATTGGTGGGGATAGAGATAAAGAGATACAACTTTAGGTCAGAAACTTCAAAGCAAAAAATGTCCAACAGATGAAGCAGTTTGGTGTCAGGTTGTGTTTTCATTTGGGAAAATAATCAAATCAACATCTTGGGGAAGCAACCAGGAATTAAGGTCAGGAACACAAGAGAGCAGAAACATGTTAAATCAAGGTAAGAATTGGAAATCAGAATTTGGTTCGTTTGAGGAATGTTGGAAACAAAGGGTAAGAGGGCCAGACAGGCCATGGGCCCCGTGTCTGAGAGCAGCACCAGGGATAGCTCCCAGTGCTGGTGGCTTCTCCTTGGCTCTTTGATTCTTTCTCATTCAACCCTGCCCCTCAGTGTGGCACATCTAGCTTTAGCTTAGTAATGTCTATAAAATCAGTAAAATGAACCCTTTCATCCTGTTAATGTTAATATTAGTAATAACTGAGGTACTGCATATTTCATTCTTTCATTTTACACACCTTATTTCATTAACAAAACTTCATGTTGGTATTATAACTTAGGTATTATAACTTCCACTTACATACGAGAAGATGAAATTAAGTAATTCGCCCATAGTCACATTTCAAATCAAGAGTGGAACCGTGAGTCAAACTTTGATCTGTCTGGTTCCCAAGCTTGTGCTCATATGACTGTACCACAAAGTTCCATGAGAATGAGATCATATGTGTGGCACTTGCTTTTTCTATAAAGCAGGATGACTCTAGGGACATTCTGGGGTTTTAGAACAGTTGAGAAGGGAATTTGAAATGCTTCTTTTAACAGGCCAGAGTATGGATAATTTGCATGTTCTTCTATGCTCCAGAATAATTACTAGTAGAGTTTTTAGAACTTCTAGACAGTTTTTTTGTGGTCCTTGCTTTTGGCATTATGGAAGTATTCAAGCAGAAGAACCATGTATCAGCTTGTTTAGACAAAATTCTGCATTTCTGTGAATTTGGTGAAAGTGACCTGTAATTTACATTAAACACTAGGTCTTATATCTCTGTCATATTCTTTATTTTATATCCCTCAATATATACTGCTATGAATTGCTGTAAAAGACCTTTTTCAACTCTGATTTAGATAATTTGGAAACTTAAGCTTGTTTTTTCAAATGTCCATGCATCTGATATAATAAAAATTGAGGATTTAAAATTATAGATCATATTTCAATCTACAGTACCATGTGAATTGTGATTATAGATCA
Organism: Balaenoptera borealis; assembly: GCF_965194805.1. NCBI lineage: Eukaryota > Metazoa > Chordata > Mammalia > Artiodactyla > Balaenopteridae > Balaenoptera > Balaenoptera borealis. Next base: position 86,255,664 of record NC_138863.1, read on the forward strand.
TATTTCAAGATGTCAATCTCTGGGCATTGGTTTCCTTTTTATTCTTAGAAATTTCCAGGAAGGAACTTTAAAACTTTTTAGGTCAGTTGTCCAACTTAATAAAAACAGGTTTGGTTTAAGTAATCCTTTAAAATTCTAAATGAGATAATAAAAAACCTTTTCATTTGATGAAAGACCATAGTGGAAAAAAACAATTTTTTTTTTTAGTTATCTACATTTTGAAATAATTTTAATACTTTATAACAGGAATAAAAACCCAATTTTACATCTGAGGCCTTGTAAGTCCAGTTTATGCCTGAAACTAATTAAAATGTTCAGGTTATAAAATTTCTAAATATGCCTTATGATGGAAGAAATGACAGATCTTTAATCATAGTAGTGCTATTATATCACTTTTAAAGACTCTGCAGGTTGTTATCTATTACCGTACCTTTATGATAGAGGTACAGTGTCATCTAAGAACAATATGATGTCATTCTGGAGAACTTCAAGGTGGCGGAGGAGTAAGACGTGGAGATCACCTTCCTCCTCACAAATAGAAATACATCTACATGTGGAACAACTCCTACAGAACACCTACTGAACGCTGAGAGAAGACCTCAGACTTCCCAAAAGGCAGGAAACTCCCCGTGTACCTGGCTAGGGCAAAAGAAAAAAGAAAAAACAGAGACAAAAGAATAGGGACAGGACCTGCACCTCTGGGAGGAAGCCGTGAAGGAGGAGAAGTTTCCACACACTAGGAAGCCCCTTCACTGATGGAGACGGGGGGCATGTGGGGGGGGAAGCTTCAGAACCACAGAGGAGAGCACAGCAACGGGGGTGCAGGGAGCAAAGCGGAGAGATTCCTGCACAGAGGATGGGTGCCGACCAGCACTCACCAGCCTGAGAGGCTTGTCTGCTCACCTGCCGGGGCAGGTGGGGGCTGGGAGCTGAGGCTTGGGCTTCGGAGGTCGGATCCCAGGGAGAAGACTGGGATTGGCTGTGTTAACACAGCCTGAAGGGGGCTAGTGGACCACAGCTAGCCGGGAGGGAGTCCCGGAAAAAAGTCTGGAACTGCCTAAGAGGCAAGAGACTATTGTTAAGGGGTGTGTGAGGAGAGGGGATTCAGAGCACTGCCTAAACGAGCTCAAGAGACGGGCACGAGCCATGGCTATCAGAGCGGACCCCAGAGACGGGCATGAGATGCTAAGGCTGCTGCTGCCACCACCAAGAAGCCTGTGTGCAAGCACAGTTCATTATCCACACCTCCCCTCCCGGGAGCCTGTGCAGCCCGCCACTGCCAGGGTCCCGTGATCCAGGGACAACTTCCCCGGGAGAACACATGGTGCACCTCAGGCTGGTGCTACGTCACACTGGCCTCTGCCACCGCAGGCTCGCCCCGCATTCCATACCCCTCCCTCCGCCTGGCCTGAGTGAGCCAGGGCTCCCGAATCAGCTGCTCCTTTAACCCTGTCCTGTCTGAGCAAAGAACAGACGCCCTCAGGCGATCTACACGCAGAGGCAGGGCCAAATCCAAAGCTGAACCCCAGGAGCTATGTGAACAAAGAAGAGAAAGGGAAATTTCTCCCAGAAGCCTCAGGAGCAGCCGATTAAATCTCCACAATCAACTTGATGTACCCTGCATCTCTGGAATACCTGAATAGACAATGAATCACCCCAAATTGAGGAGGTGGACTTTGGGAGCAACTGTAGACTTGGGGTTTGCTTTCTGCATCTAATTTGTTTCTGGTTTTATGTTTATCTTAGTTTAGTAAGTTTATCATCATTGGTAGATTTGTTTATTGATTTCGTTGCTCTGTTTTTTTTTATATATAGATATATATGTTTTTCCTTTTTCTCTTTTTGGGAGTTTGTATTTGTATGCTGCTTTGTGTGATTTTGTCTGTATAGCTTTGCTTTTAGCATTTATCCTAGGGTTCTGTCCGTGCTTTTTTTCTTTTTCTTTTTCTTTTTAGTATAGCTCTTAGTGCTTGTTATTATTGGTGGATTTGTTTTTTTAGCTTGGTTGCTCTCTTCTTTGTTTCTTTTTATTTTTACTTTTAATAATTCTTTTAATTTCAATTATTTTATTTTATTTTATTTACCCTTCATTCCTTCCTCCCTCCCTCCCTCCCTCCCTCTCCCTCTCTCTCTCTCTTTCTTTCTTTCTTTCTTTTTTTTCTCCCTTTTCTTCTGAGCCATGTGGCTAACAGGGTCTTCGTACTCCAGCCGGGTGTCAGGCCTGTGCCTCTGAGGTGGGAGAGCCGAGTTCAGGACACTGGTCCACCAGAGACGTCCCGGCCCCACATAATATCAAACAGTGAAAGATCTCCCAGAGATTTTCATTTCAACGCTAAAACTCAGCTCCAGTCAATGAACAGCAAGCTACAGTGCTGGACACCCTATGCCAAACAGCTAGCAAGACAGGAACACAACACCACCCATTAGCAGAGAGGCTGCCTAAAATCATAATAAGGTCACTGACACCCCAAAACACACCACCTGACATGGTCCTGCCCACCACAAATACAAGATCCAGTCTCATCCACCAGAACACAGGCACCAGTCCGCTCCACCAAGAAGCCTACACAACCCACTGAACCAACCTTAGGTACTGGGGGCAGACACCAAAAACAACGGGAACTATGAACCTGCAGGCTGCAAAAAGGAGACTCCAAACACAGTAAGTTAAACAAAATGAGAAGACAGAGAAACACACAGCAGATGAAGGATCAAGGTAAAAACCCACCAGACCAAATAAATGAAGAGGAAATAGGCAGTCTACCTGAAAAAGAATTCAGAGTAATGATACTCAAGATGATCCAAAATCTTGGAAATAGAATGGAGAAAATACAAAAAATGTTTAACAAGGAACTAGAAGAACTAAAGAGCAAACAAACAATGATGAACAACACAATACATGAAATTAAAAATTCTCTAGAAGAAATCAATATCAGAATAACTGAGGTAGAAGAATGGATAAGTGACCTGGAAGATAAAATAGTGGAAATAACTACCGCAGAGCAGGTTAAAGAAAAAAGAATGAAAAGAATTGAGGACAGTCTCAGAGACCTCTGGGAAAACATTAAATGCATGAACATTCGAATTATAGGGGTCCCAGAAGAAGAAAAGGACTGAGAAAATATTTCAAGTGATTATAGTTGAAAACTTCCCTAATATGGGAAAGGAAATAGTCAATCAAGTCCAGGAAGCACAGAGAGTCCCATACAGGATAAATCCAAGGAGAAACACGCCAAGACACATATTAATCAAACTATCAAAAATTAAACACAAAGAAAAAATATTAAAAGCAGCAAGGGAAAAACAACAAATAACATACAAGGGAATCCCCATGTTAACAGCTGATCTTTCAGCAGAAACTCTACAAGCCAGAAGAGAGTGGCAGGACATATTTAAAGTGATGAAAGGGAAAATCCTGAAACCAAGATTACTCTACCCAGCAAGGACCTCATTCAGATTTGACGGAGAAATTAAAACCTTTACAGACAAGCAAAAGCTAAGAGAATTCAGCACCACCAAACCAGCTTTACAACAAATGCTAAAGGAACTTTTCCAGGCAGGAAACACAAGAGAAGGAAAAGACCTACAATAACAAACCCAAAACAATTAAGAAAATGGTAATAGGAGCATACATATCGATAATTACCTTAAATGTAAATGGATTAAATGCTGCAACCCGAAGACATAGACTGGCTGAATGGATACAAAAATGAGACCCATATATATGCTGTCTACAAGAGATCCACTTCAGACCTAGGGACACATACAGACTGAAAATGAGGGGATGGAAAAAGATATTCCATGCAAATGGAAATCAAAAGAAAGCTGGAGTAGCAATTCTCATATCAGACAAAATAGATTTTAAAATAAAGACTATTACAAGAGGCAAAGAAGGACACTACCTAATGATGAGGAGATCAATCCAAGAAGATGATATAACAATTGTAAATATTTATGCACCCAGCATAGGAGCACCTCAGTATATACGGCAAATGCTAACAGCCATAAAAGGGGAAATCAACAGTAACACAATCATAGTAGGGGACTTTAACACCCCACTCTCACCAATGGACAGATCATCCAAAATGAAAATAAGGAAACAGAAGCTTTAAATGATACATGAAACAAGATGGGCTTAATTCATATTTATAGGACATTCCATCCAAAAAGAACAGAATACACTTTCTTCTCAAGTGCTCATGGAACATTCTCCAGGATAGATCATATCTTGGGTCACAAATCAAGCCTTGGTAAATTTAAGAAAATTGAAATCATATCAAGTATCTTTTCCGACCACAACGCTATGAGACTAGATATCAATTACAGGAAAAAATCTGTAAAAAATACAAACACATGGAGGCTAAACAATACACTGCTTAATAACCAAGAGATCACTGAAGAGATCAAAGAGGAAATCAAAAAGTTCCTAGAAACAAATGACAATGAAAACACGACGACCCAAAACCTATGGGATGCAGCAAAAGCAGTTCTAAGAGGCAAGTTTATAGCAATACAATCCTACCTTAAGAAACAAGAAACATCTCAAATAAACAACCTAACCTTACACCTAAAGCAATTACAGAAAGAAGAACAAAAAAACCCCAAAGTTCGCAGAAGGAAAGAAATCATAAACATCAGACCAGAAATAAATGAAAAAGAAATGAAAGAAACGATAGCAAAGATCAATAAAACTAAAAGCCGGTTCTTTGAGAAGAGAAACAAAATTGATAAACCATTAGCCAGACTCATCAAGAAAAAAAGGGAGAAGACTCAAATCAATAGAATTAGAAATGAAAAAGGAGAAGTAACAACCGACACTGCAGAAATACAAAGAATCATGAGAGATTACTATAAGCAACTATATGGCAATAAAATGGACAACCTGGGAAAAATGGACAAATTCTTAGAAAAGCACAACCTTCCGAGACTGAACCAGGAAGAAATAGAAAATATAAACAGACCAATCACAAGCACAGAAATTGAGACTGTGATTAAAAATCTTCCAACAAACAGAAGCCCAGGACCAGATGGCTTCACAGGCAAATGGTATCAAACATTTAGAGAAGAGCTAACACCTATCCTTCTCAAACTCTTCCAAAATATAACAGAGAGAGGAACACTCCCAAACTCATTCTACAAGGCCACCATCACCCTGATACCAAAACCAGACAAGGATGTCACAGAAAAAGAAAACTACAGACCAATATGACTGATGAACATAGATGCAAAAATCCTCAACAAAATACTAGCAAACAGAATCCAGCAGCACATTAAAAGGATCATACACCATGATCAAGTGGGGTTTATCCCAGGAATGCAAGGATTCTTCAATATATGCAAATCAATCAATGTGATACAGCATATTAACAAACTGAAGGAGAAAAACCATATGATCATCTCAATAGATGCAGAAAAAGCTTTTGACAAAATTCACACCCATTTATGATAAAAACCCTCCAGGAAGTAGGCATAGAGGGAACTTACCTCAACATAATAAAGGCCATATATGACAAACCCACAGCCAACATCGTTCTCAATGGTGAAAAACTGAAACCATTTCCTCTGAGATCAGGAATGAGACAAGGTTGTCCAGTCTCACCACTATTATTCAACGTAGTTTTGGAAGTTTTAGCCACAGCAATCAGAGAAGAAAAAGAAATAAAAGGAATCCAAATCGGAAAAGAAGAAGTAAAGTTGTCACTGTTTGCAGATGACATGATACTATACATAGAGAATCCTAAGGAAGCTACCAGAAAACTACTAGAGCTAAACAATGAATTTGGTAAAGTAGCAGGATACAAAATTAATGCACAGAAATGTCTTGCATTCCTGTACACTAATGATGAAAAATCTGAAAGAGAAATTAAGGAAACACTCCCATTTACCACAGCAACAAAAAGAATAAAATACCTAGGAATAAACCTACCAAGGGAGACAAAAGATCTGTATGCAGAAAAGTATAAGACACTGATGGGGGCTTCCCTGGTGGCGCAGTGGTTGAGAGTCTGCCTGCTAATGCCGGGGACACGGGTTCGAGCCCTGGTCTGGGAAGATCCCACATGCCGCGGAGTGGCTGGGCCCGTGAGCCACAACTGCTGAGCCTGCGCGTCTGGAGCCTGTGCCCCGCAACGGGAGGGGCCGCGGTGGTGGAAGGCCTGCGCACCGCGATGAAGAGCGGTCCCCGCACCGTGATGAGGAGTGGCCCCTGCTTGCCGCAACTGGAGAAAGCCCTCGCACGAACCGAAGACCCAACACAGCCAAAAATAAATAAATAAATAAAGTAGCTATAAAAAAAACGCAGCTTTCTTTAAAAAAAAAAAAAAGACACTGATGAAAGAAATTAAAGATGATACAAACAGATGGAAAGATATACCATTTTCTTGGACTGGAAGAATCAACATTGTGAAAATGACTCTACTACCCTAAGCAATCTACAGATTCAGTGCAATCCCTGTCAAGCTACCAATGGCATTTATTACAGAACTTGAACAAAAAGTTTCACAATTTGTATGGAAACACAAAAGACCCCTGATTGCCAAAGCAATCTTGAGAAAGAAAAACGAAGCTGGAGGAATCAGGCTCCCTGACTTCAGACTGTATGACAAAGCTACAGTAATCAAGACAGTATGGTACTGGCACAAAAACAGCAATATAGATCAATGGAACAGGATAGAAAGCCCAGAGATAAACCCATGCACATATAGTCACCTTATTTTTGATAAAGGAGGCAAGAATATACAATGGAGAAAAGACGGCCTCTTTAATAAGTGGTGCTGGGAAAACTGGACAGCTACATGTAAAGGAATGAAATTAGAATGCTCCCTAACACCATACACAAAAATCAACTCAAAATGGATTAAAGACCTAAATGTAAGGCCAGATACTATAAAACTCTTAGAGGAAAGCATAGACAGAACACTACATGACATAAATCACAGCAAGATCCTTTTTACCGACCTCTTAGAGACATGGAAATAAAAACAAAAATAAACAAATGGGACCTAGTGAAACTTAAAAGCTTTTGCACAGCAAAGGAAACCATAAACAAGATGAAAAGACAACCCTCAGAATGGGAGAAAGTATTTGCAAATGAGGCAACTGACAAAGGATTAATCTCCAAAATTTACAAGCAGCTCATGCAGCTCAGTATCAAAGAGACAAACAACCCAATCCAAAAATGGGCAGAAGACCTAAATAGACATTTCTCCAAAGAAGATATACAGATTGCCAAAGAAGATATACAGATAAACACATGAAAGGATGCTTAACATCACTAATCATTAGAGAAATGCAAATCAAAACTACAATGAGGTATCACCTCACACCAGTCAGAATGGCCATCATTAAAAATCTACAAACAATAAATGCTGGAGAGGGTGTGGAGAAAAGGGAAACTTCTTGCACTGTTGGTGGGAATGTAAATTGATACAGCCACTATGGAGAACAGTATGGAGGTTCCTTAAAAAACTAAAAATAGAACTACCATACGACCCAGCAATCCCACTACTGGGCATATACCCTGAGAAAACCATAATTCAAAAAGAGTCATGTACCACAATGTTCATTGCACCTCTGTTTATAATAGCCAGGACATGGATGCAACCTAAGTGTCCATCAACAGATGAATGGATAAAGAAGATGTGGCACATATATACAATGGAATATTACTCAGCCATAAAAAGAAACGAAATTGAGTTATTTGTAATGAGGTGGATGGACCTAGAGACTGTCATACAGAGTGAAGTAAGTCAGAAAGCGAAAAACAAATACCATATGCTAACACATATATATGGAGTCTTAAAAAAAAAAAACAATGGCTCTGAAGAAGCTAGGGGCAGGACAGGAATAAAGATGCAGATGTAGAGAATGGACTTGAGGACACGGAGATGGGGAGGGTAAGCTGGGACGAAATGAGAGAGTGGCATTGACATATATACGCTACCAAATGTAAAATAGCTAGTGGGAAGCAGCCTCATAGCATAGGGAAATCAGCTCCGTGCTTTGTGACCACCTAGAGGGGTGGGATAGGGAGGATGGGAGGGAGACACAGAAGGAGGAGATATGGGGATATATGTATATGTATAGCTGATTCACTTTGTGATAAAGCAGAAAGTAACACACCATCATAAAGCAATTATACTCCAATTAAGATGTTAAAAAAATATGATATCATTCTAAGAACAATATGATAATATATTTGAGAAAGTTGAGGAGGACATATAGATAATAGCTGGTCATGTTTTCCAGGAAACGGATCTTTTTCCATGGCTTTGTAATTAGGCTGTAATGATAATGTGTCAAAATCTACTTATTTGGTTTTTAAATCTTTACAGATATTTGATTTTAAGATTTTAAAAAAGTAACTGAGAAGTAATCTAATGATTTATATGGTGTGTAAAAGGAAAGATAAATCATTTATTATACAAGTTATAATTTGTCTTCCTTTTAGAGAATATTAGCCAAAAGAGGTGTGTGTGTGTGTGTGTGTGTGTGTGTGTGTGCGTGCACGCCATCATTTTGGGTGTTTTGAGGCAGTCCTATTGCCTTTTACACTCACTATTTAAATGTTGTGGTTTTCAACTCTTACTGCGTATTAGGATCCTGTGAAACTAAAAAAATCCTTATGCCAGGCAGCACCTCACCTCAGTCTGAATTTCTGAGTATAGAACTACATATCAGTACAGTTTGAAGCTTTCTAAGTTGAGAACCACTGGTAAAATGCATGACTACTTTGTAAAGCATTTACATTTTGTACACATATAGGTAATAGCATGGAGGAAAATGTTCCTTCTCCTAAAACAGAGAAGAGGTTTTTGGAAGGTGATAGTAGAATGATTATTGATATTTTAGGGGTGACCAGCTAGATCATAATAAATAAAATATAGGCTGAAATAGAATTTCATCTAGTGTTCTTTTCTTTAGCAGTGACTTAAGTGAAATACCTACAGGAAGATATAAAACACCCACAATTCACCTGGCCACTTGCACAGTTTTTCTTTTTTTTTCCTTGAATCCAGCTGCTAGCCAACTTGTGACCTGAATCTCAATGATTAATAGCTTTTATAATATTTTCTTAGCTAGTGTAACTTCAATTGCAATACTTTTTCTTCTAATGTCTTACCCTTATAAAATAGCACTAAACTATTTTTCTCAATAAATTCTACTGACACACGGTCTCACAGATTAATTATAAATTGCATAGAAGTACTGCCCTTTGTCAGTTTTAAATGTGTAGCTTTATCTTCTCTTTCTCCTTGTCTTTCCAAGCTAAATGGAATTAGGAGCTTAAAGAAACCTGGTTAACGTGGAATCTATTTCTATTCTCTTATTTTAAACAATAGTGCCATTAATTTTCATCCTAGACTCTTTGTTTTCTCCGCTATGTTCATTTTTATTATAATTAAAAAAAGAATCATCTCTATTTTTACAAACCCATTTATTTCTCAACATTGTATAAACATCTTTTTAGGGAGTAATTTTCTTCAAATGTTGTGATAGTTTTTACCTGGTGGGCTTTCTCCATAAATTTAATTGGGAATACCAAACAACTTTTTCTTTTCTTCATCTTTTTTTTTTTTTTTTTAAGGAGAAAATGAAGGGGAAAGGGTATCAAAAAGGGACTTTGACAATCATGGAAATAAATGTCAGGCCACTTTGCCACGGGTACTTTAAAACACCCCAAGGTAGATGGAAAGAAGAACTTTAGGGTTTAGATCATTTATCACTGAAATTATAATGCTGGCACAGCTCCGCAAATATTTCCTTACAAGGTTTCATAGACATTTGGCGATAAATGTCTTTTGTTAAAATGGTCTTAGGTCTTATAAAGCAGAGTCTGTATTCCAAGAGGAATTCTTTTGCAGTTATTTAATAGTGTTCCTTTCACAATGCCGTCCTTCTCCATACTTTTTGTTCCTATTGCAATACTGGTATCTTTGACCAGAGGGTAAAGACAGCTAACACTGAGTCTTAGCTGTTCCCTCTAAACCATTGGGGACAAAAAAGAAAATATGGCCTTAGAGGGTTATATTTAAGTATAGGGACTATCATTATTACTAAGATGCTGACCCTGTTACTGACCCTTTGAAAGAGGGTGAAGTAGGATAGGAAAATGTGGAAAAAGCAAATTGGTTAGACATAACAAAGCCCTGCCTGTAATCCTGATGAAACTCTACAATAATAATAAAAGGTAGAGCCAGTCGTGTGTTTTTGTGGTTCAGGCAGCTCTTGGGATGGTAGGATTTAAGAGATAGCTTGGGAAGATCCCAACTTTTCTTTGAACATCTCCCTAATACTTCATGAAGTTCTAGCACCAAGGAGAGAAGTAGTTCTTACTGCAATCCCTGTTTAGAGTTGGAGGTTGTTGAAATTATAAATACAGTTTTGTGGGAATGTGCACATGTGTGTGTTTTTTAAGAAGCTCTATAGCTTTCATCAGAGCTTTATGTGTCCATAAAGATTCTACTTAAAAGCAGATGTCCATAGTATAGTTTTATTTATAATTTAGTGTGAATTTGGTCAAAGTGATTTTCTTCTGGATAACTTATTGAGATGTGCTTATTGAATATTTTTTTTTAATTGGAGTATAGTTGCTTTACAATGTTGTGTTAGCTTCTGCTGTACAATGAAGTGAATCAGCTATATCAGTATATCAGCTGTTTGTGTATTTTGGAGATTAACCCTTTGTCAGTTGCTTCATTTGCAAATATTTTCTCCCATTCTGAGGGTTGTATTTTCGTCCTCTATGGTTTTCTTTGCTGTGCAAAAAGCTTTTAAGTTTAATTAGGTCCCATTTGTTTATTTTTGTTTTTATTTTCATTACTCTAGGAGGTGAGTCAAAAAGGATCTTCCTGTGATTTATGTCAGAGTGTTCTTCCTATGTTTTCATCAAAGAGTTTTATAGTGTCCGGTCTTACATTTAGGTTTATTTTTGTGTATGGTATTAGGGAATGTTCTAATTTCATTCTTTTACATGTCGCTCTCCAGTTTTCCCAGCACCACTTATTGAAGAGGGTGTCGTTTCTCCATTCTATATCCTTGCCTCCTTTGTCATAGATTAGGTGACCGTAGGTGCCTGAGTTTACCTCTGGGCTTTCTATCCTGTTCCATTGATGTATATTTCTGTTTTTGTGCCAGTACCACACTATCTTGATTACTGTAGCTTTGTAGTACAGTCTGAAGTCAGGGAGCCTGATTCCTCCAGCTCTGTTTTTCTTTCTCAAGATTGCTTTGGCTCTTCGGGGTCTTTTGTGTTTCCAAATAAATTGTAAAATTTTTTGTTCTAATTCTGTGAAAAATGTCATTGGTAATTTGATAGGGATTGATTGAATCTGTAGATTGCAGTATAGTCATTTTCACAATATTGATTCTTCCAATCTAAGAGCATGGTAAAGCTCTCCATCTGTTTGTGTCATCTTTGATTACTTTCATCAGTGTCTTACAGTTTTCTGAGTACAGGTCTTTTACCTCCTTAGGTAGGTTTATTCCTAGGTATTTTATTTTTTTTGTTGCAATGGTGAATGGGATTGTTTCCTTAATTTCTCTTTCTGATCTTTTGTTGTTAGTGTATAGGAATGCAAGAGATTTCTGTGTATTAATTTTGCATCCTGCGACTTTACCAAATTCATTGATTAGCTCTGTTAGTTTTCTGGTGGCATCTTTAGGATTTTCAATATATAGTATCATGTCATCTGGAAACAGTGACAGCTTTACTTCTTCTTTTCCAATTTGTATTCCTTTTATTTCTTTTTCTTCTCTGATTGCCGTGGCTAGGGCTTCCAAAACTATGTTGAATAATAGTGGTGAGAGTGAACATCCTTGAATATTTTTTTAAAGTAGGATGGAGATTAGAAATTTTCTAGCTAAATTTCCTTCCATTTTGTAGATAAGCAATTAACACTGAGATCTAAAACTACAGCTTAGATGTCACCAAAGTCATGTATTTTTTTTCCCAGAAACCCAGAAGGTGGAGGAGTTTTAGGTGAGAGGTCATACAGATATTGGGACAGCTGGACTTGGGTGAGGCACCTTAGGCCTTAAGTACCTTCCTGGAGGGTAGCATGACGGTGCTATGTAGAAGGCTCAGGGAGTGAGATAGAAAAGGTAGAAGGTAGAAAAGGTGACATGCAAATGAAGTTGGAAACGTAACAAAACTGAGCTTTTCCTAAGATATTTTTCACAGCTTTTGGTCATCTGTACTAGAGGAAATTCAGATTGCATCCCCAACAGAACTTTACTATATAACATGAGTCTTAGTTTTTTCTTTTGCATTCTTTTATCAAAACTTTGGAGATTTATCATATGCTTTTTCAACCCTTAGCTATCTGCTACCTAATATCCTAATGACATATAATAGCAATCACTTTGTCACTTTTCATTGGTGTAATATTTAAAACTATTTAATGCCATTGTAATTTGTGGATTAATTTTATATATATATATAGTTTTAAAATTTATTTATTTTATTTATTTTTGGCTGCCTTGGTTGTTCGTTGCTGCGTGCGGGCTTTCTCTAGTTGCGGCGAGTGGGGGCTACTCTTTGTTGCAGTGCGTGGGCTTCTCATTGCGGTGGCTTCTCTTGTTGCGGAGCACGGGCTCTAGAGCACAGGCTCAGTAGTTGTGGCGCACTGGCCCAGTTGCTCCACGGCATGTGGGATCTTCCCCGACCAGGGCTCGAACCCGTGTCCCCTGCATTGGCAGGCGGATTCTCAACCACTGTGCCACCAGGGAAGCCCCCAATTTTATATTTTAAATAACACTCTGTAATCTCTAGAGAAGGGATTATTAAGTGTTGCTTTTTTTTTTAATATGAGGAAACAGATATAGGGTGCTTATAGTCTAGAGTCTCAGGTTTTAGTGAAGGAGAAGAAACAGAAGGAGAGAATTAATAGCAAGAGCATGTATGTTTAGCTAATCTTCAGTTTGACAGTCATGATTTCTCTTGTTCCTTAAAAGCGAGCACTCTTATTGTTTTAGTTGCCAGAGAGGGAAACCAGAGCGTAAATTTGTAACTTGTCAAAGGTCCCATAGGCAGTCAGTGGTGAGGCTGGCCTCCAGCTCAAGCCCTAGGATTTGAGAATGTTCCTGTTTTCCCACTTCGCTGTATCGCTTTCCTCATCATTATCCCCTGTAATGGGTACAGTCTGTGTGAGGGCCAATGAGAACCAGAGTTAGGGCAGGGGTTGCAGAGAGGGTGACATTGGAGCTGTGTCTTGGAGGATGGGCAAGAGTTCTTCTGCCTTAAGGAGCAAGAGGGCATCTTCATCTGAGGGAATGCCCTGAGCCATGGTAGAAATTGCTTTTTCAGAAGGGCAATAATGCCTCACAGTTAGGGCTTAGGAGGCCCCTGTCCCAGGGTTCAGCACGAAGCTGCACATGATTGGTGCAATTCTGAATTACTTGCTGCCTTTTCAATACCCTTTCACCATAATTTTTATCCAGTTATGTAAATAATGTAATTTTTGTCCAGTTATGTAAATAATGAACTCTTGGAATTAATCCTACAAATGACACTTCCTGAGGACATAGTTATTATCGTTTGTCCACTTCTTTTGCCCAGACTTTACTGGCCCTTATTTAAACATTCAGATTCTTGTCTAGTACATAATTTCAAGAATTAATCTGTGAAACATTTATTTGGACCTACTATGTGTCTGGGTCCCAAGAAGGTTCTGGGGATCCAAAATTGTTAAGCCTTGCTATCCAGGAGTTTTCGTGACCCACATTTTTATGGCTAATGCAAATGCAACATTATACATCATTGTTTTGACAAACTCAAAAAATTGATATTTGTATTTCTATGAATGTTCATATGTAGCCAGAACTGCTGTAAGACATGTCCTGTGTTTTTAAAATATTTCCAGTTCTTTATCTTGGTAATAACCAGAGAAATATTAAGTTTTCTTGAACATAGATAAATCTTTGCATTCAACAGTTTGTAGTTGAATTGTAAAATGGAATTCATAAGAGAACTGATTGATATAGTGGTTGCTTACTGTAACAGTTTTCAGATGCCATGGCATTTTTGCAGCATGCTGCAGACTTGAAGACAAATGAGAAAATAAAATAATAGTTGAAAACACTTGCAGCTGATATGAATGTTGAAGGACAGTAACACATTTCAAGTCATATAATATACCAGATTGTTAGGAGACAAATGTTGTTTTTAAAATATTAGTGCAGTATAGGTCTTAGATCAATCTTGAATACTTTAAAATTCTTTAAATTATGTATGTACTAGCATTTGATGTATATGCATAGAAAATTGACATTTTAAAACTCACTAACTTTTATACAGAAAACACACTCTTATCAACTTGTCAAATAGAAGCTAACCTCACAGTGACCTATTTAAAAACCCCAGTCCGTTATTTATCATAATGGGAACAAGACACTAGTCAAATAGAACTACAATATTTATTACTTGAACTTTAAGATTTTTTATATTCTCTAATGGTTTAATTGATTAACTTATTACTTTTAGAAGTCTTATGTGCTTAAAAATTATGTATCATGTGTTAATTACAGAGACTGCAAATTTTCATAGTCATAACTATCTTCCTAGGAAAGATGCATGGGATGAATATGGAAATTAAGAAATAAGAAAATAGGGATCAAGTTGAAGAAAAGTAGAATGGCTAGAGTTGAAAGATTCAGACATTGGAAGAGGGAAAAGAAGGCATTGATGATTTCACTTGGTGTTTCTGGGAGGGTGCGAGTTGAAGAGAGCAGAGGATATGGGCTGTGTGGATGAGGGGCTGGCTGATTCAATGACAGTGGAAAATGCTGCCTACTGCCAGCGTGGGGGCAGTGTAGGTGAAGAACACTCCCCAGTGCCGGAGAATCAGGATGGGTAGGCATTACTGACTGAAGGGACGGAGAGAAGGAATGGGCCTTTATTCCTGAGTGTCAGGTGGAGTGGAAGGGGCTCTCTGTGAGAACTAATTTTAAGCCCAGAGAGGCCAGTGTTTACCAGGCTTCACTTTTTTCATATCCACTTACTGCTTCACGGGAGACTGAAAACTCTTCTAGGGTGTGCTGATAGTCCCCAGATGAACACAGGAAACAACCTTCAAGAGCATGGACATTTGAGAATGGACTTTGAAAGCAGCCCTGCCTTTCTCATAAGATCTAGACTCTTGTTCTAACCCGCTGCTCTCAGCTACAGGACCTTGGGCTTAATTTTCTCACCTGCAAAATGGGAACAATAATTTTTCCCTACTAGCGTCATGGGATTACAATTTATATGAAAGGGCTTTATAAATCCTGAAGCGGTGAACAAGAAGTATGGTATTATGATGATACAAAAAAATCAGAGCCAGGTTACCTGAGAGGATAATTACATGTTTATGTTTCTCTATACCCTCTTTTTTTATTTGTTTGTTTTTGCAGAGGTGGGTGGAACAATGGAAAAAATTCAGTTTTAGCTCTCTTGAACCCCTTTCTTAGAGATAAGCCATGAAAATCCACTGGTTCTCGAAGGCACTGCGTGTGGAAGTTCTGTGTAGTCTGTTACTCCGTGTACATGCTCCACATTTTAACATGGGTACAGGTTACAGATCTATATAAAAATGGAGAAATATGTTTAGAAGGGTATACACCAAAACATTACCTGTGGCTTTATTTGAATGGTGGGATTAGGGTGATTAAAAGTTGGTTTTCTTCCTGGTTTGTTTCTTCGTGTTTTCTAGATTGTCACCAGTTATATACACACGTATGTAACACACACACACATACACATAAACAGATGTAAAATTTCATGTGGAAACTGTACTCTGGCAACTCAGAGTTTGCTTCACTTGCTAGGTTAAGGTTGACTAATACATACATATGTAAATACAGAATTTACTATTTTAAAAACATTTACTGGAAGACAAAACACCTGGCAGAAACTGGTGACACTGTGGGACATTATGTGATACACATTTATATAAAGGAAGCTGTGTTTTACATGGATAGGTCTTACTCATTTGACTTGCTACTCATACACCTTATTACACACTGTCCTGGACCATTTCTCTTGGAGATTTCTACTCTCCACTGCTTGGTGGTAACACTTATAAATAACAGATTTGCAGGATAACACTTTGTATTTCCTTGCCTGTGAGTTACCACAGTTCCTGGTTTCTGTGGCCCTGTCCTGGAGCAGTTTGCCCTGCCATCTCCGGTGAAATGCCTCTCTGAATACCATTGGCTTGTATTTATTGTCAAACTTTTGCTCAACTCTGACCATGCAATCTAGCACCACACAAATCCCAGAGCAAGACATCATGGCCTCTCAGTTATGACCCTTAGATGATAGAGAAGACAAGACACAAAAATGCCACAAAAAGGAATGGCACAGGTGAGAAATTATCGGTACTGTGTTTCTTTGTTTTCATCATTTCTTCCCAGTGACATTGCCACTGGGCATTTTGAATGGAGTGGACCAAAAACGTGGTAAGAAAAAGCAGAAGAGTGGTAGGTGATCAGAACATAGTGAGATGTGTGAAAGCAGAGAGTGATGGCCTGATGTATCATCTCGCTCTTCCAGTTGACAAACTAGCCTTGGCCTGTGTTTAGTAGGAAGTGTGAAAGATGGAGAAACAAAATGATGCTAATGGTAACTTTTGGGGAAGTAACCCTGGTGGGAAAGAGGGATCCTGATCGGTTTTATAGACATTAGAAATTGGCCAACTGCCATATAAATTTGTGTGCGACTTTGTACTGTTTTAAGCCTTGCTTATATTTAGCCAAAGCATTTTCACTTTGAATCACTAAGAAGGAAGCAAGCATGATAGAATTTTCAGATTGTTAAAACTGCTTTAAGTCCTGATGACTGGTTCAGCCTTAACACATGTCTGCAGTATGTTCTGACGTATTTTCATTCAGATACCTCAGGGATATGAATCCCATTTCATTTACCTATCACCTAGCTGCTCAATTAAGCTTTTGTTCTAGTAGCATGTTGGTTATGCGGTGTCTTAGAAGGATATTTAAGCTGGAATCTGAGTGCAACCAAGTTTTTCATTTTTTTGTTTTGTAGTGTTGGGTGCTATTCATGTACATACAATGCATTCCCATAAAACTCGCATTTTGTATTTACAGAGAAATTTCTCTTGAGAGTTAAGGTCTTGTAAAACATTCTCATTCTACAGCATGAACGAATTATTATACTCAAGGGCATTGAAAGTGAAGTGTACTGAAGAAAAGAATTTTTTCATTAAAATGCAGTTTATATTGATAAAACAGATTACTAACATTTGATGAAATGTGAAACTTGGAGCTCCTCATATCACTAAATCGCCAGTCAGTTTATTTTGGCAAGCGGAACCAGTATGTAACACATAGGGGGCCAGGCATTTTTACCTGTTAGCATTGTATTAGACTAAATTGTCTTTTGGTAAAGTACTTTGAAAAAATATATAGTATCTGCGCCTTGATAAGCAGGCTGTGGTAACTAGGATTATTAGAAAATAAAAGCTGTTGTGTTATCAGTTTGGGCACATTTATCAATCAGTATTTTAAACATTGACAAGTGGTAATTTAATAGGGGATGACCCAGTTGGCAGGAAGTTCTAATGACAGATGATGCAAACTCATTTATCACTAAGGGGCTCTGCTGGGCTTCTTACCTTTCTCTGTATTGTGGCTCATATTTTCCAAGTCTGGGATATGAGAAGCCACAAAGGGCGCCAAGCCTGAAACCACTCCCAAGGAGAGAAGAGCATTAACACTTTAGGAGCCCGCATCTTTGAAAAGGCTGCTCCAGGTGGATGAGTCTCAATTTAAAACATAGGTGAGATTGGTACATTATTAGCAATGTGTGGTATTCTATCTACTTAGATTTTTATACAGGAGAAAGTAGGTAGATGAAATTTTGAATGAAGTACAGGAAGAGGTGATTTAGAATTTATTAACATCATGAAAAAGACAAACATTTTAATGAGAAGTCTTCTGTTATTAAAATAGCTTTCCCCCCTATAATTAATGCATCATTTCTCTCTAGCTGCTTTAAAATTTGTTTTCTTTGTCTTTAGTTTTCGAAAGTTTTACTATGATGTGTCTTGGCGTGGATTTTTAAGGGTTTGCTCAGCTTGAATCTGTAGGTTTATGTTTTTTGTCAAATCTGGGAAATTTTCAGCCCTTATTTCTTTGAATGATTTTTTCAGCCCTACCCTCTTTTCTTCTTCTGGGACTCTGATGACACAAATGTTAGAACTTTTGTTATAGTCCCACACATTCCTGAAGCTCTGTTCATTTTTTCCCCCCCCACTATTTTCTCTCTGTTGTTCAGATTGGCTAAATGATATTGTTTCCTCTTCAAGTTCACTGATTCTTTCCTCTGTCTCCCCTACATTCTGCAGTTGAGCTCATTCTTTCAGTATATTCTGTTTTCAGTTCTAAAATTTCTATTTATGTCTTCTATTTCTTTGCTTTTTCTTTCTTTCTTTCTTCTTCTTTTTCCAAAACCTTGTTTCACTTGTTTCAAATGTGTTTATAACTGTTGGCTAGATCATTTTTATGTTGGCTGCTTTAAATCTGTCTCATCTCAGCGGGCACCTTAATTGTCTTTACTCATTCAGCTTGAGATATCCTGGTTCTTGGTATGATGAGTAGTTTTCAGTTGAAACGTGGACACTTTGGGTCTTGTATTATTAGATCCTGAACCTTATTTAAATCTTGTGTTTTTGCAGGCTCCTCTGACACTACTCTGGTGGGTGACGGAGATGCCCCCTCATTACTGTGAGGTAGGGGTGGAAGTTCAGGTTCTCTACTCAGCCTTCATTGACCAGGGTTGGGGGGAGGGCTCCTTGGGGGCTTTTTACCACTGAGCTATGGTGAGAGTCACGACTCTCCACTACCTCCCCTCTGACACCACCCCAGCAAGTTGATATCAAAGTCCCAGTTCCCAATCTTTGCCTTCTCTGACACTGCTGGAGGTTGGGTGTGGGGAGCAGGTTGCTATAGCCTAGCCAAGGTGAAAATCTAGGTTTTCCACTTGGTCTTTGCTGGCAGGGGTGGAGCCTCAGTTTTTACTGTGGTGTTTGTCTGGAATAGTATGGTTATTGTCTAAAACTCTGTCTTACTAGGCTCCCCTTTTCTGCTCCTTTGGCTAGAGAGAATAGGCTTTTCTTGGGGCTGTTGTCTGTCTATGCCCATTGGTGTTTCCAGGCCACTGGCTTATCAAGTATCTAATCTGGGATATATCAGTCAAAAAACAAAAACAAAAAAAACCAAAAACAGGGAACTCGCCCCTGTGTCATTCCTTAGGTTCCAAGTTCTCTAGCCAATCTGCCTTCTTTCCACCTTCCAGAGTCTTTCTATGTTTGTTTTACATGTAATGTCCAGTGTTTTTAGTTGTACTTACCAGGAGGAATATGGAAAAGTATACCTGTATCATTTCCCCCAAATAGATTCTACAGTACGATATTTTGGTACTTGTATCTCATAATATAGCAGAGGTTCTTGATACTGGCTTCATCTGTTGAATCACTTAATTATTCTGAACTGGAAAGCCTTGTGCAGCAATCCTAGGAATTTCAATCTGGTATAAGACTGTACCAATGTGATACTTTCTTGGGATAAGGAATCAATTTGGTTATTTCCTATTTGAACATAATTGACAAATAGTAAGCTTTTGATACATAGATCCGTTTAAGATTGAAAGTTTATTTACAACCAGAGTAAATTATTTTCTTCTTTACTGATGAACATTTGGATAACTTGGAAAATATGCCTCCTGACTGTTTTGCTTATTGATACTTACCACTCTGAAAATATTTCATTGTTTTAAAACATTCTGAGCATCTGAATTGTTTCTTTTGAATTTTGAGTAGAGTTAATGGGAACTAGATAGGAGCTATCCCTCTGTCCTGGATTATAATAGTAAAGGTCCAGCTGTGTGACATGCTGGGAAGCCTCAGTGGAAAGAGAGAGAGAGAGAAAGAAGACTGTGTGTGTATGTGTGTATGAAACCTGAGGACAGTAAATGCTGGCCTGCCCAGAGAATGTTCAGCAGTCTGAATCACCAAGTTCCAGGGGCACAGGGAACTCACATCTGGTCTGGGACTCTGTATGAGGCTAGTCAGGTACAGTTGTAAGACTGCCAAGTGTCAGTGTTCAGAACAGGTGGGTCCAGCCAAGTCCACATAAGCCATGTCAGAGGCAGAATCAGTCCTGGAAAAGGGGGCTCAAAAGAACCAGATGTGGACATAAATGCTACCACCACCTGGCCTATGTTTTAGGGACTGATTACTGCTAACAGTCCTATCTGGAAACTGGTTGAGGCCCGAGATCCATGGAAAAGGCCTGTTGCATGGACTGGCCCCAGAGGCACAAGCCTGGTGAAATCAGAGGGGCGGAGATGATGGGATGGTTGTAGCCAGGCCTTCTCAGGGGCATGCTCTAGATGCGGGAGTCAGAACTTCCTTTCAGACCCTCACTCACTCCCTAGATGCTAGTTATCCGGGCTGTCTGTTGTTTCGGGTCTGACAGGCTCTTAGTACCGAGACTGAGCTGAGCAGGTCAGAGAGGGCTCAAATTCATACCCAGAATCAATTTGGCATACCAGCAGAGCAGGGTGGAAAAACTGCCCTTGGCTGATTTTCTTTTGCTTTTTAGCACTTTCCCTATACTTTTAGAGCCAAAAGACAAGTAGGAAATTTAGGGAATTTTCTTAATGTCAGAAATAGTTCCCCTAGGAGTCCAGGCACTTGTTTCTCTTCTTAAGAATGTGAGTGCATTGGAAAGGCCCCGACGTGAGAATCAGAAGCTTAAGATCAAGTGCCAGAGGGAGAGGACAGGCAAGTATCTCCAGCTTGTCTCAGGAAGATAGGAATGATAGGATCAGTCCTGCTGTCTCACAGGATTGTTTTGGGTGAAAATAGAGTGAAAAAAGTTTAAGTGCCACGTGATGTCTCATAATGTAACATCTCATTATATGTTTGCACAAATACAAATGCTTCTCTTTGTCTGACTTTTCTCTTCTGTTACATGGAGAAAAATAACTCTTCCTTAGTAGGAAAATTAATGGAGGAGAACAAGTCCATGGATATTGGACAGTCCCATTCTGTAGTTTTAAGGAAACCATTGAGCATTAGTAGTGTAATTTTTGGACAGTGACATAAAGATACATTTTTGTTTTCCTTCAGATTATCCATTTCTAAACTCTTTCTACTAATTGAGTGTCAGCTTCTCAGGTTGTTTTCTTTTTTTTTTTTTTTTTTCCACCCTTGGTAGCTATAAATATCCTTCGCTGATAATGATGTCATTACAACTAAGAGGGAACTTAGAAAATTTTCTGTAGCCTTCACTAACTTGTTTGCATTGAAGTAGTATTGGCCAGAATTCCAAAAAATTGTTAAACAAGTCACGTTTGTCTCTGATGGACTTTAGCCTCTTGCTGTCACTCAGATGTCTGTGTGGAGCGGTACCCTAATACCTAGGCACCTAGGAGGCACTCAGGAATTCTTCGCTGTATGCATGTGTGAGTGGATGAATGGGTGCTTGCTGCCCTTTTTACTCAGGCTCACATTGTGGTGCTCTTCTCTTCGGCTCCAGCGGCCCCTCTGCTGCCAGTGCTTATGTTGTATTGTATTCCTGAGGCCTCCAGCTACTAACAGTTTTGCAGCTTGTTACCCAGTAAACTAGTTTGTGTTAACCTGCTGTGGCCGATGGTGGACCTATCAGAAAAGTGTTAGTAAGGAGTGTCTACATCAGTCTCACGGTAAGTAATCAGTAAATATTAGCTGCTGTCATCATTACCATCCTCATCTTCATCATCATCATCATCACATAATCATCATTATCCAGAATATTCCCCTGTAGTCATTTTCACATTTTGTTCCCAAGAACCATCAGGACAGTAAGAATTTTCCCAGATGATAGTGAAGATTTGGTGGGATGGTTGGGGTGGAGGAGTAGCGAGAATTGGTGGGAGGGAGGAATGTATGTGGGGAAAAAAAATAAGTCTCTGCTCCCCTCATGGTCCCCTCACCTCTTTAACCAGATAAGCTATGCTTTTATCTGTTCTATATATCTGTATTCCTGGTGGATTTTATTTTTGAAAGGATTCCACAGCTTAATTTTCTTTTTCAAAAGAAATACTATCAGCAATATGCTGGTTGCTGGAGAGTGTAAGATGAATATAGCTCTTTTCTTGTAAATGTGCAGATGACAGTGACAAGGGAAGGGAAAAATAACTGACCACATTTCAGAGTGTATTCTTAAGCAAGTATCAATAATTTATGCAGTCTTTAAAATGAATGTGTTGCTCATTGGAAGCTAGCATGTTGAACAGTGCGTGTGTCATACCAATCTCACTGTCCCTTGTTTTTTTTTTTTTTAACATCTTTATTGGCGTATAATTGCTTTACAATGGTGTGTTAGTTTCTGCTTTATAACAAAGTGAATCAGCTATACATATACATATATCCCCATATCTCCTCCCTCTTGCGTCTCCCTCCCACCCTCCCTATCCCACCCCTCTTGGTGGTCACAAAGCACTGAGCTGATCTCCCTGTGCTACATGGCTGCTTCCCACTAGCTATCTATTTTACATTTGGTAGTTTATATATGTCCATGCCACTCTCTCACTTTGTCCCAGCTTACCCTTCTCACTCCCCGAGTCCTCAACAGGAATAAAGATGCAGGCGTAGAGAATGGACTTCAGGTCACTGTCCCTTCTAATAGGGCTGCTAGGTTAGTGAATAGGGTGGCTGTATCCCCTACCAGCTGTTTGACCTTAGAACAGTCACTGAACTTGGTGAACCTCAGTGTGCTTAGCTGTAAAATGCCAAAAATCGTAGCGTTATAAGGATTAAATAAAATTTGTTCTCTAATGTAAAATACCTGGTATACCTTTGGCCTCAGTATATACACATGCATATATATTCTCTATATTTAACATACAGAAAGCATTAGATGAAATCAGCAGGGCATTTCACATACCCTCTCATGATAACCTTACAACTAATATGGGTAGGTCGATTCGTAATTTGCTAACCATCTTCCTTGAGCGGATATGTGCTCATGAATTCCAGTAGCCTTAAAGGGAGATCCGGGTTGTTACAGAAAAAGCTTAGATCTGGACTCAGACAAACTTTTATCTAAAAGTCCAAGTTCTGTCATTTACTAGATTCTTGAGCAAGTCACTTAAGCTGTTTAAGTCTCTACTTCCTCATCGACAAACTAGGTAATCAGCTAGGATTTTGTGAGAATTAAATTCTAGAAAACACTAAGGGTCAGTTGCCAATCAGTGTATTTCATATATGGTAGGTGCTCAAGAAATGTTCCTTCTCTTCTCTACTCTGGTGGGATGCCACAAACAAAAACCCAAACCAAGTGTCCTAGAATTTTGGATGACAGAGAACAAGAAATAATTAAAAGAATAATGAGTTATAAGGATGAAATACATTATCTTGGTTTACCAAAATAGTGCACTGAATGTACAAAATGATATTTGAAAACGTGTTAACTCTTACATTCAAAAAATGATTATATATATAAAACACCTCTAGAAAACTTAAGGTGTCTTGAAATTCTTAACCTGAAAAAAGAATTCTGTGGGGAGGCAAAATACCTGTATTCACACTATGAAATCACTGAATCTTGGAGTTTGAAAGATTGTTACATGCAAATGCAGGTACATTTGTATTGTGTTGTTCCTAAGCAGAGAATTATAACATGAGAAGCATAGGGCAAAGACATCTTCTTTCTAATAATTAGATTCCTTCAACAATGAAGTAGGGTGTGTGTGTTTGTGTGCGTGTGTGATATGTTTTGAAGAAATAAGTTTGATATTACTGATGAGATTGTAGAGATTCTTGTGTCAGAGCTGCCTAAGGGACAAAGAGCTCATGGTATTTAGAAGCAGGGGAGATGTCACATTTCACCTGATTTGACAACTTGTCTGTAAAACCTTGGGAAATTGTCTAGAGCTCCCCTGTTGCAAATATTCTCTGTACTCTTTCATAGAAAGGAGTCTAAATGAAAATGAATTCAGCAATCAGTAGGTGGAATATTGCAGCCAAGTCTTTCCAAGGGATTCCCAAATGGGTGGGATGTTGCATGAGTTCAGTTTCTAAGTTCACATCTAATTAATTCTGTGATCACCTACCTATATGATTAAGTCAACACAACATACATACAGAAATCAGTAAGATTAATAATGGGTAATGTTTTCAAGTATAAGTTCAGAATATACTGGTAGCATGGAATATTATCTCATCTCTAAAATGGGCATTTTAGAGGAGGAAGAATTTCAAGAACATCCTATATAAGGAAGAAAGTTTGGTTCCCAATGGTTATTGTGGCCCCAATTCAATTTGGTTATTAAAAGACAAAGTGATTTTGTGATGTGTGGCCTCTAAGAATCAAGAAGCGATCATTTTTCTATGCTTTGTCTAGCGTTACATAGAATCTTCCTGTGAACAGGGCTCTATTTAATCTTCCTCATTTGAGTGGCATACGCAATCTGTAAAACTCTGGGAGTCATTTGAATAAGCCAGCTAGTGTAACTGTGAATCTTCTTGAGAACGATGGAAAGGTTAAATGCTTTGCAATATGTGTATTCTGAGGGGAGCCCTCAGAGGCTGCTCTCTGGTTTCACTGAGAGCAGAACTTGGGCCCAAAGTACTGCTATGTTTTATCGGGCTTAATACACTCCCATTTCAAGGTGATTGCCAGTTATTATGTGATCATGAGAAGATAGACTTTAATTTCAGTGAGCATTAGCATCGTCAGCAACAAGCCTTTTTGCATGTGGTGTGCCAGGTGCTGCATAAAATATGTTAAACTAGCATACTGCCTGCTCTCTACATGCTTACAGTATGAAGCACGATGCAGGCTATTTTAAATATAAGCAAATGTGAAAGGTACGGTGATTAATAACAGCAGCTAAAGTCATGCCTTCCATTTATGTGCCACGTTCTGGTTTACAAAGCTCTTAAGAGAGCAGAACATTCCTCCCAGGGAGGTGATGGATCCTGTGAAGCAGAAATGTTTCTGGTACCACTTTCCCTGAAGGGAATTGAGTCTGTATTTTTATTGAAGAATCATAAGATGCAGCTTAAAGGATGTGATCATAGCAAAGTGACCCAACCAGAGAGAAAATTCCACCTGGAAATAAGAAGCTAGACCATTTTGCTGAGTTTTGATGTGGAAAAGAGTTGGGGAAGATCAAGGTACAGGATATATGGAAGATTTAATGAAGCATATAATGTAGAAAGAAGGAGAGACATATACTTAAGCCCTGAAATGGAGCCTGCCAAGTTTATTCAGGTGTCCAGTGCATTATCAGTAGTGAAAAGTAGTGAACCGACGTTTCCTCGCTAATACTTGCCTTTCCCTCATACCTTAGGTCTTGTGTTACTCCAGACAGAGAGTACGTGACTCTTTCCCTCTTGATTGTAAGCCGTTGCATCTATTTCTCTATTGTTTTCCTAATGTCTTTCTGTCTGGGTCTAGGGTCAAATTCTTTCTTCTTACCTCCTATTTACTACCGTAGCCTCTAAAAAACAGTGCTTAGAATTATCATTCTTCAGTAGTCCTTTCTGAATAATGTCACTGGCATTAGACAACTAGATCACTTGTTTTAAACAATACGTTGTGGTAAGATACTGCCTTTAATTTATTCCATACCTCCATTGCTTACCCAGACAGACTTATAAAGGAAGCTTTTAAATTACGTATAGAGTCATAATTTTGTATGCATATGTCATGTATATGCATGTCTATTTTCAATTGATTTATGTATTTTCACTCATTTGATTATAAGGTTCTTAAACATGGAAACTCTTTAATGCTTTTTAACACCCTACAGGACCAGCATATTTCTTTACTGTTGATTTCCAGTAAATATTATTAGTGGGCAGACAATACTTGAAGAATTGGGAAGAGAAATCTGTGTGACAGCTGCAGAACCACCACTAAGCTTGGGTTACCATTCAGCTTGCATCTTTCTTTCTGAGAGAAATGGGTTGTAATTTGCGCTTACCATCTAGCTGTCTTGTTTAGCTTAAGTGCTATTTACCTTATGGAATAAATTCATAAGCAAGAAAGTCCGTGTTGCATTTTGACTCTATTGTAAAAGAACCTTTTAGAACAGTGGGCCAAAATATGGTTACATTAAATCTGGAGAGAATCATTGTCCCTAGATGTACTTTATTTGCCTTGTTGAGCTGTGTCAACACATCAACAAATGAGGTTTACCACTTTGAAAGGTGACATGAAAATATTGGGTGTGGGCTATATAATTACTATCTAACCTTTTGAAAACCAAGCTTGTACCCTTAACTGAAAATCTTGACATTTTGGTCGTGAGCCTCACTTATGGAACACCTCAGAATAAACTTGGAACTTGAAGGTCAGTGAAGAAACTCATTGTCAATTCAGCGTGGAGAAGCTTACATAACACCTCTGCAGCCAGGTCTGGCTTGTGTTAGTGCTACCAGAGCCTCACTCTCATGAGTGCTCCAGCCTCTCATCAGAGGGGCAGGAGGAAACTTAGGTGCAGACAGACAGAGTATACAGATGACAAGGCAAGCCTTCAAACAGCACAGAGGACTTAGAGATGCTTGAGAGAAAACTAGATGTAAGTCTTGAAATACGAGCTTCAATGTAAACATCCCCAAAGACCAAGTGGATGAAATTGAAGGAAAAGATGAGAAACTTGGAAGAGGCAGACAGACAAATTTGAAACAAGTGTGTCTGTGACTGGAGGGGCAAGCGTAAAGTGGTTTAAAAGCATTTCTCAGGAAGCCAGATATGTCAAAATCAGGGGTTCTTGACAGAGGACTTGAATGGGAATGGGGCATTTTTAGCGCCAGGCTTTGGAAGAAGAAAGAAGTTCCACTCATCACCATATTGAGAATATTCAGCACCCATATTATTGCAGGGGTTGTTCATGGGTATGACATCAGGATTGTACCCACCCACCCCCAGAAAGAAAAAAAAAAGACAGGAAGAGTATTGAATAGGTTTGAAAACAAATGTCTAAGTTGGAACATCAAAATTAGGCAGACACAGGGGACAAGAAACCACAGAGACAGTTAACCAGAGAGATGGTGATGAAGTGAGAAAGCCCACTGAGTGGGCAGGCAGCATAGTAGTTGAACCTGTCAACTCCATAGTGGAATGGGAGTCAAGTGTTTCTCTGGTTGAAGAAAACAAGAGGTCAAGTGAAGAGAATCTGTAGAAGGGCAGGAGCTGATAGTTGAGGATAAATATTTTTTAAACGTTTAAGTAGCAAGCAATTGGGTATTGGAATTCAAAGTAAATGTATTATTAGATGGAACATAGTAGCATGAAAGAGAATGAAGGAAAACCCTCTGAACATGGAATTAAAAATCATTACATGAGAAATCTTAAGTTATGTATGGATTTTACAACATATGTAAGCCCTAAAATAAGAATATATGGCATAAGTCCTTATCCGTTCACATTTAAAAGCATTTAAAAGTTAATATTCCTAGGATTAAAAATAATACAACTTTAGATGTTGACTCTATTGGAAATTATGTAGATGATGATCAGTATGAATCCACATGAGTAAATCAGATTTTGAAGTCATTTCTTTATCTCTAAAGAAACTTATTGTTTTCTGCACACCACTTCATTTTGGCCAGCAATAAGTCCAACTCAGTGTGCTTCAGCAGAATGTTTTAAGCTGAAATGTGCATTGGAATCTGTTTGTTTGCAGCAGATGATTTGACTAAGCTTTGATGCGCAGTCACTTTCTGACATTTGTGTATTTCAGCACTGAACAATGTAAACTCATTTTCTGAGCACTTTGATTACTTGCACATAGCAGTGCCCATGGCATGTGACAGAGAAGAGCACTCTATCCACTAATCAGATAGATATGCTTCAAGCGTATTTACACAAAATAATGAAAACAGCTGTTAGATACCTTTAAACTTGAGAGTGTTTTGTTATTAACCTACTAGCCTGTACACATGACAGTATAATTCTTAGCTCACTCAAGTTGCCTTTAATGACACAGTAATAAAGCTGAGAGGGATGAAAGTAATGGAATTGTAGAATGTAATGCCTCAATTGTTCTACAGTGTCTTCCTTTTTGCCAAAATAAACCACAATTAGGTCCATATGGTGTTTTGAAGTTTTCAAGCAATGACCCTAATAAAAAGTAATGAACTTCTGACAAAAGAAAGCATGGCTCTCTTTTAAGCGGATATCTTCACTATTGATCTAGATATGATTGCAGACTGATATGCTAATAGGAGAAGAAAGGTTCAGTGTTCTTGGTACAAGTGCTTTCATTTGGGATTATTTTACTAATAAAAAATTCAGAATTTAAAGGTAGAAATATTACAATCCAGTAGTTATGACTCCCATGTTTTAAAGAGCTGTTATTTATTTATTATTTTATTTTATTATTATTTTTTTAACATCTTTATTGGAGTATAATAACTATACAATGTTGTGTTAGTTTCTGCTGTATAACAAAGTGAAACAGCTATATGTATACATATATCCCCATATCCCCTCCCTCTTGCGTCTCCCTCCCACCCTCCTTTTCCCACCCCTCTAGGTGGTCGCAAAGCACCGAGCTGATCTCCCTGTGCTATGTGGCTGCTTCCCACTAGCTCTCGATTTTACATTTGGTAGTGTATATATGTCAATGCTGCTCTCTCACTTCGTCCCAGCTTACCCTTCCCCCTCCCCGTGTCCTCAAGTCCATTCTCTATATCTGCATCTTTATTCCTGTCCTACCCCTAGGTTCATCACAACCATTTTTTTTTTTTTTTTTTAGATTCTATATATATGTGTTAGCATATGGTATTTGCTTCTCTCTTTCTGACTTACTTCACTCTGTATGACAGACTCTAGGTCCATCCACCTCACTACAAATAACTCAATTTCGTTTCCTTTTATGGCTCAGTAATATTCCATTTTGTGTATGTGCCACATCTTCTTTATCCATTCATCTCTCAGTGGACACTTAGGTTGCTTCCATGTCCTGGCTATTGTAAATAGAGCTGCAATGAACATTGTGATACATGACTCTTTTTGAATTACGGTTTTCTCAGGGTATATGTCCAGTAGTGGGATTGCTGGGTCATAGGGTAATTCTATTTTTAGTTTTTTAAGGAACCTCCATACTGTTCTCCATAGTGGCTGTATCAATATACATTCCCACCAACAGTGCAAGAGGGTTCCCTTTTCTCCACACCCTCTCCAACATTTACTGTTTGTAGATTTTTTGATGATGGCCATTCTCACCCATGTGAGGTGATACCTCATTGTAGTTTTGATTTGCATTTCTCTAATGATTAGTCATGTTGAGCATCCTTTCATGCGTTTGTTGGCAATCTGTATATCTTCTTTGGAGAAATGTCTGTTTAGATCTTCAGCCCATTTTTGGATTGGATTGTTTGTTTTTTTGATATTGAGCTGCATGAACTGCTTGTATATTTTGGAGATTAATCCTTTGTCAGTTGCTTCGTTTGCAAGTAATTTCTCCCATTCAGAGCATTGTCTTTTCATCTTATTTACGGTTTCCTTTGCTGTGCAAAAGCTTTTAACTTTTATTAGGTCCCATTTGTTTATTTTTGTTTTTATTTCCATTTCTCTAGGAGGTGGGTCAAAAAGGATCTTGCTGTCATTTATGTCAAAGAGTGTTCTTGCTATGGTTTCCTCTAAGGGTTTTATAGTGTCTGGCCTTACATTTAGGTCTTTAATCCATTTTGAGTTGATTTTTGTGTGTGGGGTTAGGGAGTGTTCTAATTTCGTTCTTTTATATGTAGCTGTCCAGTTTTCCCAGCACCACTTATTGAAGAGGCCGTCTTTTCTCCGTTGTATATTCTTGCCTACTTTGTCAAAAATAAGGTGGCCATATGTGCGTGGGTTTATCTCTGGGCTTTCTATCCTGTTCCATTGATCTATATTGCTGTTTTTGTGCCAGTACCATACTGCCTTGATTACTGTAGCTTTGTAGTATAGTCTGAAGTCAGGGAGCCTGAATCCTCCAGCTCCGTTTTTCTTTCTCAAGATTGCTTTGGCTATTCAGAGTCTTTCGTGTTTCCATACAAATTGTGAAATTTTTTCTTCTAATTCTGTGAAAAATGCCATTGGTAATTTGATAGGGATTGCACTGAATCTGTCGATTGCTTTGGGTAGTATAGTCATTTTCACAATGTTGATTCCTCCAATCCTGGAACATGGTATATCTCTCCATCTGTTTATATCGTCTTTAATTTCTTTCATCAGTGTCTTATACTTTTCTGCATACAGGTCTTTTGTCTCCTTAGGTAGGTTTATTACTAGGTTTTTTATTCTTTTTGTTGCAATGGTAAATGGGATTGTTTCCTTAATTTCTCTTTCAGATTTTTCATCATTAGTGTACAGGAATGCAAGAGATTTCTGTGCATTAATTTTGTATCCTGCTACTTTACCAAATTCATTGATTAGCTCTAGTATTTTTCTGGTAGCATCTTTAGGATTCTCTATGTATAGTATCATGTCATCTGCAAACAGTGACAGCTTTACTTCTTCTTTTCTGATTTGGATTACTTTTATTTCTTTTTCTTCTCTGATTGCTGTGGCTAAAACTTCCAAAACTATGTTGAATAATAGTGGTGAGAATGGACAACCTTGTCTCGTTCCTGATCTCAGAGGAAATGGTTTCAGTTTTTCACCATTGAGAACAATGTTGGCTGTGGGTTTGTCATATATGGCCTTTATTATGTTGAGGTAAGTTCCCTCTGTGCCTAATTTCTGGATAGTTTATATCATAAATGGGTGTTGAATTTGTCAAAAGCTTTTTCTGCATCTATTGAGATGGTCATATGGTTTTTCTCCTTCAGTTTGTTAATATGGTGTATCACATTGATTGATTTGCATATATTGAGGAATCCTTGCATTCCTGGGATAAACCCCACTTGATCATGGTGTATGATCCTTTTAATGTGCTGCTGGATTCTGTTTGCTAGTATTTTGTTGAGGATTTTTGCATCTATGTTCATCAGTCATATTGGTCTGTAGTTTTCTTTTTCTGTGACATCCTTGTCTGGTTTTGGTATCAGGGTGATGGTGGCCTCGTAGAATGAGTTTGGGAGTGTTCCTCCCTCTGGTATACTTTGGAAGAGTTTGAGAAGGATAGGTGTTAGCTCTTCTCTGAATGTTTGATAGAATTCCCCTGTGAAGCCCTCTGGTCCTGGGCTTTTGTTTCTTGGAAGACTTTTAATCACAGTTTCATTTCAGTGCTTGTGATTGGTCTGTTTATATTTTCTATTTCTTCCTGGTTCAGTCTCAGAAGGTTGTGCTTTTCTAAGAATTTGTCCATTTCTTCCAGGTTGTCCATTTTGTTGCCGTATAGTTGCTTGTAGTAATCTCTCATTATCCGTTGTATTTCTGCACTGTCAGTTGTTACTTCTCCTTTTTCATTTCTAATTCTGTTGATCTGAGTTTTCTCCCTTTTTTCCCTGATAAGTCTGGCTAGTGGTTTATCTATTTTGTTTATCTTCTCAAAGAACCAGCTTTTAGTTTTATTGATCTTTGCTATTGTTTCCTTCATTTCTTTTTCATATACTTCTGATCTGATCTTTATGATTTCTTTCCTCCTGCTAACTTCGGAGTTTTTTTGTTCTTCTTTCTCTAATTGCTTTAGGTGTAAGGTTAGGTGTTTATTTGAGATGTTTCTTGTTTCTTGAGGTAGGACTGTATTGCTATAACCTTCCCTCTTAGGATTGCTTTTGCTGCATCCCATAGGTTTTGGGTTGTCATGTTTTCATTGTCATTTGTTTCTTGGTATTTTTTCATTTCCTCTTTGATTTCTTCAGTGATGTCTTGGTTATTAAGTAGCATATTGTTTAGCCTCCACGTGTTTGTATTTTTTGCAGTTTTTTTCCTGTAATTGATATCTATTCTCATAGCATTGTGGTTGGAAAAGAACTTGATACAATTTCAATTTTCTTAAATTTACCAAGGCTTGATTTGTGACCCAAGATATGATCTATCCTGGAGAATGTTCCACGAGCACTTGAGAAGAAAGTGTATTCTGTTGTTTTTGGATGGAATGTCCTATAAATATCAGTTAAGTCCATCTTGTTTAATGTGTCATTTAAAGCTTGTGTTTCCTTATTAATTTTCTGTTTGGATGATCTGTCCATTGGTGTAAGTGAGGTGTTAAACTCCCCCCACTATTATTGTGTTACTGTCGATTTCCTCTTTTATAGTTATTAGCAGTTGCCTTATGTATTGAGGTGCTCCTTTGTTGGGTGCATATATAATTGTTATATCTTCTTCTTGGATTGATCCCTTGATCATTATGTAGTGTCCTTCTTTGCCTCTTTTAATAGTCTTTATTTTAAAGTCTATTTTGTCTGATATGAGAATTGCTGCTCTATCTAGCTTTCTTTTGATTTCCATTTGCATGGAATATCTTTTTCCATCCCCTCACTTTCAGTCTGTATGTGTCCCTAGGTCTAAAGTGGGTCTCTTGTAGACAGCATATATACAGGTCTCATTTTTGTATCCATTCAGCCAGTCTATGTCTTTTGGTTGGAGCATTTAAACCATTTACATTAAACGTAATTATTGATATGTATGTTCCTATTACCATTTTCTTAATTGTCTTGGGTTTGTTATTGTACGTCTTTTCCTTCTCTTGTGTTTCCTGCCTAGAGAAGTTCCTTTAGCGTTTGTTGTAAAGCTGGTTTGGTGGTGCTGAATTCTCTTTAACATTTGCTTGTCTGCAAAGGTTTTAATTTCTCCGTCGAATCTGTATGAGATCCTTGCTGAGTAGAGTAATCTTGGTTGTAGGTTTTTCCCTTTCATCACTTTAAATATGTCCTGCTACTCCCTTTTGGCTTGCAGCGTTTCTGCTGAAAGATCAGCTGTTAACCTTATGGGGATTCGTTTGTATGTTATTTGTTGCCTTTCTTTGCTGCTTTTAATATTTTTTCTTTGTATTTAATTTTTGATAGTTTGATTATTATGTGTCTTGGCGTGTTTCTCCTTGGATTTATCCTGTTTGGTACTCTCTTTGCTTCCTGGAATTGACTGAATCTTTCCTTTCCTATGTTAGGGAAGTTTTCAAATGTAATGTTTTCAAATAATTTCTCAGACCCTTTATTTTTCTCTTCTTCTTCTTGGATCCCTATAATTCGAATGTTGGTATGTTTAATGTTGTTCCAGAGGTCTCTGAGACTGTCCACAATTCTTTTCATTCTTATTTCTTTATTCTTTTCTGAAGTAGTTATTTCCACTATTTATCTTCCAGGTCACTTATCTGTTCTTCTGCCTCAGTTATTCTGCTATATTTCCTTCTAGAGAATTTTTAATTTCATGTATTGTGTTGTTCATCATTGTTTGTTTGCTCTTTAGTTCTTCTAGGTCCTTGTTAAACATTTCTTGTATTTTCTCCATTCTGTTTCCAAGGTTTTGGATCATCTTTACTGTCATTACTCTGAATTCTTTTTCAGGTAGACTGCCTATTTCCTCTTCATTTGTTTGGTCTGGTGGGTTTTTACCTTGCTCCTTCACCTGCTGTGTGTTTCTCTGTCTTCTCATTTTGCTTAACTTACTGTGTTTGGGTCTCCTTTTCGCAGGCTGTAGGTTCGTAGTTCCTGTTGTTTTTGGTGTCTGCCCCCAGTGGGTAAGGTTGGTTCAGTGGGTTGTGTAGGCTTCCTGGTGGAGGGGACTGGTGCCTGTGTTCTGGTGGGTGGGGCTGGATCTTGTCTTTCTGGTGGGCAGGGCTGAGCCTGGTGGTGTGCTTTGTGGTGTCTGTGAGCTTAGTATGATTTTAGGCAGCCTCTCTGCTAATGGGTGGTGTTGTGTT
The DNA here is from genome assembly GCF_965194805.1 of Balaenoptera borealis. Taxonomy (NCBI): domain Eukaryota; kingdom Metazoa; phylum Chordata; class Mammalia; order Artiodactyla; family Balaenopteridae; genus Balaenoptera; species Balaenoptera borealis. The sequence continues at coordinate 86,289,445 of NC_138863.1, forward strand.
CCTGTCTTGTAGTTGTTTAGTATGGGGCGTCCAGCACTGGAGCTTGCTGGCCATTGGGTGGAGCTGGGTTTTAGCATTGAGATAGAGATCTCTGGGAGAGCTCTCGCCGATTGCTATTACGTGGGGCCGGGAGGTCTCTGGTGGTCCAGTGTCCTGAATTCGGCTGTTCCACCCCAGAGGCTCAGGCCTGACACCATGCTGGAGCACCAAGACCCTGTCAGCCACATGGCTTAGAAGAAAAGGGAGAAGAAAAGATAGGGGAAAAAAAATTTTTTAAATAAAGAAATAAATAAAAGAAATGAAATAAAATAAAATAATTAAAATAAAAAATAAAAAAATTACTAAAATAAAAATGTAAAAATAAAAAAAGAAGAGAGCAACCCAATCAATAAACAAATCCACCAATGATAACAAGCGCTAAAAACTATACTAAGATAAACATAAAAATCAGAAACAAGTCAGTCGCAGACAGCAAATCCCAAGTCTACAGTTGCTCCCAAATCCACCGCCTCAATTTTGGGTTGATTCGTTGTCTGTTCAGGTATTCCACAGATGCAGGGTACCTTGAGTTGATTGTGGGGATTTAATCCTGTGCTCCTGAGGCTGCTGGGAGAGGTTTCCCTTTCTCTTCTTTGTTCGCACAGCTCCTGGGGTTCAGGTTTGGATTTGGCCCCACCTCTGTGTGTAGGTCGCCCTCAGGCCTCTGTTCCCTCCCAGACAGGACAGGGTTAAATCAGCGGCTGATTAGGGGGCTCTGGCTCACTCAGGCCAGGGGGAGGGAGGGTACGGTAGTTATAATTGGAATGCCGGGGGAGCCTGCGGCAGCAGAGGCCAACATGATGTTTCAACAGCCTGAGGCACACTGTGTGTTCTCCTGGGGAAGTTGTCCCTGGATCACAGGACCCTGGCAGGGGTGGGCTGCACAGGCTCCCAGGGGGGGTGTGGATAGTGACCTGCTCTTGCGCATAGGATTCTTGGTGGCTGCAACAGCAGCGTTAGAGTCTCGTGCCTGTCTCTGGTGTCTGCGCTGATAGTCGCAGCTTGCACCCATCTCTGGAGCTCGTTTCGGCAGTTCTCTGCCTTCTGTGGGCAGATGGGGAAGGAATCCCCTCTCCTCGCCCACCCTGAAACAGTGGTCTCTTGCCTCTTACGCCGGTCCAGACTTTTCCCCAGACTCCCTCCCAGGTAGCTGTGGCTCACTAGCCCCCTTCAGGCTGTGTTCACACAGCCAACCCCAGTCCTCTCCCTTGGATCTGACCTCCTAAGCCCGAGCCTCAGCTCCCAGCCCCCACCCGTCCCGGCGGGTGAGCAGACAAGCCTCTCGGGCTGGGTGGGCTGGTCGGCATCCATCCTCTGTGTGAGAATCTCTCCGCTTTGCCCTCTGCACCCCTGTTGCTGCGCTCTCCTCCATGGCTCCGAAGCTTCCCGCCTCTGCCTCCCGCAGTCTCCGCCCACCAAGGGGCTTCCTAGTGTGTGGAAACCTTTTCTCCTTCACATCTCCCTCCCACTGGTGCAGGTCCCGTCCCTATTCTTTTGTCTCTGTTTTTTCTTTTTTCTTTTGCCCTACCCAGGTACATGGGGATTTTCTTGCCTTTTGGGAAGTCTGAGGTCTTCTGCCAGCGTTCAGTAGGTGTTCTGTAGGAGTTGTTCCACATGTAGATGTATTTTTGATGTATTTGTGGGGAGGAAGGTGATCTCCATGTCTTACTCCTCCACCATCTTGAAGGTCCCTCAAAGATCTGTTATTTAAAGCAAAGAAATGGATATTCAAGAACAGGGTATTTCATAGGCATCTGTAATACTGGAGATCGTCACCTAGAAAAGACTGCAGGAGTTTGTTTTGGGGATATCATGTACTTGTATACATTGGGCTTTTGAGGTTCTGGTTTTGATTGTTTGGGATTTTTATGGATTTCAAACTGCTTCAAGGGATGATGACATTTTATTTCAAGTACACCTACCTCATCTTCAAACTACATATCTAACTGTAACCCTGAAGTTATTTGCTTAGAAATTGATTTTTAAAATAATATCAGAGTAGGCAAAATCATTAGAATATCCTTAATATTAATAAAGCATTAAAGGCACCCAGAATCTTGAAAATAGATTAAATTAGAAAGACATAAACTGAAGAATAGATTATGAGTATGATAACTATACTGGTATAGGTGGGAGGGAAAGAAAGTAACGATACGCAAGGAAGAGGATTAGGGTCCTTTTGACTAGGAATACCTGGATTTGAATCTGTGCACAGCAGCATACCAACATTTTCCCTGTGTTTAGTGTACTTAACTTTTTGGAATCTTGGCTTCCTCATCCAAGAGATAGGGGTTATATTATAAGAGTTAAGATAGGGAAGCAGCCACATAGCACAGGGAGATCAACTTGGTGCTTTGTGACTGCCTAGAGGGGTGGGATAGGGAGGGTGGGAGGGAGACACAAGAGGGAAGGGATATGGGGATATATGTATATGTATAGCTGATTCACTTTGTTATAAAGCAGAAACTAACACACCATTGTAAAGCAATTATACTCCAATAAGGATGTTAAAAAAAAAAAAAGATACAGTGCATGATGCATCCAACAAATTGCCCAGCAAATAGGTACTCAGTAAATGCAGTTGTTTATTATTATCATCATCATTATATTATTATTAACCTCCTAAAGCAACTTATTAGAATGACTTACACTTACTGTGTTCTGTGTGTGTACATGCTGAATTCAGTTATATGATTCAGTACATATTTACTGGGTCCCTACTATGTGTCAAGAATGTTCTTGGTACTATGGAAAATACAATACTAATAAAATGTACATATACTTGTAACAACAAAATTGTTAGTCTGCTCTTTATGTTATTAGCAAGGCTTCTGGCCAACAGTAAACTGGTTAAGTTTTGGGGGAGTCAGAGTTACACTTGGATTTTCGACTGCACAAGGGGTTGGCTCAAGGGTCAGCTGTATTTTAACCTGTTAATAAAAAAACAGAATCATATCTTAATTAACATGTCATGGACAATTCACTGTGTAATCGATCAAAAGTTTCCATTGTATAGTTACCAAGTTCTTATCTCATTGAGATTGAATTATAACCTAGATCATCACCATTCTTACTAACATTTTAGGGTATTTTGAGAGATTATGGTTGATTAAATATAAAACATACTTTAAACTGGGGAACCTACTTTAAAATTGGTTTGAAGATTTGTCATACCCTCCCAAATAAAATATTTAATTACATTGCATTCCAAAGTAATATCCTTCATATGAATGTTTATGTATTCACCATTCTAAAGATTTGTAGAGTTCAGGTTAGGTACCAATCACTGTGTGGGGCACTGGATATACAGTGATGCTACTGGTGTGACGTGACTGACAGTTGAGTATACATACATAACGCTTCTCCGCATACCTGTTGTTTCCCACATAGCAGTCCACTGACTTTCTCTGTCAATGATAACAAATCTCAAAACTCTTTTGCAATCCTTCTATACTATTGGGTTGGCCAAGAAGTTCGTTCTGTAACATCTTAGGGAAAAACCCTAACGAACTTTTTGGCCAACCCAATACTTTAGGTCCATGTAACTTTCATTTTAATTTCACTATTACTGGCAGATCTTTGTTCTTTGAAGAGTACATTTGACTTAGGGAATTAGTCAAATACTGTTTGGAGCCCTATTTCGTGCACAGTTTGGAGCCCAATTTCATGGATCAGAGCTTTGAATCCTGAAAGACAGGGACTGTTAGTTATAAGACAGTTGTTCGCTTGGTTTTGTTTTATTTATTTATTTATTTGGTGGTGCTTAACTTGCTCAGGAAGCCCATTCCAGAAACAATAAGAGCACCACTTCCCAAGGTGATTGGTTTGTAAATGTCAAACCCTCATGGGACACATATCTTCAAGTTTATTACTTTCTGTTTTCTTAAGTTCATTAGTTTTTAAACATTTTTGCTCTTGTATGTCATGTCAAGCGCATTATTCATGTGAAGAGCATTTGCAGGCCTCTTGGCTTTAGCCAGGCAATTTCCTTTGTTGTCCCTGATTCTGCATTATTCCTTTATCTTTGAACATTTTTTTTAAAAAAAAGCTGTTTCACACACCAAGAACTTTTTCTAAAGTAATTTAGTCTGTAAAAATGGTTCTTAAAAACATAGGCTCTCAGTGCCATAAATCCATTATGATCAGTGTGCTTCCTTGTCTATTTGTGTTGTCTGGTGGTGGATGTTGTTATAGAAAAGCAGTTGGTCAACCAAATTTTTTTCCACCTTATGATTACTTGATATTTTTGCATCACTGTGCCAAATAATCTTTCTTCACTTTAAGTCTAATAGCTTTACTAGAATAAGACTTCTGTATTGATTCTTCTTGCTGGCTTTCCCCTTAATATTCAATGTTTTCTTTTGATGTATATATTAATATATGATGTATATATGTATATCATCATGTGTATATGTATACATCATCATATGTATATATATGCACAACGTGTCTTTTATTTAGAAGTTTCCTGTAAGTACAGTGAAGCCCTATGATATATAATATGCCTATGATAAGCATTTGGATAATCTATAAGCCGCTAAAATTAGGATCCTCCTCCAGGGGTGGGGTTTAGTTAGGAACTACTGCCTCAAGATCACTTAGATGTCCCCTCCCTCCCATATGTAGTGAATTGTGTGGAAAATGTGTTTTTCCAGCAGTTCAGAATGACTGAAAATTATTGCTTTTCTTAAACTCACAAAACTCACCAAAATGCAAACTTTTATTCTTTTGTTAGATTGTTTTTTAAACAGCTTTACTGAAGTAAATTGATACTAATAAACTAAACATAAAGTTTACAATCTGATTACTTTTGACATATATATACACCTGTGAAACGATCACCTTGACAAGATAATGGACATATTCGTCACCCCCAAAAGTTTCCTCATGTTCCTTGCAGTCTCTTCCTGTCACTGCTCACTACCCCACTCCCATCCCCGTTCTTAGGCACCACTTATATGCCTTCTGTCACTACAAGTAAGTTTGAATTTCCTATAATTCTATAAAAGTGGAAGCGTATTGTATGTACTCCTTCTTGTCTGGTTTCTTTCAGTCAGCATGATTATTTTAGATCCACTCTGGTTATGTGTTTCAGTAATTCATTCTTTTCTGATACTGATTAGCAGTCCATTGTATGGATATATCACAATTTATCTGTACACTTGTTGATGGACATTTGGATGATTTTTAATTTTTGAATATTACAAATTAAGCTACTGTAAATATTTGTCTGCAAGTGTTTGTGTAGACATATGCTTTCATTCCCTTTGGGTAAATACCTAGGTGTGAAATGGCTGGGTCATATGTTAATTTTTTAAAGAAATTACCAACATTTTCCAAAGCGGTTGTACCATTTTACATTCCTACCTGCAGTGCATGGGAGTTCCAGTTTCTCCACATCTTCACCAACATTTGCTACAGTCAGTCTTCTTATTTTTATACAGATATGTACAATATTTTCTCCTTCTGTGTTTTGTCTTTAAATACTGCCCTTTGAAGAGCAAAGGTTCTAAATCTTGATGAAGCCCAATTTATTCATCATGTTTTTGGTATTGTGTCTTAACAATCTTTACCTAACCCAAGGCCATAAAATTTTTTTCCTAGGTTTTCTTCCAGATATTTTACAGTTGTAGATTTTACATTTAGGTTATGATGCATTTTTAGTTATTTTTTGCATATGGTTTGAGGTATGGATCCAGGTTCTTTTTTTATGCACTGGATATCCAATTGTTCCAGCACTATTGTTGAAAATACTTCTCTTCTCTATTGAATTGCCTTTAGAATTTGGTTGAAAATCAGTTGACCAAATACATGTAGGTCTATTTCTTGACTCTATTCTGTTCAGTTGATCCGTCTATTCTAATGCCATGATTCTGACATGCCATAATCATGACACTCCTGATTATTCTACTTATAACAATAAGTCTTGAAGTTAGGTAATGCAAGTCCTCCAACTTTTTTCTTCCTTTTCAAATTTTTTGGCTGTTCTGAATCCTTTGTATTTCCATGTGAACTTTATAATAAGGTTGTCAACTAAAAAAAAGAAAAGGAAGAAAATCCACTGAGATTTTGAATGGGATTGCTCTGAATCTACAGATCAATTTGAAGAGACTTACCATATTTACAATATTTAGTATTTTGTTCCATTTATTTAGATCTTCCTTAATCTCTCTCAGCTCTGTTTTGTAGTCTTCAGTGTATAGGTCTTACACATCATTGATGTATTCTTCAGTATTTCATATTTTTGATGTTATTATGGTATTTTAAAAAATATATTTTCAGTCTCTGATTGTTCATTGCTACGACAGAGAAATAAAACTAACCTTTGTATTTTCGTCGTGTCCTGCAGTTTTGCCAAACTCATACTTTTAAAATATTTTTTTGTGAGAATTTTATTAGAATTTTTGTGTGTGGACAACCATGTAATCTGTAAATAAAGATGTTTTTACTTACCCTTTTCCAATTTCAGTGCCTTTTATTTTCCTTTTCTTGTTGCATGGAGTACATCCTTCAGTATAATGTTGTATAGAAGTGGTGGGAGTAGGCACATCTCTGCCTTTTCCAGATTCTAAAGGGAAAGCATTTGGTTTCTTACCTTGAAGCGTGCTGTTAGCCTTAGATTTTTTTTTTTTTTACATGCCCATTGTTAGATTGAGGAAGCTCCTTTTTATTTCTAGTATGCTAAAAGTGTCATCAGGACTAAATATTGGATTTCATCAAATCCTTTTTCTGCATCCATTGAGATAATCTTACATTATTTATTTGTTTAGTCTATTAATATGATGAATTACATTGATTGTTTTTGAATATTAACCAATCTTTCATTCCTAAGATAAGTCATATTCGGTAATAATGTATTATTCTTTGTACACATTGTTAGATTCAGTTTCCTAAAATTTTAAGAACTTTTGTATCTGATGGTCTATAGTTTTCTCTTTTTGTACCGTCTTTGTCTGGCTTTGGTAACAGAGTAAAGCAGACCCCATAGAATGAGTTGGGAAGTAGTCTTCCAGTTTTTTAGAAGAATTTATGTAGAATTGGTATCATTTCTTCCTTAAATGTTTGGTAGAATCACTGGTTAAGCCATCTGGGCCTAGGATCTTCTTTGCCAGAGGGTTTTTAACTACACACTCAATTTCTTTAATAGATATTAGGTTTTTCAAGTAACATAATATCTATTAAATACTGACATACTCCTTGAGTAAGTTGTGATAGTTTCTTTCAAATGATTTGTCCATTTCATTTAGGTTGTTAAATATATTGATATAAGATTGTTCATAGTATTTCTTTATTGGCCTTTTACTTTGTATAGAATCTGAGGTAATGCTACCTTTTTCATTCTTGATATTGGTAGTTTGGCTTTTCTCTTTTTTTTTCCTATTTAATTTGGCTGAAGTTTTATCAATTTTATTGATGTTATTGAAGAGTCAACTTTCACTTTATGCTACTTTTGTCACTTAAACACCTAAATGGTAAGGTCTCAGATGTGTAGATTTTATTAGAACATACAGAAATGAAAATGATCTGATGCTGCCTGGAGAGCACAGACATAGAAGGTTTTGGGAATCCACTCTGTATGGACAGAGAGTGTCTGGGTAGGTAAAAGGACTCCAGAAGGAGGAAAGGAACAAACCAGGAGGCACCAGAAATCATACTTTCTACTCTGCCATTTGAATGACTTTTCCTACAGTGTTTGAATCCAGTCTTGTCTGGATATGTTTGATAATTTGAACAGCTACTATGGATGTATTTCAAATCCCATTTTAACCAGGTGCTTCTTTTTTTTTTTTTTTTTTAATATTTGTTTTTCAAGGGTGTGTCTTGTTTACCTCTGGCTGATGTGGATATCTTTTTTTTTTTTTTTAAACTTTGGGTTTATTTATTTATTTATTTATTTATTTATTTATTTATTTATGGCTGTGTTGGGTCTTCGTTTCTGTGTGAGGGCTTTCTCTAGTTGCGGCGAGTGGGGGCCACTCTTCATCGCGGTGCGTGGGCCTCTCACTATCGCAGCCTCTCATTGCGGAGCACAGGCTCCAGACGCGCAGGCTCAGTGGTTGTGGCTCATGGGCCTAGTTGCTCCGCGGCATGTGGGATCTTCCCAGACCAGGGCTCGAACCCGTGTCCCGTGCATTGGCAGGCAGATTCTCAACCACTGCGCCACCAGGGAAGCCCCAGGTGCTTCTTTTACTGAAGATGAGCATTGTTTTAGTTTGGTAGCTTTGAGTTTTTCTTCAAAGTCAGTATAGAATGGTAGAATAGGGCCTTGGAAATCAGAGGGTCCTTAATTCCAGTACAAGGTCTACAATTTCCAGGCTATATAACCTCAGGCACATTTCTCAGTTTCACTGCACTAAGATCCTTGACTGTAAAATGGGAATAATAATACTTATCATACCATGTTGCGAGGGCTTAAATGAAATAACAGATTATTGGTACATCGTAGGCTCTCAACCAGTTCTACCTCTATCTTCATCCCTACGCGCTCTACCATTCCTACTCCCTGGCTGCCCCTCTACTCAGAATGTTAAGAGCAAAATGTTAACTAGTGGGAGGAGAAGCAGAGAGAACAAGGAACTCTTTAACTCATCTTTGCTGTGGTTCTTTTTAGCAACATCGAAACCAATAAACTGGCATACCTCTTGAGGCAATTTTTAGCAACACTATACAAAGATTTAGGGCTTAACCTTCAGACACGTGTGTGATACTCATAGTTCATAAATAATGTAACTGGAGCCACAAATTATGTGGGAAATTAGGTTCTGATGTCAATGAGTTTGAGTTGGAAATCTCATTTTTTTTAAAGTACTTTGGAAAAATCCTGCAGGAAGGCACCACAGTGGAGACTGCTTTAGGGCCTTATGTTCAGTAAACCTCACAGAGCTAGTTGGGTTTTTTTTCAGTGTGGATATTTTTTTTTACTTCGACCACCTGAAGATGTAGCTGGCTTGAGTTTAGAATTGGTGTCATACAAAATAAATGAGTGTAGCTTTAGTGTTAGGCTCCTACTCAAAGCCTCACTGCATAAAAGGCATCTGGGAACTGAGGCCTCCTGGAGCAATAGCTGATTCAAGTCCTCCAACTCTTGGGTTTACAAAAAGGAATGTCTAATGGAATGGCTGTTGGAACTGTCCTCACCGCCTAGATTCTTGCGGTGCATGTATAGTTGAATTCCGTAACTTAATTAAGGGTATTAGCTACTCCACTTTTAGATTCTCTAAAGAGAAATGCTGCTTCTTCATTTCCTTACCTTCTAAGGTAAGGCTCGAAGGTCAAAATGAAAGTTCACACCTCCCACTTTGCCATTTAGCATTCCTGTTGACATCACTAATTGGCAAAAGCACTCTTTTCGAAAGAGCTTGGTTGTGAGTTTAGACTGCTTGTCAACCTACTTGGCAAGGCATGCAGGACCAATAGATCTGATTATTGTGCTTATATAACAAAACCAAATTTTAGTGCATATTCTAGACCAGGGTTTAGCCAACTATGACCAGGAGCTGGTCACGTTTTTGTAAATAACATTTTATTAGAACACAGCCACGCCCACTTATTTACATATTGTCTATGAAGGCTTTCACTCTACAGCAGAGATGCTAAGTAGTTATAATGGATACCCTGTAGCCTGAAAGCCTAAAATATTTATAATCTGGTTCTTTATAGAAAAAGTTTGCTGAGCCCTGTTCTAGACCTTTGTAAGTTTAGAGCAGAAGCTCAAACTGTGGCCAAATGACCACGGAGATCAAAATGACCAAGGGGATGGTAAAAAATGTAAATTTCTGGACATTACCAGGTACCCACTGAGTCAGAACCTCTTGGGGTAGAACCTGAGAATCTGCATATTTTTAAAATGTTCCAGGTGATTTTTAGCACACGCTGAAGTTTTGCTACCACCGGTTTAGTGAAGAGGAAAATTAACCTGAAAGTAATGCTATTTATAAATGTACGCCTTCTACAAATAAACTAGTGTTACCTCTTGTCTAGAAAATAGGGTACTGAGAGAAGAAACTATATGTTTGCACTTCTTGTTTTGTACTTTAAAATTTTGGAAAGACATGCCATAAGGGAAGTTACCATCTAGTTGGGGGAGACATTAATTGTTTGAAGAACAATTTTAAAAATGAAATCCAGAGGACAGATTGTAAATTCTGAGGAGAGCATGACCTTTGTAGAGAAGCATGGTTGGTCCTGGTTCACTGCTGAATCTTGAACTGCATTTGATGAGTCACAACATGTAGGGGGGTAAAATAAAGAAAACTGAAAATTACGGAGCACTCCAGATGGCAAGGGTAAATATTACCATGTGAAACTTTTGTTTCAGTCATATATATGTATGTATATGTATATACACATACACGCAAACCAGTTGCCATAATACAGAGTGTATCTTACACTGTCAGTTTCTATCAAAAAATTTTTTTCAACTCCATCCTTAAAGATCATGTTTAGGGATCACCTGAGGTAGGGCTAAGAAGAGGCAAAGTAGCTGTCCCCAGAGGTAATACATAGCCTTTCTTTACACATAATAAAAAGCAAACTGTTACTTCTTTTTTAATAAAATAATGCATAAATACACAGACATGGCATATGCATATTTTCCAAATCCACTGTCTTCCCCTGGGCAAGCCTGATAAATGAAAGGAATTGTAGAATTTTAGACTTGAAAAGACTTTAGAAACTATTGCTTTTACCTCTCAATTTTACAGGAAAGGAAAATGAGACTGAAAAATAAACAGTTTGCCTAAGGTCACATGCTAAGCAAGAAAAAGACCACCTAAGAGAGTTTCTGGTTGCTACACTAGAGATGCCAGCCGGTTACTCATGAGCTGAGCCTTTCTGGACTCTCAGAAAAGTCAAAAGATCAAGGAACCCTGGTCGTCGGGCTCATGGCACAAGTTGGCCAGAGATGAGTGGTGTTTGCCTCCTTGGCTGGATAAACTTCTTTCTCATTCACCCAAGTCCCCACCACTCTATTTTGGCCCTGGCATGTTATTTTACTTACAATTGAGAAATTCTCTTATAAGAGAAAAATATTTCTCCATTCACATGTATTATTTTCAGAAGCAAAAAGTAAATAAAATCTAGACCAAGAGGACCATGTGTTTAACCAAAGATAGAGATTATATTTCTGTATGGAAACAAAGAATATTCCTAGGATTTGTGCTTTGAATGTTTGAAAGACCACGTAAAGCCTTTGTCTTACACTAGCCTCATTTTGCCTTTCCTGCCTGACCCCCGGTGGGAAAAGAAAAGGCCGGATGATGTAAGGTTCTTTTTTTTTTTTCTTTAAATTTTTATTGGAGTATAGTTGATTTACAATGTTGTGTTAGTTTCAGGTGTATAGCAAAGTGAATCAGTTATATATACACATATATCCACGCTTTTTTAGATTCTTCTCCTATATAGGCCATTACAGAGTATTGACTAGCGCCCTGTGCTCTACAGTAGGTCCTTATTAGTTATCTACTTGATATATAGTAGTATGTACATGTGAGGTTCTTTAACGTGTCAAAAGTACATGGCTCACCAGTGGCAGGCCGGGAATGAGAACTTCCATTTTCAGTGCCCAACTGGGATAGGTACAGTGTTTTCAGTGTTGGAAAGAGCCTTTATGGTTGTTATTACTGTTATGATGATGGTGTTGGTAGTTCTCTTATGAATTAATTATGGACACTGCATACAGTCTCATTTAATCCTCACGATGGTATTCTGGTAACACTTCCCAAATTTTACAGTTGAGAGAATTAAGGCCCAGTCTGGTTATCTATCGCTGCATAACAAACTACCCCCAAACTTAATGTCTTTAAATAACTCTTTTACTAGACCTCAGGAATTCTATGAGTCAGGAATTTGAGCGGGACTTGTCTGAATGAGTCTTTTGCAGCTTCTGATTGTAGTGACTCAGCTGTTCATCTACCTTGGCTGGTAGCTGAACAAATATGGAGGGTCCAAGGGGGCTCCCTTCACATGGCTGATCCCTCAGCTGGAATGGTGAAGTTTGGACTCAACTGGGTCTGTTGGCCAGAAGGCCTGTCTTGCATGGTGTTTTCAAGATAGTTGGACTTCTTACATGGCAGTTCAAGGCACTACTGAAAAGTATTCTAAGAGAGGCAGTTGGAAGCTGTGTGGCCTTTCCTGAATGAGGACTTCCAGTTCATGTTTCTAAACCACATTCTTATTTGGGTCTGTGGGGACAGGTGTTGCCATTCTTGTCACTTAGTCAGTTTGTAAACCCAAGCCTTAGGCAAATTCTGCACTTCTTTCTAACTAGTGCTTCCTTTGTAAGGCAACCTCTGGCCTCTTTAGAGAGAGCGAGGGAGGACTCATACCTTCTTTGACAATCCATACTTAGAAATGCTGTAAAAACCAAAGGCAAACATAGCTCTCTCCAGTCTATGTGTGTGTGTGTGTATGTTTTAATTCTTTTTAAATAATGATAACCCCTTAGGGTTATAGAACATCACATAAGATTCAGATGAAAATGTTTTGCAGCTAAAGGCTGGGTGGTAAAATCTACAGAACCTGTAACTGGGAGCCAGAAAACTTGGGCTTGATTCCCAACTCTGCCACTTCCTTGCTGTGTGGTGTCCTAGGCACGTCAGTTTATCTGAGCCTCAGTTTCTTCATCAGTATTATGAGATGGTTGTACAAAGTCACTTCTAGGCTTATGGTATATATACCTACAATCATCACACTTTTTAACTGTATGGGTGTGTACAACCTTTCTTGTACTTCTGGTTTCTACCAGCTTGTAACCAAGAATATTGTAGTGGCAGAAGAGGGACACAAGCACAGTTACAAACCTTACCATCTGTACTTGATAAAGCAGCACACCCCACCCAAGTACTTTATTTCTTAATAAAATTCTTTAGGGCAAATATGTACTGATTTATCCAGTGATAGTGTTAGTATTCCTTTTGACTTAAGCATCTTTCTTTACATGACATCAGGTTTTTGGTAGTCAAATGTTGTGCTTGCACCAGATTACCTAGATATTTGTGTTCATTTAGCATTCTAAAAATGCACCCACATTTTTTAATGCTCCACACTGAGCTCCTTTATATGTTTGCTCTTTTTTTGTTTTCCTTTTGGTAAGTCTCCTTCCATAAAGAAATACGATAGCAGCAGAAGAGGCTTTTTGTTGTGTTTTGGAAATCCGCCTTTGAATAACCCTTAAAATACATTAACAATATACCCATAAACGATAGTGGCAGGCTTTCTCTGCACCCCTGAGTCCCCAGTCAGGGATAATATTGCCACAGCGGCCCAGGCTTCTTTCAGTTAGATTGTTTGGTGAGGGTGTGGATCTGTGTGACACGCACAGCCTCCTGTAAGGAGCTTTCTTTTCCTTGTTCTCAGCTGTGCTCTCCCCAGCTCTCCTCTCTCTTCCCTTCCCCTCTCCTACTCATCCCACTTCCCTTTCTCTTCCTCCTCCTCCTTGCCTTTTTCTTCCTGTTTTATTAGGTGGGGAGGGAGGGAGAGCCTGAGTGCTTCCTTATTGCAGGAGCGCTCCACACTGCTCTGTCTTTGCCCCCCCCACCCCCGCCGCCACCCTTAGGTTTTCTCCAGTGCTACTTAGTATCTGATTTCCGTGGTGTTACAGTATCCCAACCACTGCGACTGCAGGAAAGCAGGCCACAGCCTTTTTCGGAACTTCTTTGGACTTTTTTGATACCCTACCAAATCAAATAGCTTTTCCTCTTGCACAAAAATCCAAAGTTAGGCAATTACAACAGCACTGTGTATTGGGAAAATTTTTGTTTCGCTGCTTATATTTTTAGATTTTGTTCTTTGATAGTAACATATTAAAGGTTAAAAAAACTTTTTTTCCAACTAAAATGATGGTTTTTGATGGGAACCAGAGGTATGGTTACAATTACATAGTCATTTATTCATCTTGGTTTTGTCTTTCTTGTCTTACCTTGAATTTTAGGACACCCTCTCAAGAAAGCTCACAACTTTCCCTCCAGTGCCCTTCTGTTGGGAGAGAAGAAATGAAACTTTCCCCCACAGATTTTAGAAAACCTGACTTAGGTCAGAGAAAGAGGCCAACCAAGTGTTCAACATAAATGGCAACAGTAACAGTTAGAGGTTTTGTAAGGTATTTTTCCTTTAAAGCCGAATATTTTGTAACTTCAGTAACTTGACAGAGCAAAATTGCTAAGGATAGGCAATCCCCTGATAAATATGAGGCTGTAAAATTGGAAGAAATTTGTTTATATGTGGAACAAAAATATGTTTTAGTGGTAACCAAAAATTATGTTTGAAAAAGAGGTGATACTGACTAGTGTTTAATCCACGTGACAATTTTCCTTCAAGATCCTTATGAACGTTTCAGTGACAGAATTTCACACGTATATATTCAGAGATAAATGTTTTTAAAATGATGAGCTTCTTTTAACAGAATCACAGCATCGCTCAACTCAAATTAAGTACTGATGGTGTGCAAAAAGTAGTTTTTCAGTCTGTGTTCACCCACAAATCTGAAATCAATATATATATTTTATAGTCTTTTTTTTCCCCCAAATGGGTAGATTTCTTTAGTTCAGTGAGCTAAATTTTGATTTGTAGGAGGCTTTGATGGTTCTATTCTGAAACCTTGCAGAGACATAATAACAATGCTGATTGATTGTGCATATGGCTTGATTAACATTGTTACAGTATTGCTTTAAAAATGGGTCTGATGTTACATATCACTCAGGCTGCAGTTAATAAACAGCTGTGGTATACAACTAGTCTGAGAGATTTCTCGCTAGGTTCTCAGAGGGCAGAATTAATAATCTTGTTTTGGAATTATACCTTCTAAAATGCATTTTAAAGTTGTGTTTGAACTTATTCATGGAACCACCACTTCCTTAAAATTTTAAGAATATCACTCTTCCCAGAAGTGTGTATTTAATTGTACTCTCTAAAGATATAGAGACATTTTGGTTTTGTTTTTTTCAATAGAAGTGATTGTTTGGTAATTAGAGATGGTTGTTAAAGAGGCAAATTATTTTGAAAATACACATTTATTGAGAGGAGATCTGGGAATGTAAACTAGACAGAGAGGTTACATCGACAATAGCGTAATACCAGTACAGCAGCGGTTAGGTAAATTGGTATATAAGCAAGCATCTGTTGCAGGAATGTAAGAATGACATCATAAAGGATGTATAGAAAATTTTAATTGAAAAAGACTGATGCATAATTGCAGGCTGACTTTAAGTCTAAACTGATTTTGCCAACAGAGTAAAAGTGGGATTCTTTTAAAACATTCCAATAATGTAAAGTATTTAAAATGTAATGTCCTGTTAATGTACCTAAAAATTAGACTCTAGGTCATCCAATAAGAGTACTGCTTACAGTAATACAGCCTATGTAATATGCAATTATCTTGACAATAGTTTTATTTTTCAACAATTTTGTCATAAAACAGCAGTAAGATACAATGAATTTGATTCATTTTTTGTGTGTGAATCATTTAATAGGCCATTACATCTACTATATTAGACTCCATTCTCCTTTCAGAGCTTTTCATTATAAGGCTGTCTTTAATGGAAAGAAGTTTAACCTTCCCTCCCAGATAGATTGAACCCCATAACAGTGAAAACATTCTCATTATAAAATAAAATCCCCTTCCCCAAGGGCAGTGCTATAATTATGTTGCAGAGCATCGTATGAATGTTTCTCTTCAGAAATGCTGTCTCATTCTTGCTCTCAAGTTTTTATCATTTTCTAACAATCAATAATATTTTAAATTATAGTTTAATAAAATGCATATGATCTAGTTTAAAAATTTTTTGAAGTTATTTTAATCAACTTTGAGAAGTCATCAGTAAAATTGCTGTTGATTTATAAATAGGATAATTAGAGGCTTTCCTCCTAAGTACTGTTCACTGGCATTGTGGCTGTTTTTATTGCCTAGTCAAACCTCTTCATTCAATTTTAAAATTGCCTTTTGAATGAACTGCACTATAAGCTTGCCAAATAGTGTCACCGTTAATACCTTACCTCCTGTATTTCATTGTCCAGTCTGCAAATGCACAATCAATTGTTTGATAAGGGGGTCAATGAGGTTGTACTAGTTTTTAAGTGAATTATAACCAAACAGTTCAGATTATGTCACACACTTATTGTTACTGTAGAGCTGCGTTTAAAAGATAGCAGGACAGTACTTTGGTTCATTTTGCACTGTTACATCAAGAATGTATCTGTACAAATCAGGATACTGTGGTTCTTCAACAAATTGCCAATCTTTATATTGGCAATATAAAGAGAAAAAAGCGCCACTTTCAGATTTGTAGACTTTACTCCTTGTGAATGGTTTACTGAAAGTGACAAACCTCCCATGTTCCTAGTTTAGAAAGAGACAGTCTGGTTTCTATGTGAATGTGTTAAAACAAAGATTTCAGATGATTATTTCAAGATAATAATTTTATGAAGATGCCAAAGGAAATATTCATTGCAAGGCCTGAGGACCATATGTTGTTAGTATGAAAATGCGTAGCTGATCCAGGTTATCTGTTACATAGGTAGCAATTCTATTTCCATAAGTGTGTGAACTCATTGGTATAGAGTGTGTATTGTAAAAGGTATTTTTTCCACCCTTTGACTTGTAGATGCATAATTATACCCTCTTTTCTGGGTTACTTTCATGAGAAGGAAGTCAGGATTTTCTTAAACGTGTACCTTTCTGCTTACGCAGAATTGGTGAGGGTTTTTGAGAAACATAAAAGGCAAAAAAGTAAGAAACTTTGTGCGTGTTGCGTCTAAAAGCAAGTCTGTTTGTGTGTGTCTCTCCCTTTGTAACAGAAGGAATGTTTCTTATGTTTCTGTCTTCAGACAGTTGGCACACATTTCATCTCAGCAGCTGCTTTCTCTTAAAGTGCAGTAGAGTGTAGGACTGTAGTGACACCAGCATTAATACTTCACATTCTGCTATCATATGCTGTCACTGGGAAATATGGATCTAGGTTACATGTGTTTGCAGACTTTGTACTGCTGAATTATGAAAGCTGACTCTGTTGGAGGATTGTGTTGTATTCAGAGACTGTGAACTGAACAATAAATGAATGCAGGAGGCTGTGTAGAGTGATATACCACGCTCTCCTTTTGGGGCCTAACTGAGCCTGAGCTTTAAAATTTAGAACGGCCAAATTGTGCTGGAAAAGACCTTAAAATAAACATCTAAATAATTTTGTCAAAAGGAATTTGTATGCATTGTCTTTCACTTTAAAATTTTTTGATTCTTTTTTTTTTTTCCTACAGTTGTACAAATTGTTGCACTTTAGGTACATAAAACAGTAAAGCAAATTACAAATGATCAAAGAAAAATGTTTTCCCATTCAGATAAAATTTTGCAAAGGAAATTAATTGTTAATGTCACTGTGGCTATGAAGATTTAAATAATGTTTTAGATTTTATTTCTTTTATAAATAGTCTAAAGTACAACACTCAGGAAACTAGTAAGATAACAGTCGTTCTTTCTTCTTTGCATCTGAGCTATGTCTGCACACACGCACACAAACACGTATGCACACACACACGTTCCTCATCTCATCTGTAAATATATACATACATATATGTATGTATATATTTACAGATGGGTTCCTCATCTCATCTGTAAATATATACATATATATATGTTGATTTTTAAGTTATTAATAAAATTTCTGAAAGAGCAATTACTGTTGATTTATAAACTGAATATTTAGAAGGTAGTAAATAATATAATATTATCCTAGTAAAATATGACTGAGCACATGTGAGGAATGTTTTTAGGTGAAAACAAATTTATAGATCAGTGTCTGGAGGTATAGACCAAAAAGGAGAGTCAAAGCCGAGAGGCTGCATTTTGGACTATTGTGAGTAAGGGGTGGGTGTTCAGTACTTACTGGCCCTCAGTACTTTGATGTCTTTTTAAAATTTCACTGCAGGTTAAATTTGTAAGTTTACTTTGGGACTCTCTACTTTTGGAGTTGAATTGATGTTTTAGGTACTGGGGCATAGATGTTGTTTTTTGACCTGTATTATTTGCAATGAAAACTGCCTTAAGACGCATCTTGTATCATACAAGCTACCCACTTATTTCCAGGTTGCATTACAAAGCACCAGTTTCAAGTAGTTTAAACTACTTTTATTTAGGTCCCATAGAGGTCTAAAGTGGTGAAAATGCAATTTTGTAAAAGTTTAGGATTATTCGTCTTTGAATCAGCTATTTATATTACCTCGTTTTGCTATTTGAGAGAAACAAGCTGTCTTCATAGCCTGCTGTTAAACAATGGCTGTGACAGTGATGTTCACTCATGTAAAGAAGCTAAGGAAGAATTAGGACTTGTTTTGAATTTTATAAATCCCGTTTTTCTCTTTTTTCAAGACTCCATGTCAAAAGATACAAATTCTCTGTCCCCAAATCATGTGAAGAATTTGCATTCTTCCTTATTATTTTGCCTACTAAGTGAGCAAACTGGTCACTGTTACAGAGAGGTATTTAATACTTGACAGTCTGCAAAACATCACATGAGTAGCCTGGAATGATCATTTTCTGTCCTGTGGCTATCTCTTCATGATTCCGTATGTCTAAGTATGACCAGATAGGCAACGTTTCCTTGCCGCTTTTCCTTGTAAAAGTTGACTTCTAAGTGGCCCATTTAAAAATGCCTTCAGTGTGAGTCTTTGCACCTCAGGCGAGTCTACTTCCTCATCTCAAGAAGGCAAAACCCAGGGGGCTCATCTTCCCTTGCAGCAATTTGTATGGTACCCCAGTGTGGTACACATAAGATTTTCCTTTGAACAAAGCAGCTATTTGACAGAACAGTTTCCTATCGTTTGTGCACAAGAAGTGCTGTGTACTGCATTCAGGGCCATCATGACTGTCCATTAGAGCTTCATTCTGTAACCTGCCTTGAGTCGGTGCTACCTATGGAAACTTTAACTGTGTTTGTCAAAACAAAGGGCTCTTGCTGAAAAGCATACTGTCTGAGGTTGGGATCTAAAACGCCACTGTTAGCTGATTGCAAAAACATAAAACACATCAACAGTTTTGGCAATAGAATTAAACGTGTGAATGAATCGAATGAAAGGTGGAAGCAGCACTTTTTGCTCTTAGTCACGGTTCTGTGCAATTGGGAGCCATTAAATACAGCCTGTAGGGTTCCACCACGACTTCTCTGTGAGGGCTGTAGGACCTCGGGTTCCCTTTGTGTTTCTCTCCCATCCCCACAGCCATCCTTATTGAAAAAAGGAATGATTAAAGAAAACTTCTGAAAGTGCCTTCCAAGAAATGCTAAATTTTGGTTCTTCCCCTGATTGATTAAGGTAGAATGGGTTGGAGGTTGAATTAGAAGAATAGCTTTTAATATAATCAGACAGAGCCACACTTTCAACATGTGAATGCATGGTATGTCTTTTAGGTTAGCTAAGTAACATCCTTTTTAAAATTCCCTTTTTCCTGTCTCTTCTTCACTTCTGCCAATGTGTACACATGTTCAGTCTTCCAGTATGTACAACATCTTTGGCAGGTGACTTAGCTTTATCTAATTTTATTATTTTTCAGAAGTTTCCTGTAAAATTCCTTCTGTTTGGAAGAGTAAGGTACAATCAGTAAGGAAGCTCTAAATTGTAATTATCAATTATAATCAGTATGGTAAATTTGGTATCCTTTCCATATTGCTTATCTCCTCAAAAGTTAATTGCACTTTTCAACCTCAAACGTTGGCAAAACTTGAGCTTTTTACTCTTTGCAACATAGCATATGTCAAAAATATCTGGACTTCAAGGAGGAAACTAAGGCAGAAGTGATTAGATAATTTGGTTGTGTCAGAGAGAGTTAAACTTCGCCTTTATTGAGGTAATGATCATGGTTTATGATGGCTGGTTCTGTGCCCATCTATAGCCTCTGACACATTTTTGGAGAGCATTACTTATACTCTCTGGATATAATTTAGAGTGCTTGCTATAGTGAAAAGAACTCCAGGCTAGTGGTTGGAGTTGCAGCACTGTTACTAAGTAGCTGTGTGTGTGGTCAGGCCTGTCATTTAACCTTTCACGACCTTAGTGTCTGCATCTGTAAAATGAAATTGTTGAACTGGATTATATCTCAAGTCCCTCTAAGTTTTAAAAGTCTGTCATTTTATATTTCTAATTAGAAGTTTGGTCCTGTCATAGTTATGTAAGATTTTTGAAATACATGAATTCCAAAAGTTACTGTTTATCTTTAATCATCATCATCACAAGCAGTAAAGCTAAAATATTTTTTAGTTTTGGAAAAATGACTTTTAAAATGAGACTGGAAAGTGCTCTATGTTCTTCAGTTTGCAAAGCTAGAACAAATAGAGGTCGGAATGTAGATTTCATAAAATCAGTCTCAGGTTAGTAAGATTTTTAGCTTTTGCTTTTTCCTTAATTGTCAAATAAATTACATATTTCAGTATGTTATTTATGTAACACTAATTTCATAATTAGCTATTTACATTATCTCTAGATAAAATTAAAGGTAGAGGGTCCCTCTTTCCCAGCCCTGCTCCTAAACTCTGACAATCAATTATGTCAGTATTTAAACATGTTCAATTTTTTTATTGTTTACATTTACATTTAAAGAAGAGACTCATATTACCTCTGGGCTCATAGTTATCTCATGATCATGTGGTTTTCCAACAAATCAAAGAATATCAGCTTCTCTTTCTCACCATTCGATATAGTCAAAAGGGAGTTTTGAATTAAGTGGCCAAGGACCTGGCTACCATTTCCAGCTCTGCCATTTACCGAGCAAAGTACTCAACCTATACAGAGCTCTAGTCTTCTCATTTGTAGAGTGGAGATGATATACCTTCTCTTCACAAAGGGCATAGTGCCTTTGTACATTCCAAATATTTGATAAATGTGTGCTTGACTCAACAGAATTGAGCTGTGGAATTTTGTCCTAAACTCTGTCCATTTTTATTTGTTTCTGCAGGACTACCTCATCAAGTTTGGGGGTTGGGAGATATTATTTAGGTAAAATAATTGTTTAGCAGTCCTCTCTGTGTGTTAACTTTAATTTCTCCATTCAACTGAGGTAGTTGCTTTTGAATCTTTACTTGGCCAAGCAAACATCAAAAGTTGAGCTGATTTCATTGGAGAAGGAGTGGAGGGCCTACCTTGTTGCTTTCTCCTACCTTCCTATAACCCAGAACTTCCTGGGCTCTTGTAAACAGAGTTTAAAAATCATTGTTCATCTATAACTGAGCAGTAAAACCATTTATGCAATAGGACTTACTATTTAGAATGGCTCCCTTGAAATTGGGCTGGAATAAGCTTCCAGGGCATTCATTACCTTTGTATTACAGGAAAGTAAGAAAGGTTGTTTGCCAAATTTGTATTAATCAGCATTTTAGTTATAATTGCCAGGAAATTTCGTTTACAGAAATAATCCTTTTCTTCCTTCTTAAAGGTCCAAAATCCTACATTTTTGTAGTATGTTTGGTTCACAATAGATAGCTGTCCATTTGGATTGGCTGTATGTTGTTATCAAGTTGCAATTTCCAGTTAGCTTAAAGAGATCAGATAATTTATGCATATAGTATTGTTTAACATTAATAAAGGTTATCCCTCTCGAAGGATCTCACCAAGGGAAATTGGTTTCAACAGCTAGTCATTTGAGTCTAGGCAAAGGTGGAGAAATGTGGGCACAGAGTAAAACTTGCCATGTTTTAAAATCCTGTGTGCCTGTTTCAGGATGTCCCAACTAATTTTTAAGCTCCTTAGCAGTCAAGATCTTGTCCTCCCACCTCCAGCCTCCCAGAAGGCAAGAGGACATGATGCACAGTTCTAGGTGCTTAATCAGTAGTTGTTTTGATTAACCACTGAAGGTAGTATTTGTAGGACTAATAGAAGTGAAGTCTATGCTCGCTAAATTTAATAATCTTGTCTTTGAGTGTTTTAAACTCTAAAAAGGTTTTTGTGGGTTGAAAAGCCTTGTTGTTAAGCCAGATAAAGCCCCTAAATCTGTCATGTGCATGCTAAGGACTGTCCAGTTAGAGAGATCTTGTTTAGACTTTAGGCCCTGCTCTCTCTGTTGTCCGATCCCATGTCATGGCTTACCAGCAGGTTTTGAGGACAGACCACCTTCCTGGGGAGTGGTACACATCCTGCTTAGCTTCTGAACAGCCTTGCTGTTATGGCCCCACCTGGCTGAGAACTGTGTCCCGCCTGGGAGCTATGATCAGCCTGCTGAGTGACCTTGGATGAGTCAAGTCACTTAAATTCTCTGAGTCTCTGCAAATGAGATGAATTGAGTGAGTGATTGCATCCAGTTTTAAAACTCTGTGAGTCTTTAAGATAGTTTAAATAACTGAAAATGTGTGTATTCTCTTTGAATTTTGCTGATGGGTGAGTAGGATTATTTTTACACACACACACATGCACACACATGCACACACACACTCAACGCCCCTTTATGTAGGGATGTGCATGCTACAGTGAGACCAAAAGATTAGAGCAGCAGGTTATAGGGAAAATATGAAATACACCTCTTTTTCCTGGACATCAGATTCTTACTTTCTTCCACATAAAACTGACCAAGCACACGGCAAAATAAATGCTAAGTCTCATTCTTGATCATCCACAGCTTGAACTTGGATGTTCAAACAACTTGAAGTTGTTTGCTGTCTGATCCAGAGATTTTGGATGCGTGGCATTTCGTGTGAGCAAAGAAATAAACAGACTAAAAAGGTTGTAGAAAACTGTAGATTTAGTAGAATCCCTGAGATGGTTTAGGTTTAGAATGGCAAACAGATGCAAAGGCTTTTTCTGGCCTTTGTTTTCTGAGTTGGCTGTACCCTGCCTACAAGAGGCCTAGATTCTTGGTATTCTCCCCTCCCTCTCCCCTTTTTTGTGAGCTTCTAGGATTCACTTTCAGAGTATGATATGTCTGAAAAGATTTGTTTGATTAGAAGAAAGTGTGCCCAGAGAATGATGCCATATTTTCTTGGATTATTCATTTTATTAACTTTCCACTGTCTGAGGCAGGAGGACAGAGTACTGAATCTGGCATAGCCAACATTCAACCTCCCAGAAACTTGTAGAAAATGTTGGGCCTTTCATCCCCCCTAGATGACCATTAGGATGAGGCTTTTTCTGGGAGGAAGTCCAAAATCATCTCAGATGTGTAGGTTTTGGAGATTATTCAAAAGAGTTGCTCCATGGAATGTGAGACATTCCCAAGGTCAAATCAGTTTATTTAGGCAGGATTATCAGTAAACAACATGAAAAGGAAAGCAAGAATCCACTTCTGTAAACTTTAGCCTTTTCTGAAAATCTGTGTCCAATCTAAAAAAAAGGGTAGTGCTTGTGAAATACAGAATTCTATAAATGTTAGCATAATCTGGATTAATTTGAATAATTAACTACATAATGCATACAATAAAGAAAAATAAGATTCTTTTCTAAAAATTAGCATTCTATTGAAATAATTACTTTATATATATATATATTTTGTTGTTATTGTTGTTATTGTTTTTGTTCCCAAGACTGATATTTCTTCAAGTGACAAGAATGTTCCCAGGTTTTTCATTCCAAAAGGATTTAAAAAAAAAATTTTAATGTCAGTGTGTTTATTTTAATAAGTTTTTTTTAATTGCAGCAAATTTTATGTCTTTTTAAAAAAAAAAAGTTTTATTTGCTTTATCGTAGACTTTTAATCTGTTCTCCCATACCTGCTATTAGATCAAATGATAGAGCTTTAAGCTAAGGACTTACACAAAGTCCTGTAAATAATACCCCTCTCTTCTCATTTAAAGCCAGCAGGACATCCCATCATGACTACCTCTTAATTAGATGATATTTTGATCTGTGTTCCTATTCATTAATGCTTTGTTTTCTGGTGTCATGTTAGCATACTATTTACTCACTAATACAATTTTGTGACATATTCCTAGGAGAGCTGGACCAGAGGAGATTCTCTTTGGCTCAGGCTTTCCACTATATTGGTTGACATAATTTCCAGATTAATATATGAATAAAATTTCATAATACTGGAAAATCCCTAATTTTAAGAAATAAAGAATCTTTAAGAAAAGCCTGTTCAACCCTTAGTAGAAAAAGACTGACTTTCACACATTGGTTATCTAACTTCCAAAGCATTTTTACTGCATTTGCTTTCACGGAGTTGGTCCATTGTCTTCACACAGCTCTCTCTCCTGCCGCTTCTGCAATGTTGTGCTTGCTATTTTTTTCCCTAATATTTAATGCAGTACATCTTCTGTTCTTCCTTTTATTTCATTTTATGTTGTATTGTGTTATGTATTTCACTGTTGGATCTAAATTGGGGAAGGGAGTCCTGCTTTGTTCTTGTACTATAATGAAGATAGAGTTTGTTAATATAAATGTAAACTGCTGTCTTAGGTGCATCCTCACATGAAGACTGTTTCATAATTGAATATGTTGGTACTAGATAGATTTAGAAAATTACAGTCCCTAAACACCTACTCAGAAAGAGATGAACTTAATGGTTTGTTGTATATAGTTTCATTTTAAAATATTTTAGAAGAATGATTTGTAACAATATGTACAATGCAAAGTAATGATGGTAACAGTGGAACACTTAAAAAAAATATAGGCAGCAATTACATTCAACATTTATTAGGATCTTTGTTCTTAGAAAGTTAGATATTTTTGAGGATTTCAAAATATGGATGGTAAAATTAGATTAGATTGAGAGGGAGAAATAAGTTTGCACAAGCACGTTAAGGACACATTACCTACTTTAGTAAACATAACTATAAAGTGTATTGCTTTTTATTAAATTATCTGCCTTCACAGAGCGATAATATTTTTAAATGTATATTTATTGAGTGTTAAAAATGATGCAATGATGGCAATTTGAAATCCACTTTCCTCATTTTTCTAAGTGAAATGAAGAAATATACATGAACACATCTTCAATTAAGAGTGGAAAAGATTATTTTAAATAATGCAGATGTGAAAATAGGTGACCAGTAAGAAATGTATGCGAAGTGCTGATGGTTAATGCTGCATCGCCAAAATTCATATTTGTCAATATCTAAATGTTTAATGTTGAGAGAAATATTTCAGAAACATGAAATATTTGGAACAAAAAGGCACTGTACTTCTTATAATCACTTCAAAATTTATATGAGTGACTCTGGCTTCTTCAGGCTTAAAGAAACAGAAATGATTCACATTTGCACAAAAATAGTAGGTCAAACTTGTTATTCTTAATGTTTTTCTAACATAAATGTGTTATGTGATAGTTCATAGATATTTCATCAAGAACAGAGCTTTGAGATTATTTTTATTTTCCAAGATATGACATAATGTGACTGTGATTTTTAGGTCACACGATTTCTTTTTCAAAAAATGACTGCTTCTTCTTCATCTTTGCAAGATGGACATCTCATAAAGTAGAGACATGTTTGAAATTGGAGAAGACATTGTTTAGAAGGAAGTTGTAGGATATTTTTTAAAATAACATCTCCATAAGGTTAACCATGAATTTAAGAAACTAAATCACACTGAAGTTAAACATTTACCTTTTTTAAAACAGGGCTCTTGAAGACAGTCATTTCTTCTTCAGAAAAATTCAGTGTCGTGGGTACTATCTAGACAATAGCACAGGAAGAAAAAGAGGGACAAATTGGATGTAAGGATGTGTTGTGCATCTCCGTAGTTAAACTACGATGGTCACTTGGATTTTAGCTGTAATTTCCATATTTAAAACTTGTGAAAAAGAGGGGTTAAAAAGGCTGAATATCTTTGTACCTTAATGAGAGAACGATTGCTGTAATAGTATCAAAGATAAACCAGTATATTAGGAACACTAAATGATAAAGGGCGATAATATGCCATTCTTGAGACTTCTTGGCTCTTACCTAACACATCAGAAAGTGATTGTTGAATTTTAAATAGCCATACAAATGGATGACATAGAAATTTAACTTTGCTTTGACCTTATTCTAATTCACAAGATGACTGCAAAATGACTTTGTTGCATCTGAATGTATGCTGGATGCTAAATCACTCCAGAGTATAAAATCTTTGTTTTGGCATAATGTTGATGCATAAACATTTGTACCCCATACTAACCCTATAAACATCACAATCCATCAGTACAATTACAAAAAAGATTGTTTGTTTTCACACTTAAAGCAGACATGAAATAGAGTGTCCTTAACTTAATCACCACCTTGATTTACCACATTTGCATATATTTGCATATTAATTGGACTACAGATTAAAATTGGTTTTGTAATTTTAATTAAGTGTCCACAAAGGTAAATGATTAGAACTGTTTAAAATACATTCTGACATAAATAGCAGTAAAAGCTTTTGTGATGATGTTTTTTGTGGAATTACATTCAGAAAGTGGCCTTTTTATGATAGTAATTTTAATCTTAAATAGAATTATACAGTCAAACAGAACTGTGGATTCATAATCATTTTTTTCAAGATTCATTTAATATTTTGCTGATTTGCAGCACTTGCTGAAAATGTACTGTAGGTTTAGCTGATTGCAAAATTAGGCCTCTAGAGCTGATAAACTGAGGGTTTAAACCCTTAGTCTTTAGTTGCCTGTCATATGGGCTTGAAATGTATATCTCATTCTGCGTGTGTGTGTGTGTGTGTGTGTGTGTGTGTGTGTGTGTGTGTGTGTGTGTGTGTGTGTGTTTTAATGGAATCAACTCCTATAACCCTTCTAATGATATACCCTTTAGAAAGAGAATCACCTTAAGGGACCATCATATTCCCAGTTTAAATTAGGGAACATATAAAATGTTTAAAGGTCTCTTTGGCATATTATTCTGGTACCCAGAAGAACCGTCCTGGTGTTGACATAGCCCAAAATGTGCCGATTTAATAACAGGTCATCCTCCCTGGTGCATTCCCTGTGGGGATGGCACTCACAGCATGAACAAGATAATTGTTGGGAAAATGCACTGTTTTTTCCCTTGAAACCTGGGATACTTAACGTGTGGCATGTGCTTTCTCTTATACCAGACAGAAAATTGGTTTTACCAGAAGGTTACTGGATGCCTAGCCCCCCCTTCTTCCAGCTGGCGTTTTCCTGTTTGGATCAGTTTAAATGTTGGATTCTGAAACCCTCCCCACTCCCAGCTGCCACCTTCTTCCCTGGCGGTACCCTAGACTCGGCTCCCTAATGCTTCTTTGCACCCAGCTGCTTCTCTGCCTGGCTCCTGGCTATTTAGAATGTGATGGGATAAATACTCCTTTCCCTACCAGTCACCTCTGAACAACTCTTAATTGGATTTCTCTTATAAGCTATTATGTCCCTAAGTTGGCAACAAATTCATCAAATTTGTTTTCCTTTCTAAATTGTGTGTGTGTGTGTGTGTACGCACACGCACGTGCACGCACGCATGTACACGTGGGTGCAGGAGTGCACCCCCCAACACACACATACATACAACACTCCTTGTAAGTTTATGAAGAACAAACCAGTTAAAACTTTTGATTTCCTTAAATCAGAAGGGAGGAGATAATTTCTTAGAAACAAATCATTGCATATCCATTTTTAAGAGTCAGTTTTAAAAACCTTTTATTTTATCCTGATACATTAGAAAGAGCAAAAGCTTGGGAATTTGCCGGGCATAGTTTCAAATCCCAGTCCTTCTATTTCTTAAGTGTGCCATGTTGGCAAGTTATTACATCTGTCTGAAACCTCAGTTTCCTCATATGTTAAATGGGGATTAAAAAGACCTTCATTACGTAATTGTGAGATTTACGTAAAATGATGAACGTAAAAGCATCTGGTCAGAGTGGAGCAGTAGAGTCGGTGAAAATGGACACATTCAGGATATGTTTTGAAGATAGACCAAATTTGATGATGAAGTGGTTGCGGGGTATGAGAAAAAGATAGAGTGATACCAAAATTTTTGGCCTCAGCAAATTAGGCCTCCCCTAACCTGAAGGATAGGGAAAACTGAGGTAGAAACAGATTTGGAGGGAAAGATCCAGAGTTGGATTCAGATGTGCTGAATTTGAGATACTTTTTAGACTTAGAGAAGTCAGCTTACTTTGATCAGAAATTATTTTGTATAACAATATCCTAACGGGTGTTGTATGTGTGTGTTTGTGTGTGTGTATGCACGTTTGATCACACCTAATGCAAACTATACTTTTGGAAAAAGATGGGCACAGAAATCCCAAGTTGCATTTGAAGAATAGGGGACACCATTTTGAAGTGCTGAAAAATTGTTTAAATGTAGTATCTTATTACTGACATTGCTTTAATGGTTTGTACAGGAGAGATTTTGATTTTTCTTTTTATTATTCTTCTCAGTGTTTCTAGTTCTGTTTTCAGATTCATTTCACTAGTTGAAGCAAAGTTTTTATGTGAACATTTTATTGGGCAATATGATATCCTAGTATATGATCCAGAAAGTACAGTAAAAAGCAGAAAGGAAGTACCAAACACTTCCCCTCACTTTATTGGTTCAAAGATCCTGAATGAAATGCTCACAAAAAAGAAAGAAAAAAAAGAAAGAGAGAATATAAGGAAAGAGAATTAAAAAGGAATGAAAGGAAAGGAAAGAAAAGTTCCTTGAAAAGAGTTTACAAGAATCCACATCATGCAGAAAATAGTTTCAACTTCAAGATTACATTACCCAATGCGCTTCCCAGAACTTGACCTCCCCTAACTTTAAACCTGAGTAATTATACATTAAGGAAAGTTTGTCTTCTCTGCTCTTCGTTCTTATGGCCACCATCTTTTAAGCTTCACCTACCTCTGTTTCCTGGGACCTCTCAATCCCTACCCACTCCAACATATCTCTTCTTCCTGGACCATTCTTGAATATTCATCATGCATGTTACCATTTTAAGGACTCTGAGAAGTCTTGCAAAAAAAGAAACCAGTTTTATGTTCTGTTACCCAGTGTATCAGTCAGAGCTCTGGCAAGAAACATGTGGCACACTCAAACTTGTAATTTGAGAAAACTTTAATAAGAGGACTTTTTACAACAGGATGGGCAGGGTTTCAAGAAGGCATCAAGGGTAGTGCAGTACTCTGTTAGCACCCCTGGGCCTGAAAGGTCAAGTGGAAGGAGTAATTACTAGAACCTGAAGAGAGTCAACTAACTAGTCCTTTAGTTAGAAAGCCACAGCCAACCAATTGCAACCTGGCAGGGAAGGAGCCGCAGAATAAATACCTGGAAATCTCCTGCCTCTTTCTCTACTTGGCTGAAACCAACCAGAACCAAGGAGCCAGGGATCCTCTAATGCAGTCCATTTGGTTCAGCTTGCTGAGGCACAGAGTGGGGTCAGGAAAGGTGGAGAGTGAATCTAAGGGCCACACGGAAGGTAGTCCTCAAGTTTCCCAAATGTTTTTCTCAATGAAGCTTGCTTTCAGTTTGTATGTTTGTTTCGGTTCAATTTGATTTGACACCTAAGAACTATCTCCAGGGTTATTTTCTGTGCAGCACAATTTCGAATATTGCTCTAAGCAGAGGTCATAAAATGGGGCCAATGTGCTTGCCTAGCAAAGCAGTTTTGCTTTTTAAAAATCAAGCCTGAATATCTTTGGGTGAGGCATAAGCACCCCAACTTCGACGTCAGCCCACCACTTTCTGATATGTTCATGCATTAGATCAGCACATTTATGTTATTTTCTTGCCCTAAAGACATTTGAGTTGTTGGCTGTTGCTCTGGATTCTGCCCCCCTCCCTCCTTCTCAATCCCTTATTAAAATTTACCTGTTCTGAGCTCCATTTTCATTGGACCCAGTTTTCCTCTAGAGAGTCTAATAAATCTGTTGTTATAAAAATGATTATTGAAGGCTTAATGTGTCATTTTCCTTGGGTAACATATTTGAATTTTAAAAGGACTTTATGCCACATCCCCCTGCCCCGAAATTTCAAATGATGTGACTTTTTGCCCCTCAAAATGCACAAAATCCATGGTGTTCTACATGTAAAGCTTGCCCTAATCCTTTTTAGTTGGCCAATACTATGAGTTTCCACTACTTCTATATTGCTAAATAGAGAGAATATGTGCGTTCTCCCAGAGCAGTACGCACTTTGAATTCCCCTCAAATGCAAGTTCCCGTGGATAACTAGCCGGAGGAGAAGAAAAACGGCAGGCTGAGCTCACAGGTGAAATCCCATTACAGAGACCTCCAGGGAGACAGTGTATTTTCTTATAATACTCAAATGTTATTCTAGAGAGTAATTTTCTCAATAAGTTTAAGCACGGTAATAATTCGACAGAAATGTTCTTTCTATCCAGATTGAATGTAATCAGTCTGCCTTCTAATGCACAGACCACAGCCCCTGTACTTTTCAGAATGTGGGTAGTGTAGAATGAATGAAATCCAATGCTTTTGCCCTATCTCCTTTATCTTTTGCCAGGATCAGTGACGTCTACTGCTTTTATTCTTTCCGCTATAAAATGTCTCTGTTTTTATTTTCTCCCTTTCCTTGTTCACTGTGGCTTTGGAATTATGTTTCCTCCTTGACTAGGCAGTGTTTTCGTGTTTTATGCTTCATTGAAGAATCAGGCGCTGATTTTTTGTTTTTTATTTATGCTTGAAGACTGAAAAAGGGACTCTTTTACTGAATTAGTAATGAAAAATTATTTTTTTATAATAAGGTCAACAAAGCATTATTACTGTAGGTCATTGGCCAGGACTCAGAAACGTTTTAATTATAGTATATTTCTCACAACAATATTGACATTTGCCCTGTGTTAAATTTCCCATTAGCTTCTCTGCCTGATTTTCATTAGGCGCACCCTGAATTCAGGACTTAGATGTTAATTTTCATGGCACTTGAATGTTTTATTCAGATTACTAAGTCACATTGATTCTGTTTCCTGAAGAAGTTGTGTTGTTAGGGAATGGTGATTTCAAGGAATTTTTCAAAAGTGTGGAAATGGTTTCAACTCCTCAAGAGCCGTCAGGTATTTTTCTTTATGTTTTATTTTGTTGCTTAGCCTCTAGAACATCAATTGCTAAAGTTCCTAAGATTTTTAGGGGTCTTTAAAATAAAAAGAAGCTGCTCTGAGATATTTTAATATTCAAAAACAATATTTTAACTAACATAGATTATACACTTACTTATCTCACACATCAGAATTCCGTTGATAAAATTCCAGAGAACTTTATCAATCCATGTTTCCTCTGGATAAATCAAGTTG
Organism: Balaenoptera borealis; assembly: GCF_965194805.1. Taxonomy (NCBI): domain Eukaryota; kingdom Metazoa; phylum Chordata; class Mammalia; order Artiodactyla; family Balaenopteridae; genus Balaenoptera; species Balaenoptera borealis. The sequence continues at coordinate 86,320,612 of NC_138863.1, forward strand.
ATGTTTAAGTAATAGAGGCATTTGGTATTTAATGTTTTTAAAAACACAACAATTATGAAGAAAAATAACAAGGCTCCTAGGTGATAGAAAGTTGCAAGTGACAGAAACCCAATTTCAACTAGCTAAGTCATATTTTGAAAAGGGGGTGTGGTAATTTATTTGATCAGATATCTGAGTTATCTAGGGTTATTCCAGGGTCATGGGTGGCTGGATAAAGAGGCTTAAGCACTGTCATCAGAGTTATGTCTTTTTCCTTGTCCTTTGGAATGGCTTTTTTCATGTGGTAAGTAAGAAGGCCTCTAGTTGTTCCAGTCTTACGTCCTAACAGCAAAGTATCCTGGTGATACTTTGTCCAGTAGGCCTGCCTGGCAAAAATATCCTCAGAAGGAATCTAATTAGCTAAAATAACATCCCTGAACCAATTACAGCAGCCTAGGGCTGGATGAGTACTTGTTTAGCCTCCCATGACCTTTCTGAGTCCCTTTCCCACTGAACCCCATCCCACCCTCCCTCCTGACCTTGAAGAGGAAGGCTGTAAGAACTGGTCTTGGTCAAAGAGTTGTGGTTCTGTTCCTGAACCACATGGAATGAATTCCTTATAGGACAGAGAGATTCTGTTATTAAGAGTGGAACCATGAGAAAGTCACTCAGCTTCCTTCTAAAACTCCAGGTCTTATGTGGAAATTGAGGATAATAATTGTCTCTACGTTATCTCAACTCAACAAATGTTACTTACTATTACATTGAAATGTTGTGAATTTTAGATTGTTGTATCATTTTTAGAGACAAGTTATAAAGCCCTCAGTAAAATGCAGGGTTTTTTGCTATATTTATAAATAAGGAGGATATATCTCTGTAGGTGAAATGGATGATTATGCATAAAACAATGTAATAAGTGCTGACATTAAGAGCTTACCCTGTGCAGGCTCCGTTTTAAAAGCTTCCCATGTATTAACTCATAAGTGTAGTACTTAACTCGCAAAGGTTCTAGAGTCAGATGGCCTGGTTTGCACTTGACAAATTTCAGGTCGTGTGACCTAGGACAACTGCTTAACCTCTTTATGCCACGGTTTCCTGATCTGTCCAATAGTAGTATTAATAGTAGCTACTTCATACAGTTTACTTTACAATGAAGTAAAACATACCAGCACCTGGGACATAATAAGCACTCAATAAACATTAGTAGAGGAGGAGGAGATTTTGTCATTTATTATTATCTTCATCATCACCATATGCATTATTACCTGTGAATAGAGGTGACCATAATTTATATTTAGGTTTTAATTACACAGTTCTACAAATTGGAGATTTTATCTTTATTTCAGGCCCTCTGATTAGCAGGGCAATTCAAAGAAAATGCTGAAATTGAAAGAACTCGTAGATTCCAAAAGTAACTTTGCTCAGAAAGGAACCAGAGTGGATGTGTGATCATCCATGTGTATTGATGAAAATCATGTCACCTAAGATACAAATTATAAAAGAGTAGGGTTTCTGGTACAAAATAAATACTGTTTTCTTAAACTTCTCAGCTATTAAAATGAAATTTGTGATTTCAAAATATGTTGACTTTGTTTTTCCAGATTATACAGACTCTTGAATTTTAAATATTCATACTTAACAAGGACACTATATTGGGAATTGCACCTTCAAGGTTACTATTTAAAAGAGCAATTCACTAAAATAATATTACTTTATTATATGATGACATGACTCTAAAATTATTTTTCAATAGTGATTTACCTAAAGGTATTTCAAACCATTAAAATAGAAAAAAGTCTTAATACTCATATTTTTAGAAAGAAATAGGCTTTATGTTTATAAACATTTTGAGAGCTGTGAAATGGCAATTGTTAATTTGTTTCTGTTTATATGCTTGGACATAAACAGTTATTTTGGAGTCAAACCCACAGTGTTTTTGAAAGCTTAATTTTCAATAATTTTCTTTCCTTAAAAGACAAGTTATACAATTTCTCCATGCAGAGATGTTCATTTGAGAATGATGTAAAAATTATAGCTTTGCAAAATAGTTCCTGCCTACAAGAGGAGATTACAAATTTTGGTTGTGGGAAAAGCCATTATTATGAGAATATCTGGATCTGATAGCAATTTCGTACTTTGGTTTGATTAAGATGCTTGGATTAGATTATTATACCTACGTATATATTTGTATGTTACATATATTCATTATACTCAAACTTTTTTTTTTTAAAGTGGAGCCAAATCCTATAGATCAATAAATTTGATGGAATCCTTTTCTAGTATGTCTTGGGAACTGATGAGATAAGAATTCACAAAATGTAGATATTTTTCCCCAAAAAATCAAAAACAAATGATGCTGGGCACAGAGTGGATAATAAAATTTACATTTTGGTGATGGAGACTGAAAAGAAGACAATTTCAGATGCTGTTAGGAGCTATCAAGAAAAGAAAATAGGAGGAGGAATGCTGCTAGTGGTGGTGGTGGATGGTAACTAGATTAGAAGATGATCTGGGTAGACCTTTCTGAGAAGATGGCATTTCACCTAATACCTGAATGACAAGAAGGCAGTAGGGGAAGGAGTATTCCCAGCAGAAGAAATAACAAATGGACACACTCTATGAATGGAGATAGACCCAGGTAAGAAGGGGAAAGGTGAAGGAAACAAGACTGGTGAGGTGGGCATGGCTTTGTGATAGTGATGAGTTTAGGTGCATTATAAGTTTACCAGGAAGCACTGGAAAGCCGAGTTGGGGTGAGGCATGATTTGATTAATTGGTAGACTAGGTAGAAGACTTTGGCAGTAGTCTAGGACAGACATAATCCAAATGCAAATCCTTCATTTCCTTTCCTTCCCTTCCCTAAATGCATTCTTTTTTCTGAAAAACCATAACTCACTCTTTTTTTTTTTTTATTTAACAAATATTTATGAAGCCAACACAGTGTGCCAGATGGTGTACTTGATGCTCTGATATAAAGATGAGTGATGTGATTCTTTTCCTCTCCTTAATGGATAGTCTGTGTTTGCTTGGGTATAGTTGGAATCAAAGGAGTACTTAAATCTTCCTGGGGAAGACAGGCTTGAACTAAGGTTTAGAGGATGAGTAGAAGCTGACTAGGTAGACAAGAGGATTAGTGAAAAGGGTATTTCAGGCAAAGGGGAGAGAGTGTATAAAAAATAGGGGCACAAAAACTATATGTTCAGTGATAGACAGATAGTTCTGCAAGGCTACAATATGTGTTGGAATGGGTAGAGATGAAGCTGGCTGAGTAGTCAGAGGCCAGAATCTGAGAGCTCTGTTTCCAGTGCTAAGGAGTTAGGTTTTATCCTGTAAAATACTGAGAGCCAACAAGACATTTGAGCAGGGTAGACATGGTATCAACTTTCCTTGTTATATATTTGAATGTGGTGGAGTTGATAAGGCTGAATTGGAGAAAACTATTCGAAGGTTATTGTGTAGTTGAAGTGAGATGCTAATTGCCTGGATTGGAAGAGATAAACGGACAAGAACAAGGAATTGAGGAGTCTCTATGAGGCTTGGTGCTTGATTGGATGGGGATGGCTAAGAGGGACAGAGGTAGAAGGTGGAACCTAGGGTGACAGATGGTACCATTCAAGAGGATAAAGAAGTCAGGAGAAGTGAGCAGGATCGTCGGAAACAGTTTTTAACTCAAGAGTTAGGACTGGGAGGCACGAGCACCTCTGGATACACCCTGTTGGAGGTGGAATGCAGGCATTAGAACTCTGGAGAATGTCAGAGCTAAAGATACAGATTTTTAAACTTGTTACAATATGCATTAGAAGCTAGAAATTGGTGTTCTTTAGGCTATATAGATCTCTAAAATATGTTTTTTTAATCCATGCTGCTTGTTTTTATTTGAGCCAGTGTTTAAAATTCCACAGATTTCACGTAGTAATAGATAGCAACAATATGCTGGGTTAAGAAGGGCTGCACCAGTAGATACTCGGGTGCTCTTTTTTTGCCGGAGTACCGAAGCATCTCATTTCGCCTATATATGTTATCTGCTTAGCCCCTGTTGAAACTCCAGGCAGAATACATAGAGTGAAAGGGGAACGGGATTAGAGATCAAAGTTCAAGGGAAGGCTAGACATTTTTAAGAGGAAAATCCCAGGGAGGAGAATGAGAGGAAGCACTCCTAAAGTTTTTGTTTTGTTTTTTACCTTCAAGTTTTTCTCCCTAGACTTATTTTTTGTAGCCTTCTCATTGACCTTGGGTAGCCTGCTCTCTCTGCACTGAGTCATCTATTTTGTCTCTATTAGAAAAATTCTTCCTAAACACTAGATCCTCACTATTTACACTGTGCTCCATGGATTGTGTTTCCACGTGGCAATTTCTTCTCAGCATTTCTTGGGAAGTTTTTCCAAATACTGAATCCTGAAAAGAATTCATTTGAGGAATCTGGGGGAAAGTATTGTAGTTCTCCTGCAATTATTAAAGCTTTAGAAATCAACATAGAGATCTTATTGGTTAGAAGAAATCTACTATGGTCATGTTGAAAGTAAGGGCAGGTAACACTGACACACAGAGCTGGAGGTCAGATTGCTATTTCTGGGGCCTGGGACCAGGCCACATGGGAGATGAGTAGTAAAGATCATTGTGATCTTTTGAGCATTTATTTAATCTCTGGTCCCCACAGGAGACTGCAAGCTCCATGAAGGTGAGAACGGTATGTCTTACGTCTTGTTCCCCTTTGGCACCTTGCCTCTTGCACATTTTGGTCTCTCAATCACTTGATGAATAACAGGTAGTGTTAGTTTAAAATAGGCAGGATAACACTTGTTTTAGAGCAGGATGATAGATGGATAGAGTTGTCCAAGAAATTTTCCCAATATATTGTGTGTGAGTTTCATAACTTTATTATTTCCGTTGATTTAGTTACCATATAGCCAATTAATTTGCTTTAAGTGGCAACACACATACACACACACACACACACACACACACACACTAATGTTTTATGTTTTCCTGGTTAAAGAGAGAAATTCAATGTCATGCTCACCTTGTATTTAAAAACAGTTTGTAGGCAGTGTGGCTGCTTTAGGACCATTATTAGAAATTGATTCTAATTGCCTTTGTTCAGGTATTACACAAAGGTATAATTTTGGATGGATCTCCAGATGGAAGTTAAACCATCTTAATATACAGAAATTCACCTTGTCAAAAAATTTCTGGAGAGAGAAAGAGAGATTGCTTTGCCATCGCAAAATGTTTTATTGGAAGACACTTGTGATGGTTTTATTAAGTATGTTGAAGTCATTAGATTCTTCAGCACCACTACCTCTCTGACATTTTACTTATCCTGTGTTTTGTAGCTTGTAAAAGCCAGGCTTGCTGGGCTCCCTCCAGAAAAACTGATTCACTCTAGGACTTGAACTTATAGACTTCACTTTCCTCATTGTTCTGTGACCCAGTAGACTTGGGCCAGCCCTAGAGGGAGAGAGTGCGGATTAAGATATGACCATTTATTCATTCAACTCCCATTGTGCACTTATTATATACCATGTACTGTTCTTAAGTATAGGCCTATAGCAGCACACAAAACAAACCAAATCCTTTACCGCCAAGGAGCTTCTATTTTTGTGTGATGGCAGGAGGGAAGGAAGGCCAAAGATAAACAAGTAAGGTATATGTAAGATTGTTGAGAAGTGCTATGGAAAAGAATGAAGTAGGAGAGGGGCCAGTGAAGCTGAAGTTTTGGTTGAAGGTTTGATTGGCCGCCATTATGAACTGGCAGGCCTCAGGATTCATCCACCTTACTGACGTGTTTTGTTCAGACCGCAAACTCGTTCAAAAATAAACCAAACCTGAATTAGTTCCCAACATTTAAAAGCCTTGACCTTTCACATAAAAGTCCCAATTTCTGGCTTTTACTGAAAAGTCAGAACATATGGCAGTATTCCAGCACCAGTTAAAGTTGGGTTCTGGCTACTCCCTTGAAACATAGCGTCATAGAGTTAGTATATAATAAGGTATATCTAAGGAGAGCAATACTTATTATAGCACTTACTGTGTGTCAGGAGCTGTCCTAAGAATTTGACATGTATTAACTAATTTAATCTTTAAAACAACCCTCCGCAGCAAATGCTAAATTGAAGCATAAAGAGATGAGGTCACTTGCCCAAGGTCACAAAGCTATGGAGATGATGGAGCCAGTAGTTAATCGTAGAAGATCTGGGTCCTTTGTCTAGTTCTAACTGTTATATGTATGCCTCTTTCCACTTTGCCAGCTGGTGAACTTTATTTATATTTGATGAGGCTGAGATTCCAGGTCTCTCTACCTCAAGATCTAGAGTAATTGTAGACCTGTAGGTGGACCTTCTTAATAGATCCTGCTCAAAGGGTAAGGGGGCAGTAGGGTGGTTGACACATCCCACTGTGGTACCCATCTGTCCTTTTCTTTAGTGCTGGCCCTGCCCTGGTGAGCACTTCCGGTGGATGCCCCAGTCCTTCTGCCTTACTGCGTTTCCTGCTTTGCTCCACACGATTGCCTTGACTTCCTCACAAATCCTAAGATAAGAATAAAAGGGCCTCATAAACTGCATTTTGCTAAGTAAAATATCCAACACAGGATGAAAAATGAAAGCTGATAATCTTTTCCTTTTTCCTCTTTTAATTCCTTTTTTTAAAAAATTCCATTTGAGTCATCAATTTTAGAAGATAAAACACTACAAGCGCTGTGTCTGTGTGCATGTATGTGTGCGTGTGTGTTCATGTGTCCGTTTCAGGGAGGTGAGTGCTTGTCACCGCTTAAGTGGTGGTGTTTGACTTCAAAGGACAAAACGTCATCCATTACCTGTATATTAACAGTGATGAAACTTAGCAACAATAAATATTTAGCAGTGCACGAATCCTTCTTCACCTCATTTACAGACTGATTGGAAGGTTTTCACAGCTCAAGGCACTGAAACTTGGCATCTACTCTGCTAGCCTAAGTTCATTTTTTATCTTCTTCCTTTTCACAAGTTGTTTCTTAGTTACAGAACATCAAACATAAGTTAGATGTAGTTTCAAGCTTTTAGGGACCAATTTTGGATTTTAAAATCTCTTATTAGACAACAGCCTCCAGAGACAGATATTTATTATAAAACAATATCTTTAAAATTCATATTATTTTCAATCTGTTTGATCCATGGATACCACACTTGTCAACATTATGAGCTATTGAAAGAATTTGGCTTCAGAGGAAGCCAAGCAAGGAAGGGGAAGTGAATGTCATTATTAACATTGGGATGAGGGCTGGCATCCTGTCCCTGGGGGGGCATCTCAGGCAGGGATTGGGGTAGTGGTCCCAGAAAAGCTAAGCTCAGTGCATTGCCTGTGGGCAGGAGTCAGGACTAGAGGTCCAAAGGCTGTGTCAGCCCCATAGTCCAGGCCAGCTCAGATCTCCAGAGATCATCAGCCTTCAGGTAACACAAGGCAAAATCCACAACACAACATTTTGACCCTAAATCCACACCTCTTTAGCATTTCTTGAATAAGCTGTGATTTATCTAAGAACATGAATGTTAGCAAGATTTTATCCCCCTTAGGGACTCTGCTGCTTATTAGCTGTGTGACTTTGGTTTCACCTACTTAACCTCTCTGGGCTTCTGTTACCTCTTCTGTAGTGTGAGGGTGGACTCAATGATCTCTGAGGCACCTGCTAGTCCTAACATTCTGGGAGGCTGTAGAAGGCAGTGGGAAAATAAAATTCCCTTTATAGCTTTCTTTTTATAAATCTATTTATTAGAACATAAGCGAAGAACCTCCGCTATGCTGAGTCTTCAGATTATGGGGCTTCTTTCTCCATTTCTTCTAAGGACCTGAGCCTTGGCGAGGAGATCTTGTTTTAGTGTCATTTTTTCGCTGGAGTGGCTAGAGTCCAGCTCTACCTGAAATGGTTTGTTTCCTTCCAATTCCTTGATGCAAAATGAAAGGGCCTTAATGTTGCCTCACATGCTGAAGGGCAAAAAGCTAATGGACCCTCCACCTGGCCTTGGCTACATGAGATCCAAAAGAAACACTTCTGGTGAACTTGCTTTTCCATTTTCATGATGCAGAGCTGCTGTGCTGGAAAGAGGAGCCAGGGTTGGAGGCAAAGCCCTGGTTTCAGATCCTGGCTCCGCCACTCTGAACCTTAGAGTCTTCATTCTGAAAATGAAAATAGAAACAACACCAGGTTGCAGTGAGGGGGATACCTCATTCACATCCAAGGTACTGTTGTTAGAGTTTCAGCAAAACAGGACACATATGCATGTATATTTAAAACAAAAATTTCATGAAACATACCATGGGCAATTCACTTTAATGTTTTTTTCTCTTTTTATCATTTATTTCATTTCTTGTTAAAATACTGATCGTGACCCACTAAATTGATTTCATGACCCATTCATTGGTCGTGAAAACCCTGACCTAGCACATACTTGATCATTTCTTTTTCCTTGGGAATACCAGAGTTTGGACATGAATGTGTCCGTGCAGCACCTCTGCATGACCAGGATCACCTCCCCTGTGCCCAGAGCCCATGTTTACTCCTCTAAGATAAGGGAAAGAGTACAAGCTTAAGGAATGCTTCCGGCTGAGGGACTTAGGAGCTGTGTGACTTTGAGTGAGTTACTTAACCTTTCTATATCTCAGTTTCCTCTTTTTTAAAAACTGGGATAATATCTCTCTCGGAAGATTAAATAAATGTATGTGCAGTGCTTAACATGAAATAAGCACAAATTAAGCACTCACTTAAATGGTGGCTTTTATTAGTTACTTTGCCATCCAGCTTTCGCTCTTCCCTTCAGGATGTTCTTTCCCTCTGTTCTCAGGTCTGTGTACTTGACCCCTGTAATAGTGCAGAGATCTCTTTGCTGGCCTGATAGTTCTGCCGCCAGACCAGTTCATCTTGCATAACAAAACCAGACTAAGTTCCCATAAACACCACTGTGTTTCATCACCTCACATTCCTGGTTGTATCCTGTTATCATTTTCCAGTTTCCATATAAGTACTGTAAATCCAGACTCTTGAACCTGACATTTCCTACCCCTCTCAGTGACGTCAGCATGACATTCATTCCTTCAGCAAACCCACGTCCTGGTGCTGGCAGGGCTCAGCTTCTGAAGACTCAGCAGTGAACACATGTCACCCTTCCCTTTCGAGAGGTGAGGACATAGGCAATAAACAAGTAAACGTATAACTATAGGATGTGAAACTGTGTATATTAATTTGGGGTAGTTATAAGTGATATGAAGGAAGAGAAAACAGTGTAAGAGAAGACAAAATGTGAACCTATTTCACCTACTTCAATCTTCTGCTTTAGCTCCAATGATGTCGCACCAGCATGTGTGGCCACTCTCTCCACCCAGACTGCCCCTTGCCTTTGCTTTGCCCTTCAGGGTGCGTCCATTCTTCACAGCTCTGTTCAATCCTTCCTGCTCTGGAAAACGCTCACAGTCTCCTCAACCTCTTCATGCAGCATTTTCTGTCTCAACTACTTCTTTATCCTGCTTTGTATTATTAGCTCTTTTGATATGTGTATTTTTTTTTTAATCCCATTAACTAGATTATGAGGAGAAACAGCATGTTCTTTTTTGCAACTCTTATGGTCCTATTATATCTCTTACATGGTAATGATCAAGAAAATGCAAAGTTATTGGTAAGGGTGTGAGGAAATGAGTGTTTCCATACCTGGTTGTTAGGGTATTGTTACAACTATAAGGCAACTGGGCAGTTTCTGTCAAAATGTATAATGTGCATGCTCTATGACCTAATAATCCCATTTACAGTTATCTTTTCTAAAGAAATACTATCCTAACATCAAGGTGAATGTACAAGAATGATTATAATTTTTTTGTAGTATTTAAGAAATAAACTAAGTGTATTAGTATAGATTATGTTACATATATCCAGTGGAATACTATGCACTTGTTAAAAAGAATGGAGTGGGTCCATATTTACTCATCAGAAAGATGCCCTTGATATATTATTACATTTTTTTTAAAAAGCTGAAGAACAATTTTGAAACAATGAAGACAAAATAAACTGTGTGCGTGTGTGTGTGCACGCACGCACTGATTAAAAGGGAAATGAACCAACTTCACCAATATGACTGACTACTGACCAAAAAATGAGATTTAAGTCTATTTTGGGAAAGATGTATAGATTTCTATAAAAGTTAACTGGTTGGCCTCAGTTACTGTCATTTAAAACAAGAACGGAGAAAAATTGAATTTTTAAAAAATTAGTTGCCCTTTTTGTCTCAAATTTAAAGTTATATACTTTGTAATTCTATCATCATTACTAACTTTTAATCCATTGAATCATAAAGGCATCTCCTCTCAACTATTTTAATACTCTCCACAGCATTCCCACTAGGTAGATGCCCAGCCAATATTTGCTTTATGCAATAGTAGAGAACTCATTACCTGTGAAAGTGGCTGATATATTTTTGGACAACTCTGATTATTAGAATTCTTTTTTCCCTGAAACCAAAATCTCTCTCCTTATAGCTTCCTTCATTGTTCTTATCGCTTCCCTTTGGGGACATATAGAACATTTTTCTCTCAACAGTCTATCTAAAATTTGAAGGCACTTGTTATTATTTTAATAATTTACCTTGTTCCCTGCATATAGTTAATTTTTAAAACATCTCTTAGTAGCTCTGTCTTGTCAGCAGAGAAATTAATCAGTATTAACGTTGATTAGGGCTTAATTCCAAATCTAGATATTATTATTATTATTGGATAATAAGATAGGTAGATTTGTGGCTCTCTGTAAATGTTCTAGATTGTGGGCTTCTAGAGGAAAGAATTTTTGTTTTATAAATCTTTATTTCTTCCTTCTCTCCCACTCCCACATTACCCATGATGTAGTTAAACTTATTATGTGCCTACTGTCTTTATTAAATAGATGGCTTAATTAATTGTATCCACCTATGTATATAATAGATTTCTCTTGATATACTAAATACAATATTTGGCTCAGGTATTTTCAAATCTAAGGAATATTGGTCTCTGATATTTTACCATGAAATGTTATTAGGCTGCTGACATTCTATGTGACTCTATTCTGATTGGGAACTCCACAATATTACTTTAGCTATTAAAGAAAAACCTTTTGAACAAGTAATTTTTGACAAATGGGCTTATATAGACTATGTCTCTTAGTCCTAGGAAGTGAAGCTTAAAAGCTCAGAAAACTTCTATTGAGTATCTTTTTAAAGTTTTTAAATGCTTTTATACTAAGTTTGGATTTAACGCACTGATGATTAATGTCCTATTAGTAGATAGTACTCATTATTTTATTTATTATGTATATGTTTTTACCAATTACTTACATATCTTTTGTGGCCGTTGTATTTTATTGATAATAATATCTTCAATTTTTATTGTTTTTTAGCTGCTTACCACAATATTGACAGGCAACTGATTGTGTGGCCTAGTTCTAATTATAGATACAGGCTACTTCACACAGAGCTAGATATTTCTAAGAGACTAAACAAAACGTGTAATGCTGTGAACAAAGGAAACAGCAGCATGTTTTTACTGTAAATTGACTGTTGTCATAAACGATAATTATCAACACAGTGTTGGTATCATGATACTGTCTTGGCCCTCATCGTTCAAACTATTTCTCTTTGTATTTTACTATGATTTTTTTAAGGGGGGAAACCCAACAACTGTCAATCTAATCATTATATTCAGCCTACATTACCAAGCAAAACATATTTACAACTAGATCTACACTGTTTTTACAAGTTTATTAAAAACATGTGTTGCCCAGTGCCAGGAATAGCTACAGCAAATGCTAACACCAGTAGGCAGACTGTCTCTTCACTTTCTTCTGAAGCTATAACTACCCCATCACTTTAACTATGAGTTATAAAGTCGATGTTCCTGTGTGAAAATGTATATTGCAAATAAGACCGTGTGTGTGTGTGAGTGTGTGTGTATGAGAGAGAAAGTGTGTGTGCAGGGTGGTGGTGGGGAGGGATGTGCGGATGGAGGGAGCAGATAAGGGGAACCAGGACCATGACACTTCTTTATACCATTGATCTGGAATTACAGGCCAACAACTAATGCAGTAAAGCTAAATCATGGGACTTTGGGCTCTTTGGTGTATTTTAAAGAAGCATGGCATTACTGTGATATACTTTAAGCTGCATTTATTTTCTTTGTAGGATTTTAATGCTTTTTAGTAGTCTTCATTGTAATAATTTATTTGTGTAATTATTGGTTCACTAACCCTCCGCACAGCTCTACCACCCTTGAATAGCCTGTAGATATCACAGGACTCTTTCTATCTTGTTTACCACTGCTCCTAACATAGAGTAAGAGCTCAAGAGGCACTTGTTAAGTGACTGAATATTTGAAAGAAAGGAAGGACAGAGGAAGCCCATTTTCTCCATTTGGCAGGTAATCCTCATGAGCTACTCCATCCGACATTGTTCCTTCCTTCTCTGAATTCCTCTGGTCCATGTATATTAATCACTCAGTTCATCACTTGGCTATATAATGTATTATGTTACTCCCTAGCTGTTTGAGGTATGTACATCTAGCTCCACATTAGTTTACTGACTCCCCAGGGCCTTTGTATTATTTCTTTTCAGCAACTAATCTGGTGAGGCATACACTGGGCATTTAGTACATACTTCGTGTCTTCACTGTGTTAAAATAGATTTCAAACCAATGTGAGAAATAGCATTCTATCATCTGGTCTGAAACATCCGCTTATTTCATTCTTCAAAGACTCGATGAACTTCCCAAGAATTAATCCAATGGCATTGAATGATTTGGTATTTCCCTTAATAGTGAAGAGAGAACTTTCCACAAGTTACAATTGCTTTGTGCTGTTGAGTGATTGATAATGGATTGGTTTTCCATTTCTTGATGGCACATCAGGTTAAGTTCAAGAATGAGAAATATATTTTCAAAATGAAAAGCAAATGTCAATTTCCTTGTAATGGTTTCTTTCTAATAATATAATAATAATAATATAATCATAGTTAACTCTGGAAGGGTGCTATCATAAAGTATTACTAAATAGCAACAAATACCCACTTGCATGTGTTGCTGTCATTGTTAATTTACAAAGCATGTTAAACTGGTCTAACTGCTTGTTTTCTCCTCTGAATATGTATATTCATTCAGGCATATATAAAGATAGTACAGTATATATACAGAAGGAATCCTGACATGCTTTGTCATTAAAATTCTCTAACTTTCCCAAGGACTGCAATTTTCAGTCAAGTAGTTAATTTTTTTCTTTTTGTCTTATTAGTTTCACACTGTGCTTTGAGTAAAAGGATTAAGTACCTCATTGTCTCTCTACCAGGAAAGGTAGTTTGAGACAAATAGGTGAATTGCTTCACAAATGGAGAACAAAAATCTTAATCTTACTATCTGGAGTGACAGAAAGCCACTAGCATTCAGTGGCTACTGTAAGATACATAAGCCAGATGATCTAGTACTCCACACACAGTTTCCTAAACATTATGCCTTTTCCATAATTATTTTAATCTTTATAATGAAAAACTTGTCAAATATTTGACCCCAGAAGAAATCAGGCTAGAAGTTTACAGATGTCATGGAGTATTGTTAGGAATATAAAGAGTTGACAATGTTACCAGTTGTCAGAAAACTACTCTATTCCATGTGAAATAGAATCCAATTAGCATTTTAGAAATCTTCAAATCATGTAAATTCTGTTTACATTTGTAGGATCCTAACATCCTTGCATGATGATTTCATCATGAATTTCAGAAAGGCGAACTGATATAAATACTGATGTGAATACCGTGGGTGGCTTATATATAACAGCATAAAAACGCAAGACTCTATGGATTGCATAAGTATTGCTCTTGCCTTCCCGACTCTGTGCAGTCCCCTGACTGCCTTCGGATGCAGCTTTCAGGATGGAACTCTTGTCTAATTATGGCAGAGGAACCTAAGTATTAACTATTTTCCAATAATATTTAATAAGAGTTAACTGGGCAGCCTTCTAAGAAATACCTTTTTTTCTTTAGTCTTTTGTGCCTACTTTTCTGTATTATGTGATCTTAACAGGTTTTACAAAGAATAAAGCTCACTTACCTCAAAGTTGAAGAGTCATTCATGTTCTTTGGGGTGACTTTTCTTCTTAAAGTATGCTGTATCCTATTATATAGTTTTAGCACACACGTTTAGAAAAATAGTTTTAAGTTTTATCTAATCCAATTCTGTTGCACGAGCAAAGATAGATCTTTGATACAGTAGTGGATCATATCTACCCTTCAATTTAAAACGATAATGAAAAACAAAACAAAAACTCCTTAATTTATTAACTTTTACCATTTCTTATTTAGCTAATATTTCATTCTGTCCAAATATAAAATTCTCATGTATTGATAAAATTAACAGGGCCTTTTGGTCTGATAATGTTAGTTAGCAACACTTCTCATTTTTCAATATTAAATCCATTGGTCCTGTGTCTTAAAGGTTTGGTTTGATAGTGTTAGTAAGTTGTTTATTTATGTCCACGTGGAGAGCCTGGTCATAGAGTTTGGTTATGATTCTCCATATGTAATACTAGAAGACAGCCCTTCATTTCTGTGTTCAGGAGATAGGCTCCTTTAGCCATTCCATATGAACTTGTAACTCTAATAGCTCAAACCAGCATCGCATTCAGTGATTTCAAAATTGTAAAATCAACAGTGAACATGTATCATAACTGGTTAGAAAGTATGTCTCACATTTGGCTCTCTTCAATTTTTGCTGGAATTAACATAATAAAGCCTGAGTAGTGTGAACAGTCTGCTGTTACACTTTGCTGTGCTTCTAGCCTTAACCTCTTTTCTTTTGCTCCACAACTCATCTTTCCTATACCCTATGGCTAAAGTAACCTTCTTAAAACATCACCCAGTATAACCTCATTACACTGAAACTCTTGTTACTACTAACTGCAAATGAAAGCCGCATCCCTCAGCTGGCCACCTGAGGCCATCCATTCTCTCCCTGCTGGCCCCATCACTCACTGTTCCCATCTGTGAACTCCAGTGGATACATTCATGCTTCTTTCTCCAAGTATATCATCCACATTTCTTTCTACCTTTGCACTTTGCTTCTGGTGTTCTGCCTTCTAGTTGACGCACTGTGATATGCGGAAAGAACATGAACTTTAGATGGACTAGAATTGGATTCAAATCTTGGATCTACCAGTTAATAAGTTATTTAATCTCCCGGAACCTCAATTTCCTCTTTAGTAAACGAAGAATAAATGATAAGTGCTGAGAGGATTAAATGAGGATAATTTGATTTCACACACACACACACACACACACACACACGGACAACACACACACACTGCTGGTAGTAGGCATTCAACTGCTTTTTTTCCCCCCAAATCCCCTCTTCTCTCCTCAATTCTTATCGGAGAACAGACCATACTTTCTTTAAGTCCAAATTTAGCTGCTACGTTTCCATGAATTAACTCCACTTTTTCCTAGTCCTGAGCTAGAGCTTCCTTTTCAGAATTTCTTTAACATTTGCAGCCACTCTTTAGCACTAAGCATGGGTTACTTTGTGATGTGTTTATTTTATGTACTGAGGTGTACAGAGCAATTTGTCTCCCCTCTGGAGGAGTCATGTAGGCATAGATGCTATCCCATATGTATATACCTTTTTGTACCCCAGTAGTGGTAGTACACTGTAAGTGCTAGAAACTTAATGAACAATTGTTATTGCTGGTGTAACGATGATAATGATGTTTCGTGAAATCTCAAGTCATCCACCACATATTCCCACAAAACCAGCTTCATTTCATCTACCAATTTTGGACGTTTTTGAAGCCGGTGCTATATACCAATATATCTATACCAGTTACTTTGCCACTGTACAATCTGATGGTTGGTGCCCAGACTATCTAGTTGTTACATATTTTTATCTCTCCACTGCTTATGATACATTTTCTAATGCAAAATATTTATGAATTATTTTACATACTTATATTTCTTTACCCTTGGAAAGAATTCAACACTGCAACTTTCTTTTATTATCTGACTTGGAAAAGAAATAAGTGAGTTCTGATGAATTGTGTGCTATTTTCTGGGAATTTCTCCACTGACACATCTTTTGAACAGAAAGGATTTGTTCCCCAAGTTCTTACTCATGAGCTTTCAATAGACTTCAGATGTGGAGAAGCATTGCCCTCCTCAAATACGATTTGCAACTGCATTTGATTCACTTTCCTCCCTTTCATGAAATTGAGATGGACGGCTGAGCCAACTTAAAAAATAAGTGTATGTGAATTGTATTTTATTCTAATAATATTAGATTGCCCTACAAACGGATGCTTGATGCTGTAGGGCAAAATCACATATCTTGGATACTTTTTTTCTTTTTAAGTGCAGTGAAAATTAAAACACACTAGAGAGTAATGTTGACTCTGAACACCACAATGTGGTCTATTTCAAAGTGAGGTAGCTATCTGGAAGAGATTTTCAGCTTTGGATTATGTTGGTGCTAATGGTTAAACCTGCATACCTTGTCTTTGATGTTCTGTCTGGGATCATGTGAAGTGATGGGATTAAAAATAAACTGTACACCTTTCTTTTGATCTAAGTAGCCAAAAGGAAAAAACAAAAAAAACCTGTCTCCTGCTATAATTTAGCAAATACCACTGCTCTAACAAAACTGATAAGATGGTGGGGCTCAGTTTCCAGATTTGACAGGTAGCGTATACTAAAAGGTTTTCATATCCATTGTCCTTTTTTCTGAAACAATGTAATTCCAGACATTGCTATATCAATGTGGCTTTATACCATCTACAAAAATCAAGGGAGGTTTTAGTTAATTTTAGGCAACCTCTCTCAAATGACTTGCTTCACTGTTAACTGATTACACAATAGATGATTTAAGACTGTGGGTCAGTTAGCTAGAAAGCGACAGTAAAAAGATGCTGGCCTAAGAGTTTTACCTTGCCATCAGAGCTAGGCTTTTCTTTAAAAAGGACCTGTTTATTGTATATTTTCCAATGAAAACTGCCCCATCTTGTACTAGGTTGAACGTATATATATATATTTACACACATACATATTCACATACTTCAAAGACTCTAGTCAATATAAAAACTATCCACTCCGAACTGTGGTTATTTCAAAAATGAATGCATGTGATGTTCAAATATTTTCTATTAGGGGGAAAAAAAGGTGGGGGAGAAGGGGAACAGATGCTTTCCTCAGGTGACCTAAAAAGGCTGAGCTCACATTGAATGTGCCTGGAAGATCTTAGCCCGAGCTAGCCGTTGTAAGGTCTTTCTTTATGAAACCCTTTGGTGTTTTGAACAGATCTTTTAGTGGACAGGTGGCTTTCTCTACGTACGGGCAGGCCACAAAAAAAACACACCAAAAAGAGATGGTAAGTTAAAGTTCCCTTTACAGTATTTAGGATCTTAGGAGGTGTGATGAGAAATCCAGGAGACAAGACCAAAACTGAGCTCTTCATGTTCTTTCGAAGACCAGCCTCCCCTCCTCTTTCTGTCTTTGCTTTCATCATCATTGTTTGCTTCTGTTTTGTTTTGTTTTTCCTGTAAATGATGCTGCATTCTGTTCTTCCAGGTTCAAGCTGTCTCTTAGTTGGCCAATGGCGTAACATTTAAACTCCTTAGCACATCTGCCCTCAAGGTTTTCCACAATCCCTCCTCTTATCTCACTTCTTTCTGGTCAGTCACTATCCCCTCTTCAAGCTGGGCTGACTTCCCTCCTCTGTACTTTGCTGAACACTGTTCCCGGTGCCTGGATGCAGACTAGCCCTTAGTTTCTTTGTTTTCTCCACCCAGCAGGCCTTTCTCTCCTGAACTGAAGTGTCATTCATACTGTTGAAAGTCTCCCGGGAAAAACATAGCAACCAAAAGGCATCTTTTCTCCAAACTCCCATGCAGAATTGTCTGTAGCTTTCTTGCCATCTCGACAAAGGCCAAACTCCACAGCAGAGCATATGGGGCCTTCATAATTATCTTTCCAGCCTCTCTTCTTTCCCAGCACCCTCGACCCACCTCTCCGCACACACAGAAATGGTACAGTCCTGTCCTACTGAACCAAGTCCCCCAAACAGGTATGTCTGTCTGTCTGTCTGTCTCTCAGCTTCCCATATTCTCTCCTCCGCTTGCCATGTGCTCCTTCTCCCCGGGGCTCACCCTCACTTATCTTTCAAAGCTCCTCTAAGCAGCCTCCTCGACTCTGGCTCCTGATCCTCTCCTACATGGCCCCAATCCACTCTGATCCTAGCCCTTGTCACACAGCACTGAAATTGTCCCTCTTTCTTTACTTCACTAGACCGTGAGCTCCTTGAAGTCAAGACCACACTTTGTTTATTACTGTATCCACAGAACAATGCCAAATATAAGATACTAATGAGATTTGCTAACACTTAGAACAGATGTGGTGCTTGGGGTCTGTCTTATATTATGGTTAACCATAACTATTTCCTATTAGGACATAAGTTTCCTAACAGCAAGGGTTGTACTTTATACAATTTAATTCTGAGAGTGTATTGAAGACTATGAGTATGTGGCAGATATTTACTGAATACTTTTTCTTTATTCCTTCGGACGAGTGTTGCTCTTCAAACTGCTGTCACAAAGCTACACTCATTTCAGGACTGATATCATTTCTTAAGATAGTTTAAGAAATCTCTTTCACAAATAGTTTAGGAAACACCCAAGAAAATCAGCTTTATTACTTACGGTGACTTAAGATGTTATTCAGCGTAGTCCTCACATTTAGTTTCTTTTGAACTCTAACTTCTGGTGATGAGTTAAAATGCCTCAACCCCTCAGTTTTGCAATTTTGAGCATTTTTAGTCTATAGGACTGCGCAATTCTCAAGGGCAATCACAACATCTAGCACAGTATCTTCCTTAAAGATATAAGTGAAGGAATGAATGAAGGAAAGAAATATGTGACCACCTCTGAAATACACTCATATATTTTCAGTGATATCAACATAACTGGAGTGCACTTTGGAAGATAGAAGTTATTTCAATGTGCTTCTGGTAGCAAAATGAAAAATAATGATAATCTGTTTCCTTGTCCAAAGGTTGTGCCCTGCATTTTCTGAGTTGGGTAAGGAGCTTTTGAGTCCCTGACAGGTGTGTCGGTATTTGGGTGTGAGTACTTCCCATCATCTGATAACTTTCTTGAAGTCCTTTCTTTGAAGTCTCCCTTTTCAGTCCCCATCCTTGGGATTCTAGGCTTTCACCTACTTAAGCTTCTTTCCTCATAAATTCTTATTTTGGTCCATCCCATCTTTCTGTTTCTTTCCTTTCATTCCAGTTATTGGATTTTCTGACACCTTATTGCAAGATTCTCTTATCTTTACGGTCATGAACTTTTAGGGTCTTAGTGACATATGTAGCTCATTAGCATAGATACTTTTAGTGTGTACAGTAGACAAAAGAAGAATGTTTTTAAAAAACAGAGTTCTAGGCCTCCAAGTAGGGCATACAGAAAAATCATTTTAAACATTGTTTTCTTCTTTTAGAAGGATGGGTAAGTCTAGTGAAATAAATGAGCAATGTCAAGTGCAAGTTAACTCAGGCAGAAGGAAGTGATAATGAAGTCAAACAATCATGGGACACAGTTTCTTTAAAACAAGAGCCATGAGGATTCATTGTATTGTAAGAGTGGTACAGTTATCTTTGCTGTCACACTCATATGCATGCATATTTGTACATATGAGCATATAAAATTAAAACTGAATACTGGATATTTTCTGCTTTGAAGTTTAAAAATAATTTTAAAGTAGTCAGAAAGTCAACTTTCATTCACTTCTTTTGTGGAGTATTTAAAGAAAAAAAAAATGCCCATGGAAGTAAAGGGGACATATTATTTGCATACCCCTTTGCTATTATTAATTGAGAATACATATCCCCTCTTTTTACCATGCTGACAGAGTGGCACATATTTCTTAAGGCAGGCTATGTTCTCAGCAAGGCAGCCATAGCTTTCCATAAGTATACAAGTAGCTTCAATGACATTTCATCACATGGTTTCCAGTGTACAAGTTTCTAAGCCTTCAGGCTACTGGGTCACCTTTAAAAAGGAACCATGTCATTTGAAAGAAGTTTAAGAAAGCCAAGGCCAGTTCTAGTCAGTGTATTGGAAATGGGTAGTACAGTGTTCACAGTTGCTCCTTTGCCTTTCTGGTCCCTGTAAACCTCCACTTAAAAATAGGAGTGACTCAGAAGTCAAAAAAAAGATGGTGACTATATGGGATGATATCAAAGACCTTCTCCCAGGGACTGTAAGCTAATGGCATATTGGATTTGTGAATGTGTGTCAGAAAATATATTTATCTTCCATTATGGAACAAAATAAAGCCCTTGCCATAGCATAGAGTTTGCCGCATTTATTTTGGAGGAAGCCTCCAACTTGTTCTTACTCATTCAGGGGGTTATCAGGGTGATGATAGTAGAAAGCTCCCAAGCCCAGGAGCCTGAAGACATGGTTCTAATCCCAACCTTGACAAAATCAGAGCTCACTTAGTCATATCCGTGAGTTAAATTTTCTAGAGCAATGTTCCCTAAAATGTGTCCTATATATATAGTCCCGTGAAATACTCCTTTAAAAAAAGTGGGGGAGAGGGACAGCCTGGCATGCTTTCATCTCCTGTGACTCTTCACAGAGCATGTTTGCATATTCAGCTCTTTGAGAATCCCCGCAATAAGTAAATCTACATAACTTTATTTAATCTAGTACTTCCAAAACTTATTGAACCACAGATTTTTTTTTCATAGAACACTTATTAAAATCCTGAGAAACTAGTATTTTCCTGAACACACTTTTGGAAAAGGCACTTTTAGACCTTTGGCTCCCCACCTGAAAATTGAAGGGGTAAAACAATAATTTCTCTGGTCCCTATTAGGTGTCAAATTCCGTGGTTGTATAAAAATTTCAATTGCATGGTCACCAGAGTCAATGCCAAGGGAGAAGGATGATTTTTCTGACAGAAAGTAGGCGAAAACAAAGGTTTTTTTTTTTACACGTGTGTTTACTATCACATAAGCTATCTCTGTCTCCGTCTTGTGCTCCTTCCGACTCCTTTAGAAAACAATTTAAAATCCACAAACTGTCCCTTAACTTTAATTTTGAATTTAATTTAAATTTAATTTCTATCGAGGGATAAAAATCCATGTTAAATTTCCTCTACAGTATCAGTTTAAAACTGTGTGTATGGTAAGTCTACAAGAAAAAAATAAGAATTTTTCTTCAAGTCTTTATGATGGTAGTTGCTTTTGCCCCCTCTCACCCACAGTATATGTTCCTCAGAGATCAAGAACAGTATTCTCTTAATTCTTTTTTTTTTGAAAATTTATATTTTCATTCTTCTCTTTTTTCTTTTCCCTGCTTCCTTCAATAAACAGAGTATGTGTTGTGTGCCCACAAAGTGGCAGGCACCGTGCCGCCCACAAGGGATGCAGGAGGGAGCAAAATGATATGAGGGCTTTACCCGATGAGCCGAGAGCTTAGCTGGGTGAGGGACAAGAATCAAGTAATCTCACAAACGGAACAGGAAAAGTTCAATGCTATCACATTCAACAAGTAATAGATATGTGGTGCCATCAGAGTATATAATTGGAGATTTGTCATAGGGAGGGCAATCAAGGAAGGCTTCCCTGAGGAGGTGATGACTGAGCTGTGTGAAAAGGAAGAGTAGAAGTTTGCTGACAGTGAAAAAAAAGAGATAGTATTCATGGACCACAAAATAATTCCACATGTGTTACTGTACTTAATCTTTACCTGTAATTTAACACATATTTGTTGAGCTTCAATTACATGCCAGGGAAGAGGTAACCTTTAGATCTCCCTTTGAAAGAAAGGGACTGGTAGCCGAAAGGATAAGGTACTTGACAAAGAATCATAGTAACTTATAATTAGTCAGGACGTCAATTTTTATATTTCTACAAATGTCTTGGTGACATTATAACACTATACAGAACGTTACATAAATATGAGCAAAACAACCTTTTAGACATTCATCAATTTCTTCCCTTTTGCAGGGAGAGGCACTTTGGAACAATGTTCATTCATTTATGTTATAGTCTCAGGATCACTGAGGGTTAGTACTAGAAGAATCCTTCCAACCACTTCATCTTACACATGGGGAACCCTAATGATGGTGTCATATTTTAAATATGTTACAATTCAGAGTCATCACTAGTCAGGCCTTTCTCCCATTTGTCTAAGTTTGACTTCTTATTGCATACATCATGGATCAAAGTTCAAATATCACCCCCAGCAAGTCTTAGAGTAAAATTCAATAATATGGTTGGTTCATTAGGCAAGTGGAACTTCTCTTCACAAAATCAGCATCTTAGAGGAACTTGGCTGTGCCACTTGGTGACAAGGCAGAAGACTCCGTGTCAGAGCATCTGGTTCTAAGGCTCAGTGTTCCACTGCACATAATATCGGATACACTGTAGTTGCTTCTTATTTGGGGGAAAGTACTCAATACTGGATAAATTTTTTAAAAGGAAATTCTACCACTTTATCTCATGTTTTTGAAAGTGTACGGGTATACAGAGAGTTGTACTCTTGTTTTTAAACTATTGAAGAAGAGAAACATGTTTAGAACTGGGATTGAGATATGAAACTAATACCTACTGTAAGTAACATGCTCTCTGTCTGGCTGTGATGGGATCTGCCACTGTGTCTCTGTGTCACTGTAGCTATGGGGAATAACTCTTAGACTCTTCATTGACCCATTCATAAAATGTCTTGATGAAATTTTTCAAATTGTTTGCCATCTAATTATCTATCTCCCTCTCTACCCTCTCTATATATGTATATGTCAAATGCTGTGAAGTAAGTCTCAAGGTATAGTGAAGAAACTCCTATCAGAGGATAATTATTCTTGGTTATTGAGTTTATATTACATTCACAACAGTGAATGATTATGAATAAATATTTTTTACTGGGGAAAGAAGCAGGTGGGGTTAAGAAGAAACATTTCTTGAGCACTTGACATACTTCAGGCATAGCCATTGTAATTTAATTCACAAAAATGTAGGCATTATCAACATTCTTATGATACAGAAACTGAGGCTCAGAGAGATTGATTTTTTGACCAAGGTCACACAGTAAGTGGCAGAGTTGAGATCTGAACCAAGTGCTTCTAATTTCAAGTCAGTACTCTTTCTGAAATGGAAGCAGTGGAGTATTTTTCTTCTAAAATCATCAAGCTGTTGAAGTGTTGTGTTGCAGAAAGACTTAATGAGAATTGAACCATCGAGTTGTTATAAGGAGCTTTCTATACCATTTTACCAAATTGCCAGAATTCCAGTATCCTTTTCTCTTTTTGTCTGAACACAATACATATGTCTAAAAAGGTTTGATAATAAAGTAGAAAATTGCTTTTCTTAGGCATTGATGAGTGTTATGTTACACTTTGAGATGGTTATCTG
Organism: Balaenoptera borealis; assembly: GCF_965194805.1. Taxonomy (NCBI): domain Eukaryota; kingdom Metazoa; phylum Chordata; class Mammalia; order Artiodactyla; family Balaenopteridae; genus Balaenoptera; species Balaenoptera borealis. The sequence goes on from NC_138863.1 coordinate 86,344,015, forward strand.
AAACATGTGTCTGTGGAATATTGTACGTAAAATTTAAGAAGGGTTGTTCTTCAAGGTTTAAAACAGAATAGAGTCACCCTAGGTTATGTGTTTGTTAGTTTTCTGTCCCTGCCCCCATGGCCTTCAGCATCTCCTCCTGGCTCCTGGGACACATGGGCTATCACCACCAGGTCCCTCTGCCTGAGATGCTTACCCCCTCCCAGGCCTGAAGACAAGCCAGCCTTGAGTGGAGGGTGAGGGGACCCCAGCACACAGAGTGTGTCCATGCTGTTGATGGTCCAGTCAGCCCTGAAGGACAGCTCCTTGTGGATAGCCAGTCAATATTTGCCATTTCGATTTTGTACAAAAAAATGTATTGAGATAAAATTCACGTAACGTAAAATTAACTATTTAAAAATGAAGAGTACAGTGGCATTTAGTATATTCTGTTGTGCAACCACCACTTCTGTCTAGTTTCAAAACATTTCCATCACTCTAAAGTAAAAGCCCTTACCCTTTAAGCAGTTTCTCCCCATCCCTCCCTCTCCCCAGCCCCTAGCAACCTCCAGTGTATGCTCTGTCTCTGTGGATTTATCTATTCATATGAATGGAATCGTACAATCAGAGATTTTTTTTGGTCTGGCTAGTTTGCCTTAGCATAGTGTTTTCAAAGTTCATTCATCTGTCACCGTGTATCAGTATTTCCTTCCCTTTTATGACTGAATAATATTCCATAGTATGTATATATACAATTTATTGATCCATTGATGGGCATTTGGGCTGTTTCTATCTTGAGACTATTTATTGAACATACTACCTATAATTAAAAAGCCTGTTGCAAAAGCTCTTGAAATTGGGCAGCTTACAGTTGCAAAGGGAGCATCATAGGGCTGAACCCACCATTAAGGTTCTTTTTGATGCTGGACTCACTGAAATGTATTGTTGTGTTACTTTGATTAATGATATATAATGTATATGAGTTACATGTACCAAAAATATAGATATTTTTTCAATGTAATATGTAGTTATTTATGACGTTTTTGTTTGTGTTCAATACTGAATTTAGTAGAATTACACAATGCCTGTTTGGGTAGCTCAGGTTAGAGACACAAAAATAAGTTCTTCCCCAAAGTTCTAGTAACCGAAAGTATTAAATATACCTCTTTGTCAATTAGTAAAGAAAGGCTATTGAAAACATAAAATTATCCGGCATGTCTACATATATAATAATTATGCATCCAAGCCTTTTCCTTTTGAAACAATTTATGTATTACATAAACCTAAATTTCTCATCCAAGTATCATTTCAAGAGAGGCAAGCTTAAATAATGGAGGCAATGGGGAAACATAATATTACGATAATGTTCTTTGGTGCGGTTTGGAAGGTTTTAGGAAACATTTGGAACTATTTTTCTCATGTAGTCACTTAACTATTGAAGTGTTATGATAGCGTTTCCCTCTGCATTGTGTACAATACAAAAGGAGTCCAGTTAAAGGAGACATCAACTCTAAATATTCTGATTAGAGGGATTTCCACCAATGAGGAAATTACATGCTCTAATATCCTGATATTAGTTTAATAAAAAGATGCAGGGAAATAAAGAAGGGCTAGGTGATTTAGGGCATCCCTTTTGCTTTCAGGTGTCCATTTCTTTGCAGCTTCATTTAAGAAAACTACATTAAAAATTCTCAAATGGATGGAAAAGGACCTGAATTTTCAGAGTAAATATGCCCTAGCTAAATTGATGTGATTTTTTGTTTTTTTGAGGAATATTTCTAACTAGATTATAAGCCAAAACTGTTGAAATGAAGAAAATGTTTAAACTTTTCTTTTACTTACACCATCATTTTTGGCCTCTTTGAAACTTAACAGGTATGTGTCTCAAAAGTTCTGAACATCTGTCAAGTGTTAAATTAAGTTCCCTTGTGAATTGATAACCATTATGTAGTTGCATCTGACATATAGATACTAAAAGGTGATTGTTTCTTATTATAAAATAACTATGACCTTTCTATAAATTTAAATTATAACACCAATTAAAAGTGTAATGCTTTTTAAAGATATATAATCTGTTGAATAAGGAAATGAAAGCTCTTTCATGTAGGCTTTTAAGAAGTGTAGAATATTTTTGTTACATTTGAGCTTAAGAACAACCATTCCTGTTGAGGGCTGCAGTGCTATCTATTGTCAGGGACAACTAGAGAATATGGCTGTGCTATACATCGGAATGGATGGATTTCCATATCAGTGAACGTTGGGGAAAGTACTTGAGAGACCAGACCTCAGGAGAAGGGAATTTGTTTCAGGCTGTCACTAACGTGGTTTTTCCCAACTCCTCCTCCCCTTAAAGCAAAAATAAAACGGAACAAAACAAAACAGTAGTTCAGGCACCAGGTAGTTTAAAGGAGACAGAAGAATTCTCAAAACCACATTGATTTTTAATTCAACTCTACTTAAAAATAAAACATACACACGATAGCACTTTGAGTGGGGAGGAATGAGAAGTGTCAGCAACTTCAATCAAACAAATGAGATATTTTTCCATTCTCAAATAGTATTTTCTGAGAAAATGGACTAGACTTGGGATCTAAGCCAAGCAGGGTATCTAGAGACTACCACTTCTCATCCTTTTGCAACCTTGACCAAAAAAATGAAGCCTAAGACACAGGCCACTAACAAGTGTCTGATGTCCAATGGAAAACAAAGGGTTAACTGTTTCTGTGCCAGCGCACAAAAGTAAGCTCCCTGGAGCTTATAACAGGAGACAAATAATAACAAGGTGGGAGCGGGCTGTGCCGTGGTGTGTGTGCACATGTGTGAAACACCCAACCTTGCTAGGGTCGTTTAATCTAAAGCCTGGAAGCCAGACTTGCATCACTCTGTCCAGGACTTGGTTCTAACTTAGTGAGAGACTTTAAAAATAATCCTAGAATCTTTCATTGGCAAGTATCTTAGTAGTTAGTGCTTTCGGGGGCATAGCTCTGACAGTTCATACATTTTACCTTAGGAGGAGACAAAATTTTATTTCCTTGCTATACCTGTTCACCCTGATTCTGTCCTCTTGAACAGAGAACAGGCAGAAAATAAGTGGACTCTGTGACTGTGTAAGAATCCTGGCTATATGAAGATTTGCTCTTCTCAGCTTTGTTCTGTATCCACATGGCTGCGCTCATACCCTGATGCCTTGCTTTCTTCCCTCATTTATGTCTCTCTGGAATTAGCCATTATTTTACAATCCAGAATATGTTTTGTACTTTTCTACATTGTCTTTTCCATAGGGTAATGCCTATCTATTCTCTCAGGTTTTGAAATGTTTCTCTAACCTCAGCTTATACCAAATCCTGTTGTCTCCATATTTTTCCTCTGTTGCTAAGTGTTTCACAATGCTAAGTGGCCGCTTTCTTTCAAGTTCCTGATTATTTCCACATCCCCTACTCATCCCTCCATCTCCGTTTGTCTGATTTAAGTCCAGAAAAGTAGTTTCCCTGCTTGCTTCATCTGCCTTCTTAGAGCTTAAACTCTTAGCAAAGTAAGTCAAGAATTTATCCAATGTTGTATTTTTGCCAAGCAAGACTTCCAGATGGTGTCCTCATGGTTGAAGTCCCCCACTACTACTTTATGTTACTTCTGTGCCAGTTTTGTCATCTCTGTTACCAAACCGTATGCTCTACCTGGCCTGGCAGTCTGGAGTGCACTTCTTTAAAAAAAAAAAAAAAAAATCCCCATTATTTTCTCTCGTTTCTCCAAAACACTTCCACCCTGGATTTGTAATCTTCAGGACAGCTATTATGATCTTGGTGATCTACCTAGCTCTCTCTTTTGAGCAAATCATTTTTGCTTTGGATAAAGTTTTCCTTTTGGCCTGGGTTTATTCTTAACAATAGCACTTATATCAAAAAGCTAGTATTTATTAAGTGATTACTATGTGCCGCATTCAGTGCTGGGTTATTAACATCTATGAGTTCATTTGATATGACATATACTAAGCTAACAGTAATTCCTATGATGTAGAGATCATTCTCTCCATTTTACCTATAAGGAAACTGGGGGCTCGGGAAAGTGAAGTAAGTTGCCGGAGGCTACTTCACCAACAAGGGATCAGGCCAGGATGTGAACTCAGAATCTTTATATTCCAGAGCTGGCATTTTTAGTCATTACACTGCTTCCTCTCCCCCATTCCCTTGCATCATTTTAGAAGTGAATCATACCCCTTAAGGGCACACCATCTTGCATAAAAATTCCAAGTTAAATCACTCTCTCGTTCAAACCTTGTGTATGAGTGTACAGACCCCTTAGGCTCAAAGTTTTTGTTCTAGTTGGTTTCCCTTTAATTTTTCCCTGAAACTTTCTGGGCATTTTTACCACTTGCTGCTTTGTTTTATCCCCCATGGTTTCAGGTTTTACAATTGTGTCTGAGTGTTTTTCTCCCTCTCTTCCTTCCAAAATTTAGCTTAGAGGTTTTTTTTGATGATGTTGGCAAATTAGAGATATTCTTTCCTGGCTTCATGAAAAACACTTTTTCTGATGTACTCTTTCCTTTGTTGGAGTTTATAAAACCAACTCTTAGCACTATCTATGGAGTCACCAGTTTACGCCTTATATCCTATTTTCTCTTCCAGGTTTATGACCTTCCTTTTAAAAAAAAGATACACACCAGGCATCCATACCCTCTCACCATACCCACTGCCCCACGCCTCGCCTCCCCCCCCCCCCCCCACACTAAGTCCTTTAATTTTCTTCCCAGGGGGCAGTTATAGCAGTTCTCGATTCTGGTGGCCCATTAGAATCACCTGATGTGAACAAATACCAGTGCCCAGGCCCCAACCCAGATCAGTTGAATTGAAGTCTCTGGGGATGGGTCTTAGACATTATTAGTATTTTAAAACTCTCCAGTATTTTAAAACTTCCGATATGCAACCACAGTAAGATCCACAGCATTACGAGCTTCATCTGGCAGTAGCATTCATTCCCACTGGAATGAACAGAAGTGGGTACATTTTATGAGTCTCAGCAGGCTCCATCTCCCACTAATATTCATGCTGTAGAAAGACAACGTGCCTCTTACTGAGCCTGGCTATGGCTTTGTTCCCAGGAATGAATAAGTTCCGTGAGGATTCTCTTCTGACTGCAACTAGTAAAAGTATTATGCTTACCTCCTAAGGTCTGAGAATCCTCCTAGAGCTTTGTGGTGCATCTGGAATCACCCTCCATGGAGAGCCCAGAACCTTTGGTGTACTTCCAACCGCACGCTTTTCTTCCCATCTCTCTTGGCATATATTCTTTTGCTGACTCTTCTCTTGTCATTTCTTTTCCTCTACTATGTTAACATCTTTTTTTAATTGTTTTTCCTTCTGCTTCTGTTTTAATCTAGGTCAGAGAGACATCCTAAAGTCTATTCATCTTCTCCAGCACGAAACAAATTAACATGTAGGGTAGACACAACTAAGCAGGAGCGCATACAAAAATATTATCTATAAGATGTGACTCCAATTTTCTAGAGCTTGGTTTTTAGTTGAGAAGGAAAAAGAAAGGTATGTGAGAGCAGCAAAGCACGTGTAGTCATCAATATTAAGGAGTCTCAGAGAAAGCATTTTGAAAAAGGTGGGTCTTGAACTGAAACTTTCAGGATAAGAGTAGAAGGGCACCTTGGTTTGATTGAACAATGTCAGCGAAAGTGTGATGATGACATTCAATATGGATTATATGGGGGGGATTGATCAAGATGGCCGAGTACGAGGATGTGGATCTCACTTCCGCCCATGAACACATCCAAAATACATCTACGTGTGGAACAGTTATGACTGAAAACTAAATGGAAACTGGCAGAAACTGTACAATCAAGGTTGTAAGAAAGATCCACACATAAAAGGTCAAAAGGGGAGAAAAACAATTGGGTCAGGACTTATGCCCCTGGGAGGGGACTCAGAGCAAAAGGGAGATCACACAGGTGGAGACCTCCCCTGTGTAGTGAGCGGCGAGAGCCACAGACTGGACATCCCATTCCTGGGGTCCTGCACAGGGGAGATGAGCCCCCTTGTCTGGCTGGAAGCCAGCTGGGAATAGCGGGGGTGCTGCAGGAAGCCTGGACTCTGGCTCTGCTCATGAAGAGTGAATGCACACTGGCTTGCCCCTGACACAGGGTGGAGAGTACAGTTAGAGGACAGCTGTAGTGGTTGCCAAGTTCCCAAGCCAAGAGAACGCTCCAGCCCACGTTGCAGCATGGCATGGGACCTAGAGCTGCCAGGACTGGGGAGAAAGCCCATCCAAGGGATGCAGAAGCAACCTGGTCCTGATCCCAGGGCAGAGCCTAGGGGAGGTGGTGGCCATTGTTGGCGCTTGCTCAAGCAGCGCACCAGAAGCCACTCCACCACAGTTCACACCCTGTATATGCTGAGAGTCCAAGTGGGCTCTGTCTGCCCTACGGTGAGGCTCCACAGCAAGGCAGACGTGGCGGAGGCTAAGAGCAGTTATCAGCCGTGAGGGACAGAGGAGGCTTGCACCTGAGGCTGCATCTGAGCAGAGCAAGGGAAACAATTGCAGACGCCTGCACAGGCAATGCATCGGAGACAGCTTGGACCTTTGTCTGCAGGTGACACAAGCCAAGAGTCCGTATGGGCCTCCATCTCCTCTGGGGCAAGACTCCTTGTGCTGGGAGAGGAGAAAACTCACACTTAGAGGGAAGAGAGCCAGCCTGGGCCCAACCCTGAGAGCTTCAGCTCCAGTAACATGGGATCAAATCCCACCCCCAATAGGGCAGTGAGGGCCATTGAGCAGAGGGGAAGTCCCACCTCACACCCAGCTCCAGCTCTAGCCCCTCCACCGCCAGCCCTCACCACCACAAAGATGAGAGCTGCCAGCACACCCTGAGGAAAGACGTGACTTACATCCACATCAAATCCAGCTCTCCCGCCAAAGGCATTGGACATAGGCAATCTGTATAGGGACGCTCCCACATAAGAACACCCCTTCAAGACTACAATAGGTAACTGTTTTACCTGAATTCAGAGGCAGAGAAAGTTAAGCAAAATGAAAAGGCAGAGAAACTGCTCTCAATTGAAAGAACAAGAAAAAAACACCTGAAAAAATAATGAAATAGATATAAACAATATACCAGATTAAGAATTCAAAACATTGTTAATAAAAATGTTAACTGAATTAGGGAAAGGAATCGATAAACACAGTGAAGATTTTAACAGGGAACTAGAAAATATAAAAAAGACCCAATCAGAAATGTAGAATTCAATAGCTGAAATAAAAAACACACTAGAGGGATTGAATAGCAGACTAAGTTAGACAGAAGAACACATGAGTGATCTGGAAGATAGAATAATGGAAATCACCCAATCAGAACAGCAAAACAAATTTTAAAAAATGAAAACAGCTTAAGAGATCTGTGGGAAAACATTAAATGTATCAACATTCACCTTATAGGGATTCCAGAAAGAGAAGAGAGAAGAGAATTGAAAATGTATTTGGAGCAATTATGGCTGAAAACTTCCCAAACCTAAGAAGGAAACACATATCCAGGTACAGGAAGCACAGAGCCTTCCAAACAACATGAATCACCAAGACTTAAAATAAAAATGGTAAAAGTTAAAGAGAGACTTCTAAAAGCAGCAAGAGAAAAACAAAGTAACATACAAGGGAATCCCCATAAGGCCTATCAGCTGATTTCTCTGCAGAAACTTTGTAGACCAGAAGGGAGTGGCATGATATTTTCAAAGTGCTGAAAGGGGAAAACCTGCAACCTACTATACTCTACCCAGAAAGATTATTATTTAAAACTGAAGGAGAGATAAAGAACTTCTCAGACAAGCAAAAATTAAAAGAGTTCCTCAATACTAAACCTACCCTAAAAGAAATGTTAAAGGGTTTTCTCTAAGTGGAAAAGAAGTGAGTATTATAGGAAAGGGAAATGCCATTAGAAAAGGCAAATATATGGTAAGAACTGAGGTTCAACCACTTAAATAAGCCAGTACGAAGATGAAAAGACAAGCAATTATAAAAGCAACTATAACTACAATAAACAGTTAAGGGATAAACATGAAAATATAAAATATGACATCAAGAGCTCAGTGTGGAAAAAGGGAGTAAAAAATGTAGATCTTTTAGAATGTATATGAACTTAAATGACTACCAGTTTAAAACAAGTAGATATAATTATAGGTCAACATATATGAACCCTATGGTAACCACAAATCAAAAACCTACAATAGATACACAAAAACTAAAAAAGAAAGGAACACTAGCATACTACTAAAGAAAAGAACAAAGCCCAAAGTCAACAGAAGAAAGGAAATAATAAAGATCAGAGAGCAAATAACTAAAATAGAGACCAAAAACACAATAGAAAAGATCAATGAAACCAAGAGCTGGTTTTTTGAAAAGATAAACAAATTTGACAAACCTTTAGCCAGGCTCACCAAGAAGAAAAGAGAGAGGACCCAACTAAACAAAATAAGAAATGAAAAAGAATACTCTGAACAGTTACATGCCAACAAATTGGACAACCAAGAAGAAATGGACAAATTTCTAGAAACATACAACACACCAAGACTGAATACAGATGGCCAACGGACACATGAAAAGATGCTGATTAGTAGAGAAATGCAGATCAAAACAACGAGATATCACCTCACACCTGTCAGAATGACTATCATCAAAAAAAGTCTACAAATAAATGTTATACCAATGCAGGGAGGGGCAAGATAGGGGTAAGGGATTAAGAAACACAAACTACTATGTATAAAATAGGTAAACAACAAGGATATATTGTACAGCACAGGGAATTATAGCTATTATCTTATTATAATTTTTAATGGAGTGTAATCTGTAAAAAATATTCAATCACTATGCTGTACACCTGAAACTAATATAATATTGTAAAGCAACTATTCTTCAATTTAAAAAACTATGGATTATATAAAGGAGACTTTGTCTCAAGGAGGTTGTGAGATCTGGAGAAGATTAGATGGGTTGGGGTTGGATTAGGAGAGAAGGGTAATTAGTGGGGTTTTAAGATTAATGATTCCATCCCACTTCCCATATTCAAATCAATTGATAGACTCTAAAATGCAGAGGTCAAGCACTGTGTCTTCCATGTGCTCCCAAGCTTAGCATAGTGCCTAACAAAGAGTAGTCATATAAAATATATTTATGGAATGAATAAATTCTTCTCAACCTTATGGGGGTGTCATAAATCCTTTTAGAAGTCAGATGAAATTTATGGGCTCTTTCCTTAGAAAAATGCAAATAAGTACACATACACACACACAATCTTCCATATAATTACAGGGCGTTCAAGGACTCCCTGAAGCCCATTCAGGGTCACCAGGTTAATAATTGGTGATTTGGAGATGTGTGACCCATTATTTTTGCCTTGCAAATTATTCAGACTCTTTCCCATGATTTAAACTTAAAAGGAATTGTCCCATCAAGTTTTGCTAGTTGTAGAAAAGTTCTCTAGAAAAGGCATCATGGTGGATTTTATTGTTGTATAGGATACCTATTTCTGTGAACACACTCCAAAGTCTACTCTAGACAGCTTTTCAACCCAATTCATTCTCATAATCCTTGATAATCCTAACTGTGGTTTTGGAAAAGTAATGCATTTATTATACTTTTACAGAGAATATTCAGAATATTATCCCACAGTAATATGTAGTTGCTTTTGTAGTTTACCTATGTAACCTTATACCATTAAAGAAAAATAAAAAGAATCACCACAAATTATGTCCAAAGGAACAATGTTTCCAACATTTTTCTTTTACTTTCTGTGAGGTATGGCAAAAATAGCCTTTAGAAAAACATGGACATTAACACAATAGGAAGTTAATATCTGCTTACCTATTGGAAAACTATTCAGTATTTGAGTATAACCTTGACTACTTAATATTTTGACTAAGAGGAAGTGGAAGAAGGGAAAGCATTCTTAAGAGTGAAACCTTGGATATTAGTGTCTAGATATGGGATTCTTTCCTGTTCATTCCTCCCACCTCCCTGAGCTTTGCTTCTGTGTTTTTAATAACCAGTTTCTCATATCTGCACTTAACACCCAGCTTGAAATGTATTCCTCAGCATCTTTTTCCTGTATCTCGTGGTTTTCTTTGAGTGCTTTGTGCAGCTGCATCAATCAGAAATAATGGAAAAATCAGATGAGGTGACAAGGGATGGCAGGTTGCTTTTGTCATCACAGTTTGCCCTTCTCACTATTCAGGTGCCTGGGACGTTTTTAGACCATTAATGCCATTGATAGCCACGCGTGCCAAGTGTGGAACTCAATGGGAGCTATTTAAAACAGATATAAAAATAAATGTAAGGAAATATCTGAATTCATCAACCAGTTCTAGAACTTTTCTGGGAGACTTGCTCTAATAATGACACCCAGAACATCAGCAGCTAGCTTGTCAGGCTAAGCAGGTGTGTTTTCTTTCTAGAGCCTGTTATCTGAGTGCAAAATGGATTTATTGGTATAAATAGTCTCTACTATACATCAGTTGCACATATACCATTTCAGCTGATCCTTAAGACAACTGTAGGAGCTTGTTCCCATTTAATAAGTGAAAAGCCAATGGCTCAATTAGGTTATTTTATTGACCATGGGTTACTTACCTATTAGGTGATGACCCTGAAATTTGAGGCGGAGACAATTTGCTTCTAAAGGTACCTTGCTAAACTCCCCCTCCCACTGAAGAAGTTTAACACACACACCCTACCCCACTCTCAGCCCTGTTTCTAGGACATATGTGATACTTCAGTGAGAGGAGAATTTAATTGGCATTGTTATCAACCTCTCTGGAATTGTGAACAATATATAAATAAAACAATTTGGAAGGTCTATAGTTTTTCATATAAGTGCCTGTGCCACCAACACCAGCAGCTTCTTTAATACTAGCAGGCAGAAATGATCAAGTGTATCTCTTTCAATGAGAACATCCGTATTGTTTTCCAATAGAAGAGTAACACATGTTTGTTAGAAGATGACCTAAGTTGATCCATTCTTTAGTAACCTGGGAAAGTTGGATTGCTCTGCTAATCCATGGGGATACACGTTCTTGTCAATATGGCCCCAGGAGACTGGGAGTGACCTGTGTCCTCTGTGCATGTGGCTTGGGTGAGGGGATGTGAGGCCAATGCGAAGCAGCTTCATTTGACCTTTGGGACTTTTCATGCAACTGTAACATTAAAATTTCCAATGGCAGAAATGTTTTTTCCAGTATAACCCGGACATTCAGAGGTTGATATTTAAGTCTGGTAGAAGATAAAACTTGAACTTAAAAATAAGCACATATTTATTGTAACTCCCTAGGTTCACTTTCTCTAGCAATTACCTTCATTTCTGCAAAACGGAAACTTTATTAAGCAACTACTTGTGCCAAGCACTAAGCTGAACCTTTTACCATTGATTATTGTATTTTATTCTCTCAGTGACCCTATGGCTTTTTTAAAAAAGGGTCATCCCAATAATCAGAGTAGAGTGGTGTGGGTTTTGTTACAATGATAGCAATTTCTTTCTGTCAAGATAGGATTTAAAATATTACACTCCTGACTTTTGCTGTCCTTCCTTCCAAGAAAAAAAAAATGCTATTTATGAGAAGCTCAGTTTAATAATATCAGATGAGCAGAATTCTCTTTTTTAAACTGTTAGCCTTGATGGAAGGCATTTAGATATTAAAGGCCCTCGTTCTAAGACAGTTCACCACAAAAGCAGGTCCAAGGGTTATCCATCCATTTAAAATTTTAAATCTAAATTTAAGCTTACATTTCCACCAATCAGAACTCAGAGCTAGTATCAATGTTGATCACAGAAAGAGATATGTTTCTAATTAACTAACTTTAAAGCCCTATCTTAATCACTTAGAGCATTCTTGTGCACATCTGTGCTGCAGGAGGAACTGGATTACCTCCATGGTGTATGTGTGTCTGGGTGTGCGTGTGTGTTTAAAGCAATGCTATAACTCTATCCAAATGCGATGCAGCACTGCTTTAAAGTTTAGAAGCAAATGTGTGCTTAGTAATGTAGTTTAAAAATTGAAACCCCCTTCTACCTTATATGTTCTTCTCTTGTAAATTGGGCTTGTTTGTGGAGGGCAGCCATTTCCAATACTGTGACACATACATCCCAGAACTTCTTCCCTCTTACTTCGATGGGACCTAAATGAGCACCAGAGCCAGGGCCTCTCATGTGGTTTTGCTTCATCTTACAATGACATCAGTATCTTTCCATTCGCCTCATTTTTATAAAATTGTGCCCAGAATGAATGGCAATGCCAGTAAAGGAAACTGAGTCCTGGGAGTAATTTTTTATTAGAGTAAATGAAGTGATGTGATAAACAAGTACAACCTGACGTGACAACATGGCATAAAGCCGTGATACGAAATGTTTCATTCTATTCTTGTGAATGTTTTTTTAAAGCTTTTATGCCTTTCACATGTCTTGTGTGTATATATACTGACCAATGGAAGTATAATTCGTGTTCAGATATTTATTTCTCTCAATGAATGACCAGATGGTTCTTGCCTATGTTGGAAGAGAACCATTTTGCCTATTCGAATAACTCTTGAGAGACATTACATATAACAAACTAGCCAGGATGATCCACTGTAGCCCGAGTGAGAAACATGTAGCTTTCTCTACTTTGTAAAGTTGGCAGAGACTCACAAATGCCTTTATTCTCATTTTTTAACGGAAATAGTTTGTGTATTTTTCCTACCAAAGTAACAGATGCTCAATGTGGAAAACTATGGCAATACAGGCAAAAAAAAAGAGAGGAAGAATGCTTATAAATTAATTTTTACTACCTGTAACTTGCCACTTGGAGATTGATGGTCATGAGGATACAAAGCTGACGTTTCTTTGAATACATACTATTTGTCTGACACTGTGCTAAGTGCTTTACATCAGTCAGATTATTTAATCCTCCCCAGAACCCACTGATAAAGGTAATGGTATTAATCTCCTTTCATAGATGAGGAAACTGAAGCTCAGAGATATTAAGTGAATCGCCCAAAGTCACACAGCTAACAGGTCACACAATAGCAGAGCTAATTGAACGTGGGATTGCTGGACAGCTAGCTGTATTGGTTTCTATGAGTTGCATATGTGTCAGATATTCCTTTCACTTGCTTTTCAATTGAATTTATGAAGCTTTTGTTATATTAAAGTGTTTAGTTTTGCACAGACGAATCTATACTTTTGTGATTTCTACCTTTAGTGTCATGTTTAAAAAGGCCTTTCCTATTCCTAGATTATAACATGGGAGGGAGAAAAAAAGAAATGCTAACAGTACCAGAAGATAATAATCACAAGCCAGAAAGCCAAGGTATCTGCCGAAGTTGTTACCAACAGGAAGAAGTAGGAGATGTGAGGATGTGTTTGAAGGCAGTGGCAGAAGAGGACATAACGCTGTTCCCTCATTATGAGTATCAAGTCCAATAAGCCAATTAAATACACTTCCTTTCATGCCTCCTACCCTCCCCTTTAAGCTCCTGCATCAGGGTCTGGACTGGGAGGAGGGACTGGAGGAAGAGAGGAAGGCTTCTTACATAGCTGGTGCTGTTTGAGGGTCTCTTTGGGGTGTCAAATGCCTTCTGTCAGGCAGTAGCCAAATGCCAGCACTTTTGTGTGGCACATACATGTGTTCTCTTGAGACACTCCTGGGGAGATCTCACCCACAGGTGTTCCCTGTCATACAGGAAACCCTCTCTGGATGATCTCTGATCACTTCCTTCTCTCCGCTCTGACCCCAGGAGTATGTTCCTGCCCTGAAGGCAGCCTTCCTGAGCATAGTCCTTTCAATATGGCACATGACTCCCCTCCACTGGGACCACAGGGAAAAACAAAATTAGGTACCCTCTCCCTTCCAAATGGTAAAAAATGGAGGCTGCTTCCATTGCTGCCCTTTCTTCTTGCCCTGCCTCGTGGACAACTTCTGACAGCCTCCTACCTTCAAAATCTCGAAGTCCTGCCTCTCGTCAGGATCTGTGTCCCATATTTGGCGGGGGCGGGGGGTGGGGAGAGCATGCATTAGGTTCTCCCAAGAACTCTGTTTTAGGAGCAAGAGGAGGCAGGCTTTTGGGTCCTGGCAGCTTGGCAGTCATTCACTTTGGGGAAAGAGATGCCGGCCTCCCCTTCTGGCAACCATCCCCGGTCTCTATGAGAGGTTTTCCTGGAGCACACCTACTCCTGTGCATCTCCTCCTCTTACTTAGGCTGTTAGACATTGATGGAGAAGAGTCACGGGGCCAATATTTCTGCCTTTAGCAAGTCCTGCAGAAATGTGGCAGCACCTCTCTTTAGCATTTGTAGGTATTAGTCCTCGGCGATAGGACCTCAGCTGAAATGCCAAGGTGTTAGGAAAAGTCCCACTCCATCCACATCATACGCTGTACAGTTATTTTGTGCTGTGGAGATATCATGTGATAGAAAGTTTCTAATTTTTTTTTTCAGAATGGATTGTGAGTTATCACAGATGTTTTCTGATTAATATATTACTTTTTATTTTTTTAATTAATTAATATATTTATTTTTGGCTGCGTTGGGTCTTTGTTGCTGTGCGCAGGCTTTCTCTAGTTGCGGTGAGCGGGGGCTACTCTTCGTTGTGGTGCGCGGGCTTCTCATTGCGGTGGCTTCTCTTGTTGCAGAGCACGGGCTCTAGGCGCTCGGGCTTCAGTAGTTGTGGCTCGTGGGCTCTAGAGCGCAGGCTCAGTAGTTGTGGCGCACGGGCCCAGTTGCTCCGTGGCATGTGGGATCTTCCCAGACCAGGGCTCGAGCCCGTGTCCCCTGCATTGGCAGGCGGATTCTCACTGCACCACCAGGGAAGTCCCCACTGCACCACCAGGGACGTCCTGTATATTACTTTTTAAATAGTGGCCCAAGCCATCAATAAATTGACATTCATTTCTTCTAGAGGTATAACCCCATTACAGTAAAATGGAAAAAAAATCAAAGGAGTGTTCTGTATTGCAAAGCTATTTCTATGTCACAGTGTGTAGTCTTTAGAAGCAGGATTTTGTTGATCTTGGTGACAACAAATTCAATATATCTAATAATCCTGCATAGCAGGTCTTCATTCTCCTTCCTGTTGATGTGACAGTCACTCTTTAATGAAACCTTATTTTGTATACTATTTGCATTGTAGATCAGGAACGAAGAGCTGAGTTTGCTTAAGCAATAGCTGAGCTGTTTATACTTTTTATATTCTTCCATCAAGAAATAATTACCCTTCAACCAACCTTACCTCTTTCTACTTTGTATATGCAAACTACCTAAATAAAACATACGCAAACTCCCAAACCACACATCAGTATACAGAAACAATCAGGACCCAGAAAAGCATAGAATAGCGTATGCATAACCTATTCCACTTCCTTGTACCAAGGCATTCATTCATTCAGCAAGTCTATATTGAGCATCTACCGTAAACCTGCGAGGCAATAGAGTTGCTTTTGCTCATTTATTTACTACAGGAAAGTAAAGAATAATGTTTGTTTTAACTCCAGTTCTATAAAATTGGAATGTTATTTCTGGCTGAACAAAGGTAATATAGTAGTAGAACTTCGGTATCTCACTGGTTGCTGTCCATAATTCTCTGTTGGAATACATCTACACATGGATTCGTTTTAAATGGCCTTCGGCAGTTTACTGTAGGGCCATCTGGCCATTTGCTATCTGTACTCCCAAAATAACATGCAGTTCTAGAATAATCTGGCTTTTGACACCCTTAGAACTCAGTTATGCCCTGGCATATATTACTGAAGTGTTAAATGGGTATAAAGTAGGGCATGTATTGACAATTCAGGTAGGATATGCAGTACTCTAAAATAGCCCAGGCCAATAAGATGCAGACTCTCAGTACAGCTAAATTATAGTATAATTACATTTTTAAGATTATAAGAATTTTTTTGTTTTATATGAGAATTTCACTGCATAGTTACTTTTTCTAGGACACTTTATTATGTCATTAAAGGTATACCATTTCCATTTATATCCACTTTAGTATTTAAGGAGTTGTTTGTACATCTCTGTGGTTATGATTCACAATAATGTTAGCACAAACTGTGAATGGATGAGTCTCTACTGCAAATATATGCCCACTGTTCAAAAAAGGATATTTCAAGGTGGAAAGTAGAAAACTCTTCTGCAAATAATGTTAAACCTCAAAATAATGTTCAGCATGTCCTGAAAGATGACCATGGATTGTTGTGATCTTTAAACAACCAACATACTATTTCTTTAAAAAGCTTAGAAGAGGGAAATCCAACCATATGTTAAAATGTCTGATTTTTCTTCTAATTCTTTTTCCTATAACAGCAGAATTTTGAGTTTGAGTGGGTGCTCTATAAATACCTGCTGACTGCCGAAGGAAATATATTAGAATTTAGAAAAATGGTGAGTTTTTTTTAAAGGAAGAGTAAAACTTGGGTACAAACCTTTCTCCATTGCTTCATTTTGGGGAGCCTGTAGCTTTCTGGTGTTTCCTGTTGAATATCCGTCCTAGTGTAGCAAGTGATAAACTGGCTCGAACAACTTACTGTAGGATTAGACCCTTAATAAGTTCAGGTACTAGAACTTATGGATAGAGAAGATAAAGTAGGTTTTTACAACAGTTAATAGCATAAAGAATAAATTGCAAGTATGAGAAATAAAAGGCACTATAAAAGCTTAGTGCATATTTTGAGAAGAACTAAGTAGAAATTTTATGTATTCATTGAAATTAACCACTGAGTGTAAGTATTAGACATGTGGAAAGAGAGAATTAGTACCTAGAAGCTAGATCTTAAGGAATAAAACGATAAGAATTCAACATATGTCTAATAGAAGTTTCAGAAGGAAAATTAGAGAAAATGCTAGAAGCAATAGTCAAAGAGATTTTGGTAAGAAATTTCTAGAGATTATTATTTAAGTCATGAATTCTCAAGGTAATGCATATATTTGGTTTTAAAAGATCAGAGGGTGCAAAAAGGATCTGTAAGACAAAACAAAATTCCTTTCCCCAGTTCATCCCACTCCAAACTGCCCCCCCCACCCCAGCTACCATTTAACAAAACTTTTGTTTCTTATCTTGCTATTTCTTGATTTTTTAAAATATGAGATATTATCTGTTGACTTCCTACAGTAGAAATGGTGATTTAGTTAGCCCTCTTACTGTATGAGCATGCACATGCAGGCACTCACATATTTTTCCCTCTCCCTAGCCTTCCAATATAGCTGTATCTCAATTTTTGGTTAATTAAATACTCTGTGTTTATAGCATTATTGCTATGTAAAACTGTTCCCTGCTGAGCATCATTGTTTTCTATGCTAAGATTTCCTTCCCTGAACAACTCTTCATTTTTTCCTGGAGGTAAATATTGCTTTAGCTTTATCTGCTTGGTTTCTGTGTCACTATCACAAACCCATTCCTAGCTCTGCCACCATCACTAACTCATCTTTTTAATATGGTCAGACACATCAGGAAATCTATCATTTCCATTTTTTTCCTTGGACACCTCCATCCTGGAGGCCTAGATTCTCCTGCTCCTGTTCGTTTTATGTTGCTCTCTGGACCCTTGAGTCAACTATTTCCTGGATCCCACATCTTTCTCTTTTTTTACTTTATCATTTTAGTGGGGTACATCCACTGGTATCTCCTCAAGAAATGTAGGGAGCTAAAATTTCTTAAGATCTTGCTTGTCTGAAAATGGCTTTGTCCTTCCTCACATTTACTTAATACTTGACTGAGTTTTGAGCTCTCATTGGAACTCGTTTTTCTCAGAAGTTTGAGGTAATGCTCCATTGTTTTCTACTTTTTGAACTTCCTGTTGAGAAGTCTGATTTCTGTCTATTTCTAACTTGCCTGTGACTCGTCGTGTTCACTCTCCCAAAAGGTATTAGATTTTCTTTTTTACTCCTGGTCTTCTGAAATTCCATAATGATTCTAAATGGATTGGATTTTTGTTCTTTTCTTATGCTGGGTATATATTTCCTTCACTACAAAGAATTTTCTTATATTTTTTTCTTTGATTTTCTCACCCATGATTTTCTCAGTATGTATGTTCTTCAACTCCTATTAGTCATTATTGAACCTTAGATTGACCTTATTTTGTTATCTCTTTTCCTATTTTCTTCTTTGTTTTTATTTTGCTTTCTGTAAGATTTTCTCAACTTTATCTTCTGACTCTTCTATTGATTTTTTTCAGTTATGATATTTTTATTTGTAAGCACTCTTTCTTGTTCTTGAATTTCCTTTCTAATCACATCCTGTTTCTCCCATCATGAATGCAAAAGCTTATTTTATCATTATGGATATCATAGGATTTTTTTTTAAGTTTTCTTCTACTCTCCATGTTGTCTCAGTTTCCTCTAAGTTCCCCTTTTCTATTTGTTTGCTTCATCATATTAACTTGATGTTAAAATTTGCCTCAAATATCTGATGGTGACTGTCTCTCCATTCATATTTGAGGTGAGACCTTGAAAGATGATGAGAATTTCAAAGACAGGGCTTGTTGACCAGTGACCTTTCTCATAGGAAGTCATTTGTTTCATTGTGGTATCTCCACATGTCAGCGTTGCTAGGTCAGCCCAGTTAGTTTCCAGAGAAAGGTTCCTATAATGTCCTGGAAGGAAAATCTCCAGCTGTCTGGGAGCCAAATGGAGGAGGGGTGATGGAGAAACATCATTAATAAATAGACATCCTTTCATTTAATTTCCCTCACCCTTTCCTTTAGCCTTGCCTGGTCTCTGTGGTCCAGATCATCCAGTGAGGAAGCCTTTCTGCTGCTGAGGAGGGAGGTCAGGGGAGAAGGACGGTAGTTGCTTGGCTGCATGGGCTTGAGGAGGTTACCAAAGGGCTTGTGTTCACTTTCTATAGAATTGCTACCAGTTCTGTTTTCAGCTCTGCTCTGCAATTGCACCTCCAGAGGCACTTGGTGTGTCCGGTTCCTGAGCCTTCCGGAGTTTCTCTGGAGCAAATGAGCTGCTGTCTCTTTGCTAACACCACGTACGCCAAGCAGAATCACCTACACTTACAGAAGCATTCTGCCTCCTTCTCTCTGCTCTAACACCACTCATCCATCTGCTTTCCATCTCTTGAAATCCAGTTGACATTTCTTTTCTCTTGTCATCTTACTCAATTATTCTTGTTGTCCCTGAGAGTCCATGCCTTTTAAAAATTCCCATACCATTATTTCAGTAGAGCTTCAAAAGGCAGGGGGATTTAAAATTGATGTTTACTCTGCCATGTTTTCCCCACTCTGTTCTTCACACCGCAGCCAGCATTTTTATTCAGACCCAATCTGATTAGAAATTTCTCAAATGGCTATAAACCTCTTACTTATATTATTAAGGGCAGAAAGTCCTCCCCCTGGTTATTTCTCAAGCCTCGTTTTTGACATCCCCCTCCCCTACCTTCATTGCTATCCACACTCACTCAATGCTCTGGCCATATTTTGCTTTTACCCCTGAACCATGTTTTCTCACCAGGTCCTTTGCACATGCTGTTGTTCTTAACACAGTCCATCTCTCACATTCACACCTGGCTACCTTCTAATCATCATCGAGGTCTCAGCCGAAAGATCACCTTCTCTGGAGAGCCTTTCTTGACGTTAGCCCCCCTCCCCAGGCCTGGGTTCTCATAATCATAATACCTAATTCTCCCCTGATTGGAGCACCTACCCCACTGGGTGTTTCATGAGGGCATCTTGGCTATTTGCCTGGCACATAATAGGCATTCCAATTTGGGTTGAATGGTGAATGAATGTTTTTTTCTCTGACCTTTTCACTCAGTATTTTCACTGAGTATGTCAGTCTTTCTTTACCTTCAAGCCTTGGTTATATTCTAGTAATAGCCCAGCACTTTACCCATCTCTTCCAAACTTAGAAATACTACAAAGTATAGAAAACCTGAAGAAAGCGGAAGTGCTTGTACACTCACTTTGTACATTTAAAGGCTTTATTTCAAATGTAAAGTTAACAAAATTGTATCTTAAAATATTACTTTGGAATAAAGACAGCTTCTGTGGCTTAAAAATTAGACAGCATAGAACCAGAACTTGAAGTGAATCAATACTTAATGCTGTAGCATTGGAAAAAAAAGGGGGTTGTGCTGGAAGTTGGATTTGCTGGTAATTTTGATTTATTCAGGTTGTGGGTAGGAAAATGAAAAAGGAAAAAATAAAAGACTGGATTTTTGATGCCCATCTGTTCATGCTTCAGAGACCTGGAAACTGATGTTTTAAATTTCCTGGTTTTACTTTTCTGGTTTATACAGCTTTAAGAAGGGAGAAGATGGAACCTCTCAGTTAGAAAAATGTAGGAATAAAAGGAAAGACAAGGAAAAGCGTAAGGGTAGAAGAAAGCACCACAGGAAACAAATAATAGAAAGGGAGGAATATATTTGTTTGATTTATAATATTGAGGCTTTTTGTAATTAATGTGCCTCTAGACAGAGAACAAATCTTTGATTAGTATACAAATGAAAATAAGGTAACATTAAAATGCCTGCCTTAAATGGATGGCTATAGTGTAACTTGTGAGAGTTAACAAGGAAAATCCATCTTAAAAAAAGGCATGGGTCTCTGATTTATAAAGTAGCTTAACTGTGAGAGGGCCAGTGGAGTCAGAGACTGGAGTTTTTAGAATGTTGATTATCTCTTTAGTAACCATGACAGCATAATGTTGACCTTCTCCATTATTATCAAAAATAAAAAATAATAGTATTTACTGAGCTCTTACTATGTGCCAAGCAACATGGAAAACATAACTCTGCAAGGCAGCATTATTATTAGCTCCATTTTACAGATGGGGTAACTGATAATTAGAGAAAAAACTCTTTCCCCAGGTTAGCTAATAAGTGGCAGAGCCCTGAATTTAAAACTATACAATATACCTAGAGCCCTGCTTGACCCAGTGTGCCTTTTTGCCTCTTAATAATTATAAGATAATCAGTAGATTTGGTTAGAAGTTTGATCCTCCTACTTCCATTAGAAGAAGTCTAGGGGGCTGGTCTCATTCTCATTGAACATATGAAGAAACCCAGGTTTCAAAAGATTAAGTGACTTTATTCACAACCGAACAAATTTTTGAGAAAAATTCTTTCCTAAACTCAGTTCTCTATTCTTTTAAATTTATTTTTAGTTAAAAAAGGAACATTTTTGTTTCACAATTCATATTTTCTCCTTTTCATCCCACAAATTCTCTTATCAGTTTTGATGGTTAGCTCTCTCTTCTTGTACAATATTCTCTTGTTGTCACTGTCTGTCAACATAGATATGGTACTATCATTTTCCTGATACCCTGTTCAGGAAATTTCACCCATCATGGTATTGACTCTTTCCCCTCTTTTCCACAACAGTATCCAGTTGTATTCGTCATCTCAGGCTGCCATAACAAAATACCATAGACTGGGTGGTTTAAACAACAGGAATTTACCGTTCTGGAGGCTGAAAGTCTGAGATCAGGGTGCTAGTATAGTCAGTTCTGAGGAGAGCTCTCTTCCTGACTTGCAGCTGGCTGCCTTCTGGCTGTGTCCTCACATGTGGCCGTGGGAGGGAAGGGGGAAGGGGGAAGAGAGAGAGAGGGAGGAAGAGAGAGCTCTTCCTCTTCCTGTAAGACCACAGTCCTATCGGATTATGGACCAATCCTTATGACCTCATTTAACCCTACTTACCTCCTAAAGAACCTATCTCCATACATAGCCACATTCAGGGTTAGGACTTCAACATATGAATTTTGAGGGAACACAATTCAGTCCATAGCACCCATAAAATGATACCGTGCTCTAAAGGATACTCTCCAATTGGAAACAGTGCCCTAAGGGAATTCCTATTTTTGTTTGGAAAGAAGAAAGTGATTCTTTCTTCAATACCAGCACATTTTACCATCTTGCTTTCAACCTCCAAATAATGGCCTCCAAAAAAAATTGTGGAATAGGACATGTGATTAGAGATCACTTTTAGAGTTTCCTTCAGTGCTTTACTGATGCTATAGAAGATATGAGATTCCCAGAGTAATGTGAACATTTACTTGCTAACAAGGTAAATCCGTACCGAGCAGCTTGCTGAGTCTATGTGCACGTGAAACAGCCACTTCTTCTTGCTTGAAAGAAATTACTTCAGATTCACATTTGGGAACTTTTTTCATTTTTGTATACTATTGTTAAATTAAGCGGGGTGAATGAATAGAAGCTTTTAAAACTTCACTTCTGAGTTATTAGTGAAACAAATGATGAGCAAATTATTAAGTTTGAATGGAAAAGTTAGATCATTGTAGTAATGGAATCAGTAAATACAGTTTAGTTTAAAGGTAATATGGATAGCTTAAAATTTCTGAGGGTAAGAGACCAAAATAAGTACATACGAAATGTCACTACATATGCTCTAAAATTTTTGTAAAAATAGACACAGCCTCTTGCTCATAGAAGGAGCTTAGATATTTGTTGAATGAATATTTGTTGACTGAATCAAGACAGTGACTCATTTACAAAATAGGAAATCCAGTGTTACCCAAGATGGCCTTAGAAATAACTCCATAAGTATGGATGTTACATAAAGAAGCAAGGAAATGGGAAGTTTACTTTGATTTACTCAGCTCATCTACACATCATTACCAACTCTCTTTTAATCCTCTCAAGAAATTTGGAAAAACAGATATTATCCCATTTCATAGATCAGAAAACTGAGGTTCAGAGAAATTAAGTGATTTGAATAAATTCACAAATACAGGAAGTACCGATGCAATACTGGGTACCAATACTACAGCCTGGGTTCTCCCCTCTTCAGCATGCCCATTGCTTGAGTGGACTTACTTTAAGGCGCTTCACAGAGATTTCTCTCCACCTGTCCTCCCAAAAGAATCTCATAGGCTTACTGTGAAATTATCCCATTTGTGATTATTTTCCTTGAATTAAGGTATTGTGCTTTTGAAAAGTGGAACATATTGAGCATGGAAGATGATTAATACATTGTGGGAATTTAAGATTAGTTTCCAACAAGACCAACAGGGAAGAACAGGGTATGATTCAAGGTAGATGCAAGGGGATGCATGGTGATGAGCGTGGCGGGGATGGGGGCCCTGGGCCACTGGGAAGGAGTATAAAGCTCTTAGGGAATTAACAACCAGTCGGTGGAGAGTGCTTACGGGGGAGGTAGGAAGATAAAGATTCACTGTTTGCAGTTTAGCCTGCAACTTTGCTGACTGTGTTCAATTACTACAGTAAACCTTGTGTAAATTAGAGGGTTTTGTGGTGCTTAGCTCTTTTCGGGGGAGGAATGCGAAATCATGAGAAGTGTGCATGCATCTGTTCACAAGGATGGCTCTGGGTTTGATAAACATGGGCTGTGGCAACATGCAAGGTAGCTTTTCCTAGTCTCATACATTGTTAAGGACCTTAAGTTTTCTGTATGGGAGGAGTATATATATCATCAAGGGATTTTATAAGATTGCATAAGACAAACTGCTCATACTAGTAGGCAGTTAAATTAGCAGTGTGTGCAATGTAAAACACTTTGGAATTAAGAGAGATTGACATATACACACTAGTGTATACAAAAGAGATAACTAATAAGGACCTACTGTATAGCACAGGGAACTGTACTCTATACTCTGTAATGACCTATATGGGAAAAGGATCTAAACAAAGAGTGGATATATGTATATGTATAACTGATTCACTGTGCTATACACCTGAAACTAATACAACATTGTAAATCAACTATACGCCAATAAAAATTTTTTAAAAAGAGAATGAGGAATTGAGGCATAATTATTTAAGTTAAATAATACTAATTACATAAACTCTGTTGCCAGAAGAAGCCATGTATTGTAAATAAATGGTATAAATAAGGTATATGGAAAGTGTTAGATTTTCAGAAATGATTCTTAGAAATGCTGGTGGAAAAAAATATAAAGAAACAGACTCATGGGAACAGAACGATCTTTTCCTTATGACAGTCATATATCCCAGCTATTTAAAGGACAGACATCAGAAAATGATGGACCTTAAACAGAAGAGAGGAAGCTGAAGCTTCTCTTTTTGGCAGCCTTCAAGAGAAGATGCTGTCTTGACTAAGTGTGTCATCCCTGGGTCCATACATGGATAATGAGGCCAGTCTGATAACCATAAATATGCTTTCAGTTTCAGCATGCCTTTCTCAGGCTAACAAGTAGGGTTTGCTTGTTAATTTTAACTGAGGCTAGTTTCTATGGATCCTGTTTTCCTATCTTGTCACAAAACAGATTCTTCGTAGTCAAAGCAAGACACCCTTGCTCAGTATCCTCTCTCAGACTGCTGTCAATGTTGCATGTTGGCTTTGAAAATTTGCACCATGGGAATTGAAATTTGGTTCAGGCACGAAACTTGAGCATTTAAATGACATGGCCTAAACAGCCGTGGTGTTGTTGGATGGCTGTTCCCCCAAAGCATTTGTGCTATGTGCATGTGGATGGTGATTGACTCATCTGTGATTCAAATTTGTTCAAATAATGTTCTGCCAGAGTTTCTTGTTGAGACAGCCTTCGTAGACATGTGCCATCTATTTTATGAATATTAGCCCATAGCCATCTCCAGTAAAGAGGAGCAGCCATCCTACAACCAACCACCAAGCATAAGTCTGTCTTTCTGTTTAATGTTGTGGTCTTCAAACATCTAGTTTTAATTATGATAGACTTCCTTGTTTGTGATTCCTTTATTTAGTGAAGGCAATGTGGCAAGAAGTATAGGGGGTGTATGCGTGCACATGAGAATGCTAGATTAAGATCTTTACTTTTATACTTTATAGGTTTATATAAATCTGCTTACCATATAAGTGATATATTGGATACATGTGGGCAACATGATTTTTTGATTATCTTTGATATTTGCTTATGTGGCTAAATTCTAAAAATGTTAATTTTGTAATTAATTTCCAACACATTGTTTGGAAACAGTGAATAGTTTTTGTTATACATCACCCAAGAACTTAGATCACTGAACTGCCTGGATGTGTCTTCCCAGTTGGTTTTGGAAAAATTATTTATCTTTGATTCCTATTTCCCTTCTTTTCAATTCTCAACATGGTTTCTATCCCGGAATCCACAGAAATTGCTGTGATAAAATCGAATGATATTTTTTTCTGCTGTCATCCATATTAGCCTTGAACTGTATTTTTTTCTGTTACTTTTTTCACAGGTTTCCCTGATATCTTCAGACTTCCTTTTCTCTACTGATGTGTGGCCTTGGTGAATGGCCTTTTGGGCTGAGTTTCATCATTTGGAGAGGGAATGCATTTTCCCACTCCTCTGCCATCCCTACTATATAAAATACGCCATCACCTATCTGGTTCCCCATGCTTTTTGACTCAGGCTGTGCATCTCCTAGGGTCTAAAGTAGTATTTCCCAGGGTATCCTTTGTCGAATATTAATTCTTAAGGTGCCTCTTTGTATGTATGTGTGTGTGGGGGAGTGAGGGCATTGGGGGATTGGTCCTTGTTTCATTAAGTGCTAAGTTTGGGAAACAATAAATACAATGTCTCTATCACACAATAGGTATTAAATAAATATTTATTGAACGAACAAAAGAATGAATGAATTAACATATTTACTGAACATACTAGCATGTGCTTTGGGAAGTTCTGTAGTGAAGAAATGTTTAACTTTGTTTAACCCAGCATTTCCAAAACTTGATCTCTCACAAAACCTTCTCTAGGGCAACACCTACACGTTCTGTTTCGTGATAAACAGAACACACCTTGTGAGACTTCAGCCTGAAGGGATGGCCGTACTGTTCTCCCTCCCCGACACCTGAGCTACATGTACACACGCTGCGCTTCCTCAGCCCCCTGTCTCCGTGCCTGCCCCACAGGCAGGCCAGTTTCCTTATTCCAGTTGCCAAGGCTCTCCTCTTTTCTCATTGGCTCATATTTGAAATAATCGTTGATGAATTATGCCCTCTCTCTGTCTCTTTAATCATCCACTCATTTGCATCATTTTTTTTCACACGCTATCTTCCAGATCTGCTTTGAGAAGCATGACTTAATCATGTCCTGTGGACTCTTATCTCTGGGTACTTATTTATGAGATTCTATAGGTTGAACTTACCATATTAAGTACTTTTCATTGAAATCTCTCAAAAAGATGTTTGTAGGCAACGTATTCCACATGACATACATTTTAGCCACGGCATTCTCTTCAACAACACATGAATCAGTCTCAGTGTCCTAAGTCGACATGACTTGCTTTATCTTATCGCCTTCCTCCTGACTACCTCTGTTGGTCAGCTGAACATAAGCTGGCTTCTCAACTTCAGCAGAAATCAGTTAAGGAGCCTAGAGCATTTCCTTTGCTAACCATCAATCTTAGCATCGGTTTAAGCTCCTCCCAAATCTGGTCTTTTCGGACTACTCCAAATAAGGCATTTGGCCATTCCTACAGGTCCAGCACCCACATTTGCGGGTGGTGCAGGGAAGCAATCAGATTTAGGTCTGGAAAGTACTTATTCCAGCTGTGTCTTTAAACATCCCTCAACATAGTACTGGGGTTTTGTGGCAATGCCTCTGGACCCACCCTGGGGGACAGAGGTGGGAAAGAAGGAGAGATGGCAGAGGGAAGGTTCTACTTTGGTTTCAAAGATTGGCTATTGGTTGGAAAAAAGTTGGGAGTGGGGTCCCAAGGCTAATAACAGATTGGAAACGACTGCAGTAACCAGAATCTTTCTAAGAGTGAAAACATGTTTGAATAGGCCTTCTGAGAGATTCGGAAACAGGAAGGACATTCTGTGAGTAAGGTGGGCAGTAGCATTTCTTTAAGAAAAATTGAGGGGATGGTTAAACGGCAAGCTTACCACGTGCTCTAGAAGGCAGCTCACTGGTATTCTTTCTTTTCTCTCCTTCACTCCTTACCTCTGTACCTTTCCTCTTCTCATTAGCACCTCCCCCAGAGTTGAAGCTGGGGAGGAGGAAGGAAGTGTTCGGTCATGTGCCTATTTGCATAGTTACTTCACTGAGTTCACACCAGGATAGTGCGAATATTCTGCCCGGTTCTGTAAAAAAGCCAGTATCACCCCATCGGTAAGGTATTATTTGCTTTTTTAGCATAGAACCGTTTATTGCCAGCCTTCTCTTCACTGTACATTACAAATAGCATCTGATTAAGAATGTTCTGGATGGGTTAATTAGTGTGGTGACTATTATTAAGCAAACTGCTTGTTAGTATATGTCTCTTTGATCTTGGTATTGATGTGAAGTAATTGACCATAGAGCTACATTGAGAAAAGCTGGAATAAAGTTTTTTGATTTCTATTATGGCAATAAATTGTTTATATTAAACATGTCTATGAAAATATGGGTTTCATGTCACACACAGAGAATCAGAATAGACTGTATAGGATGGTAGTTGAGGATTGTTTTGTTTTGTTTTTTAGAAATAGTAATACATTTGTCCAGCTTGCTTCAAGATCAGCTCTGCTGAAACAAAGTAGTAAAAAATTATTACCGCTTACTGCTATAGAATATATGAAAACTGAAGTAATTTTAGCTTCCCTCACCTAAAGGACGTGTTTCCTTTTAGATTTAGCTAATTGCCTAAATACTTCTTTGGGTAACAGTCACTCTATATAAAAGACTATTAGAGAAAAATATGAGAAGATATTGTAAACAAGGAAAGCATAGCACGTAACCACCTTCTTCCAAGTACTGGATTATTATCTATATTATTTATTGGTATTTTGTCCAGTTCTATTATTAAGTTTCCCCAGCTGTAGCATTTCCATAGGGAATTTATTCCATGAGCTAATAAATTACACCGTCAGGGAGTTTTTCTGGAAATTCAGCTTAAATTTTCCCATTCTTAATTTCATCTCATTACTCCTAGTTATACCCCCTTGTACCCAGCTAAATAATTATTCTCTTTCCTTGGAGACTCCTATTATGTACCCCTCTAGTTGTCACTTAACCAGGCTATTCATATTTAGCTCCTTTAATCTGTCCTCATAAATCAATTCTTCCATTGCCTTAATCATTATTATTGCTCTTCTTAGAACTCTCTAATTTTCAAACATATCTAGTTATCAGGTGCCTCACATGAAATCAGCATTTGCACAGTATTCTGCTCCCACAGACTTGGTCTCTCCCTTTCCTGTACGTCACGTTCCATAACCAAGCAGCATCAGTTAATTTGCTGGTCCAATCAGCCCAGACTCATCTTGTCAAACTCCAGGAAATCTACATAGTCTTTTCCATGTGTCCTACTGCTTTCAGGTTTATTTTATTTTGTCAATTTCATAATATTAATAAGCTGAGTTTTGGGTTTCTGTCCATATTGATAATCTGCATCTTCCCATGTCCTTATTCACCACCACCTATCTAGTCAGTCATCCGCAACCTGGGTTAAGGTGGGATTCTGTTCATCCTTGAGAACATTTAGGAAATGTATTGCAAAAAAGCAGGCCTAGCACCTTGCCCACAGCTAGATTCCTTGTCAGTGACCAGTTCCCGTTGCTTACAACCCTTTAGCCAATCTCCCGTCTCTTTTAATTTGCAATTTTGCTCACACGCTGGCCAATATAAAGGGATTTTATGAGCAAGATGGGTCATGATACTGTTTTCTAAAATGAAGATATGTTGTTTCAATGCCCATTGATTTTTTTGTGTGTGTAAGTGTGTGTGTGTGTGTGTGTGTGTGTGTGTGTGTGAATCCTCTGTGCACCAATTTTGTAATTCTGTTAAAATCCTTTTTAAGCTTGCCTGGCGTTCTTTATCTGACATAAACAAATAGGTTACTTCGCTTGCGTTATTGTTGTTTTCCACATATGTACAGATATTCCTTCTCTTACCATTTGTTCCATTTGTTTAGGAGAAATTGAGGATATTGTCATAGTCATGTTTTTTCTTTTTGTGGTGATCGATGGGAACTTTCCTATTGATTTTTAGTTCCTTAGAATCTCCTCAGTATTTTGAATTTATTTCAGGAAGAAAGTTGCTTACCTCCCTTCATGATTTTGGACATGTGAGATCTGAAACTCTAATCTGTATATGCCCAAGTTTCTTTCCATTTTTTTAAAAATAAACTCTCTAATTTTTTATTAGAGCAGTTCTAATAAAACTGAGGTTGTGACCGCTGAGTTTTTAAAGGTCCATAGATGAGAAGAAAAATTTTTAGTACAGCATTCATTATAATTCAATAAATTTCCTTAACCTAATAATCTAAAGAGAGATATTAAATTCAATGTTCATTTTTTTAAATTGAAGTATAGTGGATTTACAATGCTGTGTTAGTTACAGGTGTACAGCAAAGTGACTCAGTTTTTTTATTTCATATATATATATATTCTTTTTCAGATCCTTTTCCCTTCTTTTTCCATTTTAAATCAAGAATTAATGTATTATTTTATAAGGGCATACCAAAGAAGTTAGCCCCATTCTTTGTGTTTTATCTGTCCATATGCAATAACTACTTCATCTACTTATGACAGGGCACAGGTGTGGGGGGAGGTGGCTTATATATTCAGGTGATTTTTCTCAAAAGGCCTCACGAAACAAGCACAGAGTCCCCCACATCAAGCCTTTTGCTTCTAGAATGTACATAGCATACTACAGCCAGACTGAATTTCCAGTTCGCAGCAGAACCCGCACTGTTCCTTAGCCTTGCTCACCTGCCCGTTGGTTCGGAACTAGCGATCGCCCATCCCCCTCTCCAGGGCGACCTTCTGATCCCTCAGGTCACTTCTTGAGCACCATCTCTCCTCACCTCGCTTGAAATAGATGGCCTCGTCTAAGGCTTTGGGGATGCACTGGATTCCGCACCTGCCACCTGAAACGGTTCTTTTCAATTCTCTCTCTCTCTTCTTCCCTCTCAGCTTTGTAAGGAAGCTCGGTGTGTGTTCTCTTGAATAAGGCCCTACTTCCCCCGCAGCAAGCATCCTGCCATTAGCACACCTTACGTTGTTCTTCTACTTCCATTTTATAAGACTTTTCTGTTTCCTCAGGACCCTGCTCCTTTCCGTAGCAAGTATCCCCAAGCGAGCACCCCTGTGGACATGCACCCCATTAAAGTAAACTTGACCTTGCCTTCCCCTCTCTCGTCTGTGTCCCCCTCTCTCCCTAACCAGTGTCTGGTTTCTCTCTGCCCTCACCCCACACGAACCGCCCTGGGAGTAGCCAGTGATCCACAGTATAACGAGGCCAAAATCGCCCTGTTGTTTCTGCTGCTGTAACACCTCTGCAGTGTTTCACACCCTTGTTTTTTGGTTTTTTTTTTTAACAGTTTTAAGAGCTCTTGGTTCTTTTTCCTACACATGCTTTAGGAGCTCTCAATTTACCTCAATAGTGTGATATTACTCTCAGTTTTCCTTTCAGTTCTTCCAAATGTTCCTCATTGCTTTCCTTGGTTCTGTGGTTCTTCTTCCTCACCTACCTCTTAAATGCACGTACTCTCCTTTTCTTCACATACTCCACAATCCAGGTAAGGGGCCGAGTCTCTGCATGGGCCTCAGGGCCTCTGAGAACACCCTTGTGGTCTGGCCCCAGACTGCCTCTCTAGACCTCAGATCCCGGGGCTCAGAGTCTTTGGCTTGCATCTTATTCCCTGAAGAGTTCATGCTCTTTCAGACCCTTTTCCTTTGATCACACTGTTCCCTCCATTCAAAACTTACCCCTCTCTGCCTTTCAGAATCAGTCAACTAAAACCCTCTTTAAACCTTTACTTATCCCCAAGTCAGAATTAATCTCCAGTTCTCAGTTTTAAAAGTTAGAATGTCCATTCTTGATATACTGTGTTCCGCCACAGGTTCCTTTGTTGTTCTCAAGTCTGTCTCCCACTCTGTCTACTGGTTTGCTCCCTAGTACTTGGTGAATTCCTTGGTTGCATTTTATGTGTTTGCTTCTATCAATAAGTAGCAGATATTGAACTCTATGACAAAGCATTATGGGAAGAAAGGGGTGAGATGGTGATGAAAAAAATATAAAAAGATACTTCAAGAAATATTAGCAAGGGACCAAGCTATGCGATCCTTATAAAACCTTAGACCATTTGGGAGCCAGTAAGAAGACGAAGTCCAACAGATGTGGTTTTGGATTAGCTGCTGACCTAATAGTTGGGCTTCCCTGGTGGCACAGTGGTTAAGAATCTGCCTGCCAATGCAAGGGACACGGGTTCGAGCCCTGGCCCGGGAAGATCCCACATGCCGCGGAGCAACTAAGCCCGTGTGCCACAACTACTGAGCCTGCGCTCTAGAGCCCGCAAGCCACAACTGCTGAGCCCACGTGCCACAACTACTGAAGCCCGTGTGCCTAGAGCCCGTGCTCCGCAACAAGAGAAGCCAGGACAATGAGAAGCCTGCACACTGCAACGAAGAGTAGCCCCCGCTCGCTGCCACTAGAGAAAGCCCATGCACAGCAATGAAGACCCAACACAGCCCAAAATATAAATAAATAAATAAATAAATTTATTTTAAAAAAAAAAAAGAAATATTAGCAAAGTCAACTTAATAAAAATGTGTACAAGTGCCCAGGAATACAGAACAGTCACGTGAGCAGAAATAC